>NC_090940.1:271281115-271594658 GCF_040938575.1 Ambystoma mexicanum
ACCGGGACATAGCAGTGCTCCAAATTGCTCCTTTTTGGAATTGCTTTGTGCGGAATTCTGCTGCACTGTGCTAGTTTTGGTGCTGTGCCAGACCAGTGCTCCAGATTTCTCCTTGCTGTAATTGCTTTCTGCATAATTCTGCTGTGATGTGCTTCTTTTGGTGGCGCGCTGTGCTACTTTACCTTTGGTGAGCTGATCCAAATGGCAACCATGGCTGCTGCTGTTGTTGGCTCCTCAGCACCTCCCCCACCACCAACACCACCACCACTACCTTTTGGAGGACCCAGGGAGGCCAACAGGTGTGGTGATGTAGAGGGGGATCAAGAAGAGGAAGAGGATGAGGTAGTGGAACTTCTCACTACCAGCTGCCAATATGAGTCTTGGGTGTGGAGGCTCTTTTCCACCATTGGGGGCGTACCCAAGGTGTGTGTGGCCAAAGTTCGCTGCACTGAGTGCTCAGTCGTGGCAAGCCTAAGCTCTACAGCTAAGGCCCACCTCCATGCGGCGACACCTGAGGTCGAACCACAAGGCCCACCCAACATCTTCCTCTCTCCACCTGCCCCTTTGTCCCTGTGGTTGGTGCCCCTTCCCTTCTCTCCCTTCCCTTCCTTGTGTATTGTGTAATAAAACATGAAGACATTATGAAACAACAAAAAGAACAAAAACAGAAAAAAACAGCTCTTTTCAGAACTACCATTGACAGTTTAAAAATAGAAGTACCAAAAAAAGGTGCAGGCCCCTGCGAAGCCTGCAAAGTCTGCGGACAGCGCGGTAGTCTGCAGACATCTGAAAAATGTAGGTGGTGGCACCATTTGAACCATTGCATTCTTTTGCAGGAGAAAGTGGTGGCTCTGGAAGGTTTTTTTCAATGTGTTTAGATAAAGTATGCAACACCTACTATGAAGGGCTTGCTATATGTTCAAAAAGGGCTGCAAAGAATGTTGGATATTTCACAAAAAAAGCTGATTGCCGGCATCAGTAAGATAGACCCCATCTCTGTACAAAATATTGGTGCTACGAAATGTAATGTTTTCATTGTGGAAGGACGACATGCCACCATCTCTCAAAAATGCGCAAACAGCTTCTTGATATTGTGCCTCGCTTTCTCCATCTGCGGACCAAATGAAGAAGAACGCAGCCACATCTGTCTCTGGGCAATGCGAGAAAAAAATTAGAACATATGGCTTTCCCCATTGCCTCCTTCGTCGCAAACGGCAGTGAGATTCCAGTAACAGGACCTAAACTGTTCACTCCACAATGAACAATAATAATAACTGCATTAATGGCACATCACCAAAGTGGCACATAGGGGAACCAAGTCCACCCACTTCATGTCACACACTCCATACCAGTGCACATCCACATCATAAAATCCAAGATGTGCGGCCAATCCACAGTACTCTGCATACACTTGCAACCAATGTATCCATGAGTCTCCCAAAATAGTGACACTGTGCATCCTGAAAGACACAGCAACAGTCATAGCCATCTGCACTCCCTCACCAAACAGACCTTATGCCACAATTTCTCCTTCCACACCACACCCGGGATACCTTATTGGCCAATCCCCTGACCACCACAGTTCCATTTCCATGCCTGCCATCCTAAAAAACCCTGGATGTGGCACATGTAATCTGCACATGCAATCTGCGGGCTACCGCAATGTCCGCAAATAAATCATCCAATTCAAGGGGTTTGGGGAGAGAAATGTAACCCAGGGTAGGAGATTTCCTCTGTAGTGGTGGCTCTGGAAGAGCCTTTTTTTAAAGGTGCTTGTAAACAAACACCTTTTGTTTTGTATTTGATTGTGGGGTTTTCTCTTCTTTTCCTACTTACTGCCTTACATCAACCTCTGCAAAGCATCCCTTGTGAATGAAAATGGCATTTCCAAGGGTGGACAAGAAATTAAATAGTACACACTAAGGGAATCAATATTCTGATTGTGGAAAAAGAACATCCCAGCACTACTAAAAAATTCACACATGCCTCTGTTAAAGAGGCACCTTCCAGCATTTTGTTGGGGACAAATGTGATTGGGGTTGTTCCATAATTCTCTAGGTGGAATTTGTGAGAAAACCACCTTTGTACTAGGAAAAAGCAGCATCAGTGCCTTTACTATGTCCTTCAGTGCTCTCAGCAAGCTTGGAGCACTGATGTAACCCAAATGCTCTCCTCCACAGTGCACCACCACTACATCAGGAGTACTGACTGAAACTGGCCATATCTCTGCAAAGTGCAAGCATTCCTTGCAAATTGCAGCCAGGGACACTGTACCACAAAGCCTGCACTCCGTGAAAACCAAGATTGGCAGAAATGACTCTTTCCTCTGCATACCTCTCCAGATCACACACAATGTAATATCCCACCAGCCATACAGTAACTCTATGCATCTCTCCAACACCAGCCATCTTCACTACACAACCAACACCTGATTGGCTAATCCCCACTGTCCCATTTCCATGCAGATATGTTGAGAAGCCCCGAATGTGGAACACACTGTCTGCACACTACTTGGCTGTCCGCAGACCCCAAAGCACCGGGCAGCCTTTCTTCCCTTTCCGCTTCACTCTTTGCAGCACTCCCTTAATGGCTACTGTTAAGCAGTCACACACCTTTCCACCAATCAAATCCAAGAACTCTACATCTAAATCTGTCATCAGAGTTCAACACGTTAGATGTATTTCTTCTTCTTCTTTATTTATTGTGTACTGTTGAACACTCTGAGTACAGGTCTCCTGTCATTCCAAAACACCTCCACCAAACAGTTCTGTAAAAGTCTCCAAGATTTCTGTTTCCAGATTGATCCACATCTGCATCCATCAACACAAACTACAGGTATGCATATATTTTGTAGAGTACATTTGCAACTCTTTTACAAATGCATTTTGAACCGGGTGCCTGCCTCTTGCCCTGCATAATTTACTCAAAAATCATACTCTAATTTGTCCCATCTCCTGATATCAAGTGGCAGTTACTTAAAATGCAGTGTGTTTTCAAAGTTTTCTTGTGATGCCCACTTGCATAACAGTTGCACACCACATATTTCAATTTTAACAGCACTCTCTATGATTTCTATGTAAAAAAAAAAACACATTGGGAATATTTGCACAGCAAGTTCAATTGCCAGATCCTATGTAAAACTTTACTATATTACCACGACATGCATGCTTACCCATATTACCAATACTAACGTGCAAACTGTTATTTCTTCTTTCCTTCTGTCACTTTTACAACCACTTCTCCCACTAACACACCTGCTGTAAAATACCCAGAATGTACACAGAAAACGAAAACTGCATGTATGTTACCAAAGCATGGCAACTACATAGATTACCCAATTAACAAAATATACTGCACTTACAACTACTCATTTCAGCACCATTTCAAGGAAAGCAAACAGATGCATGTGCACATTGGCAACAGTGCTATCTGTAAATAAATGAAAGCAACAGGAAATGATTTCTGACACATACTGCAATGACACTCATGCAGCAAGCATCCATGTGTGCAAGCATCTATGTTTGGGAAAGTTAGAGATAAATCCACACACTAACATTCTTCTTTCTAATCTGTACATCTTTTCTGATCTTGTGCCTTTTTCTCTCCCTACTAGGACTTTCACTACTCCATTTCCGATGCAAGTAGTGCAACAACAACTCACACACTTGAAAAAAAGCAGCACCGTAGGGCATACTTATCACTGCTCCACTGGCCCCCATACCAATGATGCTGATGCTCGCAAGCCCTCATTCATATTCAATGCTTTACAATTGCATACACATACTGACTAACATTTTACAACACCTGACTTTCCAGGCTGACATGGCCTGTAATATCCTAGTAAAAATAAACGAAGAAAAATAGAGTGGGTCGACCCTATTAAGACTGGTGCTCTCAGTTAGCCCTAAAGAAAGGGCTGTACACTTTAGCTCTGTTGGTTCTGAGCATGCGTCGAAGTTCAAATTAAATATTCAAATTAAATGTCCTGGATCATTTTCTTAAAAGAAATGTTTATTTCACATCTCTTGGTTATTCTTTTCTACAAGCTAGAATTTTTTGTACAATTGCCAATGCATTCCGGTTAGTAAAACCTTCATCAGGGCCGTACAACAACTTAGATATGCCCAATAAATCACTCTGTTTGATAAATAAATCAACATTTGATGAGCCAAATCATTGCACAGTAATTTGAAATTGAAATGTATGAAAACACACATACTGGTTCCATGTTGTATCAAAGTATTCCAACAGTTGTAGTTGTGAAAAATAGAAAAAACAGAAAATAAACCATTTTTCTAGGTCAGTGATGTGGCTAGCATTACAATCATCATTTAAACATTAAAGAAATATGTTGAATGTACTTTATGTTTCAAAGGACTCTTAGGCTCGTAAAAGGAGAATCCAGTCTGAGTACATGTTCCTGTTGACGTTACGTAATACCCAGTCATAACCGAATCCAAGGCACGTGAATGTATGGGAGGAAGCAAATGGGTGACCCATAACACTCAGGAGTACACACCCTCACCTGGCACTCAATCAGAACCCGTCACCCAAACAACATACACATGGATTACACACGCATGGGCACTCACCGGACAATGACTCGTAATCAGGTAGTTCTCCCACACCTTGGATCTGTTCCTCTGTGATAAAGGTCCCAGCAACAGACTCATGTTCAGTGAGTTTGTTGTCCTCTTGTGGAGACCCACTGCCAGTCACCAGAGTAGCGGCATGATTTGAGGCCAGCTTGTTCTTTGCTCTGCGTTTCAGGTCATTCCACCGCTTGTAGCAATCATCAGCTGTGCGCCTCACAAATCCAAGGGCACTTATGTGGTCCACGATGGTCTGCCAGTGTGCCCTACGTTGACCAGATGTGGTCTTGCACCCTGCAGTCACCAACATTTCGTGGCTATGTGCCGACACATAGGTCACAAGTGCATCAAGTTCTGGGTCATTAAAACTAGGCTTCCTTGACGTGCCAGAGTGTCTAGCCGTGTCTGGGGTCTCAACCTGTTTTGCCAGAGCACCCTTCTTCCTCTTTTTCAAAGGTGGAGCGGAGCCTGAGTGGCTTACGCTGCTCTGGTCAGTAGGGGCAGAAGTACCGGTGGACTGGGTAGTAGGAGTGTGAGAATGCACAATGACCATAGGCCTTGCTAAAGGCATTGGCAGAAGTGTGATGTTGGCAGGGGGAACGTCAGTTTGATGGACCTGGACCAACACTGTCCTGGCTGGGAGACTCAGAGCTGTCGTGGATGGAGCTGCAGCTGCCTCTGCAGCCTCCCCACCCTGCCTACTTGGGGAAGCAGATGACATAGCTGCCCCAGATCCACGTGGCTTGGTGACACCAACTTGCACTGCCACACATGGCCTAGACTTGCTGACCTGGAAGTCAGCCTGGGAGTCATCTTGTGCCAGGTCAGGTGCCACAATGGGCTGGTCCAACAAGGGCTGAGCTGGGATGGTGTCAGCCACCTTTCCCTCAACCATGGGGGGGGCATGAGTGTCCCTGATTGGTCCTCCACACATGGGGGTCTAGAGGCACCCTGCAAATCCCGGCCACGTCCCCTACAGCGCCCACCACGCCCACCTTTTGAAGGTCGGCCACCTTTGCCTCCCTTACCGCTTGGTCACCTCCCAACCATGGCACTGATGTTGTTGTGCGTATGGGAGTGGCAGTAAACTATTGTCATGGGCAATTGGGGGTGAAAGGGGTAGGGTACTAGATGGAATTCGTACCCTAGTGCTCTAACAAGGCTGTCTGTGACCCCTGGGGGATGATGACGGGTCACGCAACGCACAGGCAGCCCAAAATCAAAAAATAACGTGCATGCAACCCCTCGTAGACCACATGCGTGAAAAAATTAACCCGCACTATGCTGTGGCACCCAGAAACACAAAAATAAGCGTACGCGTAATACACGCAGCCTACAATAACCTCTGAAGGGGTACGCAACACACGGGGCAAGCACAGTTGGTAAATACATGCGCGACTCACTGTCTGCCTGGAAAAAGAACGTGAAAAAGATGCCCGTGTGCGCGTTGGCAAAAGCCCCGCCAAAAGAAGAATTGTACGCGGTCTGAGGAGACAGGACAAAAGAAGAAGTGAACGCTGTTTGAGGAAACAGGCCCAAAAAGAATAAAGAACGCTGTCAGAGGTAACAGGGAGTACGAACTTGAAACGCTGTGAAGTAATCGCGTGTGAACCGACAAGACGTACAGAATTCACCCACTCGCTCTCCACGAAAAGCACGTACAAGGGAACGGGGTCCTACATGTACCTTTTAAAGTGGCCCACACGTATAGCGTCACTTACGCATGTACGCGCTAAGGCCCTTTCCTCCAATTACACGAGCTGACACTCGGACGTGCAGTTTTTGGAAGTGTACGATGAACATGCACCCGTGTTGATGGAAACGCCCGCGCGCGTCACGTCACTTACGCGCGTAGGCCATTTCCTCGGATTACACTCATCCACACGCGGACGTGCAGTTTTTCCACGCACGCTGCCACGTCACAAGGGAAACGCCCACCCGAGTCACGTTACAGAAGTGCTTACGTGCTAAGGGCCTTTGGTCCAATGAAACTGCATACGTGTGCTGACGTGCTTACGCGCGAAGGGCCTTTCCTCGAATTACACGCTGACGTGCAAGATTTTCACATGCCGAATCACTCCTTATCACGCTGGCCACGCAACAACACACGGAAGACCACGCTCCTGCCCAGAAGGCCGAATTACTGCCCCCCAGAGCTCCGATCACGCTCCCACATGCCATCTGCTGCTGCCTGTCTCCCTGCTGTCCACGTGCCATGCTATTTGCTGCCTGCACGTCAGCCAGGGGTGCAGTTGCTGTGACCACCCCTGCTGGAACCGAAGACTCCCGACTGGGATACCATCGCTCCACAGCCAAGCCCCAGGACCCAGTTGCCCACCCACTCCTGCCTCTGGGTTTGCCGGTCGGGCACAACACCATCTGGCACCACTGGCAACCCACAGCCAGAGAGGCAGAGGGCCACCAGCTTCAGTGCCAGGGAAGTTGGTGTCCTGGTGGAGCAAGTCCTGGGGCAGTATGATGCCCTCTTTGGAAGTTTGCGTGCCGACAATGAAGGACGGACCAGGATCTGGATGGACATCGTGACTGTCCTCAACGCGGAGGGGGTGGCAGTCCGCGACTTACACCATGTCAAGACGCGCTGGGAGGACTTCAAGTCCAGGACCATCAACAAGGCCCGGCACCTCTTGAAGGCAGCGGATGCCAAGGGGCACCGGGACAACCGGTCCGACCACCAGATGAGGGTCCTGGAACACATATGCCCAGCTCTCCACGTCCACGTCCTTGAGAGGCAGACCCGTTTGGAGTCGAGCGGTAAGTGTACATGCATACTGATTGGACGCTGTGCGTGTGGTGGTGTGCCAGTAGTGTGCAGGTTGCCCATGTGTTTTCATAGGGCCATGTAAGGATTGCATGAACAAGCATGAGGCTGCCACATGTGAGTCCTCTTAGGTGTGAGACACATCGATGGTGTATGTGTTTATAAGCATGCTGTGCAAATGCAGGTGTGGTAGCACACATGTTTGAATTTCTGTGTATGTACGTTGGCATGGTTGTGGTGTCACACATGGATGGTGGTTCCTACTGCATGTATCGGCACTGTGTACAGTGCATGTGTGTGTATTTGACAAGTGTGCAACTGTGATGCAACATGGATGAACGTGACACTGATATGTAGAAGGCTGAATGCCAAATGTGACATGTATGACGATCGCATCACTGCGACAGTTGGAGGAGATGTAGACATGCATGTAAGTGTGGTGGCGTGTGTGCGTGTCTAGTGCACTCCCTGTGTTTCATGTGATGTCAGGCTCACCTTCGGCTGTTCATGCTGTTGTATGTGTATGGATGTTGCTGCCTGGTGCAATATTGCTGTGGAAATGCTCATGTGTGTGAGTTGAAATGACATGTGTGTCGTGGAGTGTGATGCCATGTCTGAAGTTTGACACTACCTCTCATGTGCAACTGTCATGTGTGTATCATTCCATTGTACAGTGCCCTGATGTCTGTGTTTTATCTCTCCCTGTCTGCAGCGTCAACTGATGAAGAGGGCGGAGAGGTTGCTGTGGGGCACAGCGGCAGGGATCGCACAACCAGCCGGAGACGCAAGGCCCGGCTCCCCTCCCAGATTGTCATCTCCTCGGGGAGTGAGGAGTCTGGTGCCGCTTCCCAGGCCGCAACTGCCGAGGGTAGGTCCAAGAGGCAGAGGTCGGAGGTGGACTCCTCGGCAGCAGAAGGGGCAGCTGAGACCCCACAGGGTCCAACGGAGGAAGATGGCACCGAATTATCCAGGTTGGTGGGGGGTTTGGTGGAGGAGGAGGCCACGGAAGGGACACAAACGAGGTCTGGAGGTTGGGATTCCACTGGTGCTAGTGGTGCATTGCAGGGGTAGGGACAGGAGGCAGCACAGGCTGCCGCGGAGGTGCCTGTGTGTAATCCTGTCCCTGATCCTGTCACTGCATCATCTGGCACCAGCAGGGATGCCTACATCCAGACCCGTTTTCAGCGGGTGGATGAGCGCACAACAACTGGCCTTCCTCTCCCTGCAGACTTGGCTATCTGGGACCGTGTTGAGCCTATCCTGAGTGGGATAGCGTTGCGTCAACGGGGCATGCAAGGTGACCTGCAGTCTTTTCGTGGAGAGACTGCACATCGTCTCGCATGCCTCTTTGACCAAGTTGACCTATTGGGACGGGTCACCGGTTCTGGATTCCTCCATGTGCTGGACCTTCTTGCGACCCCCACCTCACCTGAACCCCCTACGTGCCAGTCGTCCTCCATGCTATCTTCCCACCCATGTGTCACCTTGGTACCCTGTGTTGCTGCCCCCGACCCAGCGGCCAGGCTGGTGGAGGACACATCCCTGCCACAATCGGAGTCGGACGTCCAGCAGGGGTGGCCACCACTACAACTGCACCCCAGACTGAGGAGGACGTGCAGGCAGCAAGAGCCAGGGCATAGGCACAGCAGCAGCAACATGGCGGGAGCAATGATCGCTCGGGGCCTTCAACATCGGAGGGGCAGGCATCGGCCATAGGGCAGGAGGACCCCGGATTTCAAGTGTCTTCCGCGTGGCAGCGGTTGGGCCACGCCATAAATGCGGAGCGGCAGCGGGCGGAAAAGGCACGGCTCACAATGGTCAGGGCGGAGAACTCGAGTGCCTCGAGGCAATTCGCACGGAGTAGGAGGTGAACATGTCATCGTCCCTGCGAACCCTCAGGGCCATGGACGAGGACCGCCTCCAGGACATTGAGCGGGAGTTTGATGATGCCCTGTCCCGGGACATCAATAAGTGAGCCCGTCGGACTAGCCCGCTGCCATTTTAAATAGTTAGATAGTGTTAGGTTTCCTTTCTGTTTTTGTTTATTTTGGGGCGATTGGAAAATGCACCATGTTTTTGTATACAGTTCTTTATTAGGTAGTCTTTTTTGTAGGTTTCATTTCATTTGTTGGGCTCATGGACCCTGGATTGGTGATTTGTATATAGTTGAACAGTGGATTTTCTTTTTTTTCTTTTCATTTCACCATGGAGCAATGGATTTCACTTATTTTTTTCCCTTGGATTTGCTTTGTTGGACTGAGACTTTGGACACATTTTCATTTGGATTTCTTTGGATTCTGATTTCATATTTTTGATTATTTTCTGGACATGCTGCATTTTATTTCTTCTTCACATTATTGTGTGTTTCTTTTCATTACATTCATTTTGGATTCAATACATTTTTGTTTCATACTTCGGTGTGTGGTTTTCTCTCATTGATTTCATGCATGTCATGATGTGGGTTTTCACATTCACTTGCACCCATTGTGTGTCTGTGACGGACATGTGTTCATTTACATATTTGCCATTCGGATTGTATCATGTAATGGGCATTTCTATGTGGGTGGATGCAATACTTGGTTGGGTCTCTGGGTTGGGGTGGCATGGGGTGTGATGTGGCTGGCCATTAGGCCCATAATTGAGGATCGTCATGACGTGGGGACATGAGTGGGGGCCTGCTGGCAGGTGCCCCTGAGTGCTGGGGGGTGGGGGTGCAGAGGGACATGAGTGGGACATGAGTGGGGGCCTGCTGGCAGGTGCCCCTGACTGCTGGGGGTGGGGGTGCTGGGGGACATGAGTGGAGGCCTGCTGGCAGGTGCCCCTGAGTGCTGGGAGTGAGGGTGCAGGGGGGCATGAGTGGGACATGACTGGGGGCCTTCTGGCAGGTGCCCCTGACTGCTGGGGGGTGGGGGTGCTGGGGGACATGAGTGGGGGCCTGCTGGCAGGTGCCCCTGACTGCTGGGGGGTGGGGGTGCTGAGGGACATGAGTGGGGGCCTGCTGGCAGGTGCACCTGACTGCTAGGGGGTGGGGGTGCTGGGGGACATGAGTGGGACATGTGTGGGGGCCTTCTGGCAGGTGCCCTTGACTGCTGGGCGGTGGGGGTGCTGGGGGACATGAGTGGGGGCCTGCTGGCAGGTGCTCCTGACTGCTAGGGGGTGGGGGTGCTGTGGGACATGAGTGGGGGCCTGCTGGCAGGTGCCCCTGACTGCTGGGGGGTGGGGGTGCAGGGGGACATGAGTGGGACATGAGTGGGGGCCTGCTGGCAGGTGCCCCTGACTGCTGGGGGGTGGGGGTGCTGGGGACATGAGTTGGTGATCAGTAGTGCAAGGTGACATGTGCCTTGTCTTGGGGGCATGCCCATGGTGGATGGGCTGCCTGCGGGACATGACCGGGGGTGCGGGTAGTCCCCTGTGGTGTGGGCTGCCTGCAGGGGCCGTGGAGGGTGTAGAGGGAACACCTGGGAGGACCCACTGGCAATTCACGGGTAGGACTCCCCGCACACCCCCGAAATTCGCATACCCCACTCTGACAGCAAAATCGTGTGTGAAACTTCCTGCACATCCCAGTTATACACGTACCCCACTCGCACAGGGCCAATCGCGTGTGTAACTTCCCGATGAACCCCAGTAATCCATGTACCCCACTCGCACAGGGCCAATCGCGTGTGAAACTTCCCGCACACCCCCAATTTACACGTACCCCGCTCTGATCGCGTGTGAAACCTCCCGCGCACCCCAGGAAAACACATACCCCACTCGCACAGGGCCTATCGCATGTGAAACTTCCTGCACACCCCAGGAATACACGTACCCCACTCGCACAGGGCCAATCGAGGGTGAAACTTCCCGCGCACCCCAGTTATACACGTAACCCAATCGCACAGGGCCTATCGCATGTGTTACTTCCCGCGCGCCCCAGTTATACACATAGCCCACTCGCACAGGGCCAATCGCGTGTGAAACTTCCCGTACACCCCCGATTTACACGTACCCCGCTCCGATTGCATGTGAAACCTCCCGCGCACCGCAGGAATACACATACCCCACTCGCACAGGGCCTATCGTGTGTGAAACTTCCCGCGCACCGCAGGAATACACGTACCCCACTCACACAAGGCGAATCGCGTGTGAAACTTCCCGTGTACCCCAGGAATACACGTATCCCACTCGCACAGGGCCAATCGAGTGTAAAACTTGCCGCGCACCCCAGGAATACATGTACCCCCTCGCACAGGGCCAATCGCGTGTATAACTTCCAGCGCACCCCAGACATACACGTACCCCACTCGCACAGGGCCTATTGCGTCTGTTACTTCCCGTGCACCCCAGTTATACAAGTAGCCCACTCGCACAGGGCCAATAGCGTGTGAAACTTCCCGTGCACCCCCAATTTACACGTACCCCGCTCCGATCACGTGTGAAACCTCCCGCACACCCCAGTTATACACGTAGCCCCCTCACACAGGGCCAATCGTGTGTGAAAATTCACGCGCACCCCCGAAATACACATTCCCCGCTTGTCGTGTGCTGTGTGCGGCCCTGTATACTGGTACAGGGTTAGCGCAGCCCTTTGCGCTGGATTGGGGATTTTGATGGCTTTTCCTTGCACGAGGGGCGTTCTTGGGGGGCGTAACCGGCGCTGCTGCAGGGTCGCTGCGCCACTGTGCGCCACGGCTGGTTTTGGTAGCTAAAATCCATGAATACGCTGTGCGCGGAAATGGATTTTAGCGCACGCGGCTGGTGCAGAAAGTCGCACGCGCACACTGTGCGCCAGCCGCGTGCGCCACTTGTGCGCTGAATTCTATGAATTACCCTGTCTATTTAACCCAACAGCATTTGCTTCACCCCTACGCATTGCACCTCAACAGGTCCACTCTTTGTATTGTCATCTGAACACCAGTATCGTAACAACCATTAGTTTTGTGAAAACATCGTAATGTCCTTACTTATTCCTGCACAGTACACTGTAATACACAATGAAGCAAACCTTTCACACATCAACACACACAGACACCAGTAGAACCTTCCCAACCAGAATTAAGAGCCTTTTGCACAATAGCACCCCCTCTATTTATGCCTACCCTGATATTCAGACACTCATGCACAGTGCACACAAATACATTTCCCAAATTTCAAAGCCACACTTTCCTTGTTTCTCCAACAGACAACAGAGAATGCCTACCAAAAAACAACTCTGTAGAAAACAACGCAAAATTAGAGCAGATCAAACTAAAAGCATGCAAAATAGTCATTCGCCTCTAGCAAAGTTTTTACGAAATGTTCAAACAAAACAGCTAATACAGTCACGGAGCAAAACTGAACCAGCTAGCAGGGAAAAACATGTAGCCCATCTTCCAAAATGAAAAAACTAAAAATAAATGTATTAAGAACAATACAACTACCAGTAGCGCTAGCACTGCATCTACCAATGTTAACATAGCCACAGGTAAGCATTCCAAAAAATTAATGTTACAAAATGTTTCCATCGTAGAGTCCTTCAGAACCTTCTCAAAACAGCAGACAAATCACACTCAACCCTTAAAACTTACAGCTGAAACCGCATCCTGTAACCTCATCATAGACAGTGACATGCTCCTCAAAAGGAAATTGTTTATATTAAATGTAAACAGACTGAACCCACTAACACACTAATTAGTAAACTACAAAAAGTACTTTGCAAAATGCGCAATATCAACATAGATACATTTGCAAACTTCTGTGCAGGTTAGTGGATTCACACAACCACCACAGAGCCATATTTCAATGAAGAGGAATAGAAACAAGAGCAGAGAAGCCCAATTGCCATGCATAGCAATGGCCCGAGTGTATGAAATGGTAGACAAGACCATTATGGCACAAGAAACGCTCATTGAAAGTATATCCCCAACAAACTTACAATCAACTCTCCATTCCACAGAACCAATTCATCTCGTCTACAAATGGCCCTGCACCTCAATGTGTAATGCAAAGAACCAATCCTTCAAATCTTTATGGCTATTCCTCAATCACTATGTAAAAGCAAAAGAGAAAATGAGAATGAAAATGTTGCAAAACATGGACTCCTGTCCAGTGCGCGATTAGACAGTCTGGGAGTGCAACGGCCAATAGATCAATCTTTTATTATCCTAGTGAATGGTGTACCTACTAAAGACAAAAAAGTGTCAGCAATCAGTAGACGTAAACAAAATTAGAGAAGCCCTACAATATATTAAATAAAACAATGAATACTGCAAAGAAATAAACATTGAAGAAAATCTGAGAGAAAAAAACAGAATAATTCAGGATTCCTCATCAACTGGCCAATTTGAACTTATAGATCCTATTAAAAGCAATACCGTGGCCAAAGCAAGGCAACAAGGGACAAAAAACTCAGCAAACATGAGAGCCCTGAATAAACTGCCCATGGGAGAATCGAAAGAAGAAAAAAAAGTATTAGAAGACGGGGCAAACATCTAAAGGACTGCCTAATCCACTTCTGTCTTGCCCGTAAAAGGCGTTTTTTACCCAACAACATAAAAGGAAACAGAGTATAGAGACGGAAGTATCAGATGCGGAAATGCTTGAAATAGTAAATGAAACACAACCAGCTCTAAAGCAGAGGAAAACTGAAGCAGCAACATTGCCAACTAACAATCAAGGGCGAGAAACCGGTAGCCCCAAGGAGAGAAAGAATACAACTACTAAAGAACCGAGCAATGATCCAGAAAAGTCAACGGCGGCAGGGTGTCTGGATACATCGGCACTGGGTACATCGGTACAGAGCCTAAAAGCCCTATCAAGAGAGATGGCCCCTGACTCCCAGACTCAAAAGTCATCGAAGGGGGTTTCGGCAATTATAGAGGAGATTGAGATACTGGAGGATGAACAGGAGGAAGAAAGGGAGAAATTTGATCAAAGATCCCGGGACTCGAATCGTGAGTCCATCACTCAGCCGGAAAAAGAGCTCTGTCTTGCATGGACAAAGCCCCATCTGTCAACAGGCTATTTGATCTCTTCTCCGACTACGAAAGGACAAGAGTTAAAAGCAAACTGGGACAACCCTCAATTAAAAAATGGACCATTAAGAAACCGGGTGAATTTGGATTGGAACACAAGATCCCCAGTGGAAGGCTTGGTGTTGGACTCATTAATACCCGCAAAGCGATCTAAAAAAACTCAAGTATCGCCAAAAAAGAGACGACTTAGTGACATTGCAGTGGCTATGCAAAATGAATCTCCAAATATAAAACCGGACATGATAGCTATCATGTCGGCCATGACCATCATGTTAGCACCCTTCTGCAAATTATATGAAGCTATAAAAGAAAATGTGCATGACAACACTGCAATCCTTTTGAATATAATAGGGGAATTAGCCATCGTAGAAAGTTATATAACAGCAATTGAAGATAAAGCGCTCAATTAGAAAACCGGTTGGGAAAGGAAACTTTTAGCCCTGGAAAAAAAGATCGAATTTATGGACACACAAAACAGAATTCAAAAACCAATAACACTGGTGCACGAGGAAATGGTTCAAGAGGTTCAGGTGCGGCCAAAGGGAAAGGATAAAAGCGTCCCAACGCTCCCTCAAGTGTCAAACGAAGGGACCCATTTTGCGAAACCTAAAAAGACCCCGCTGCCTATAACCCCCCCAGATTGAGAGAAACGCTAAGTTCAAGAACACCATTGAAATGTTGGTTAAAGCAGACGGTAGAACTGGAGCGCCCCTAATAAAGGTTAACCAACTTGAGCCACTGATACAGCCTGAAGAAACTAGCGCACCAAGATCGCCAAGAACAGCGGAAGAATTTTTAGTCTGCTCGGACTTAATGAATATATCTATACACTCAGAAAAGGAGAGGAAGGAGATCAAGGAGGACCGAACAGAAAGTAATGAAAAAAGAAGGCACAATGATCAGGATGTTTCCGTTATAGACACAGATAAAGCAGCCAAAGAGGGAGCCGTCTGGAATAACAAGAGCAGTCCCTCCCAGCCGGATTCAAATGAGGCCTGGCTCAAAACCAAACCACACCGAAGTGGTGAAGAAAAGCAGGATAAAAGCTATGAGGGTAGAGCAAGAAGGAGTCAGTCGAAACCCCGATATGAACGAAAGGAGGCAGATAAACGAGGAAGCTCATGGAAACACCGAGCCGAAAGTTTTGAAGTGGAGAACCATCAAAAAATAAATGGACAAGAAGAGACACAAGTTTTCAAATTGGAACAAATGGAAGCAGATACAAACTTCCTAATACTGAATAGACCGACAATATTGCAAATAACACGGAAAACAAAAACATTGAAAAAAATCAGAATGGAGGACTTTGAGCTTGTGGAACCATACCACAGGGAAATGAAGGCAAAAGCCTTTCTACACATGAAATCGGCAGGCATTCAATATATTTATGAGTCCGCATAATAAAAAGGAAGATTGATAGTCAAGACTATGAAGTTGAAAAAAAAGAAAGGAACAAAATCCAAAAGCACTACCGATCAAAAACAGAGGATCTGTACCGCAATAATCGATGGTACAGGTCTCAGGAGTCTGATGAATCCAGCAGAAGACCTCATTGGAAGGCTGGGGCAGAGAAGCGTTGGTTTGAGTCACCTAAGAGGGACTCTCCAAAAAAAAAAACGAAGGCAAAGTCCAAGCAACCGGGAGCATTCTGAATCGGGTCGCAAGGGACCTAGATCCCAAAGAGAGGAAAACCAGCAATCCTCTCCCTGTACAGAAGTAGGTCCCAAATACTCGGAAAAGAAGATAAATTTATATGGACATACTCAAGAGATATCAGGATCGAGACAACCTAAAGGGCCCCAGAAGTGGCTAATGTCAAATTGGAACAAAAATACTGGCAAATAGCAATGACCAGGGTTAGCCCGACTCAACAACAACATCTGCAAGAGAGAAATCGAGCGACCCGTAATGGAAAAGTATAGTCTGAGCTCATGGAATACGAAAGGACATGTTCATCTCACAACAGCTGGAGACGTCAACCTGGGTCTTTTCGACATACTTTGTCTGCAAGAGACCTGGTTGTTGAACCAACCGGGTCTCGATGGCTTCAAAGTGACAATATCACCAGCAGTGAAAGGCCTGTTAGGTAGACCATCATCGGGTCTTTTAACTGCTATCAAAACAGAAACGGGTCTGAGTGAACCCATAAAGTGGAGAGTCCTATGAAATGCTGGTCATTCTGACCTCGCAGCCAGAATTGAAGGACAAGAACCAAAATGGTCTACGAAATCCCTTGGCCATAGCTAATTGCTATTGGAATCCACAGCGGATGTCGATAAAACATTCTGTTCCAACATGAGTGCAATGATAGACCAGCTTTACGTTGAATTTGACAAAATTGAGTTTATCATCTGTGGTGATTTCAACGCCAAATGCTCGGTGACGGCGGTCGACCAACAAAGACCCGTCCAACCACTGGGAGGCTCTGATCGCACCATCGAGAGAGGCAAGGCGTGGAACAACGTTTTTGCCTCAAGAAACATCCAAAATGTCGCCTCCTTGTTCCTAAGCCAAGTGAACATCCCGACATGGGAACGTGACTCTTCAAAAGCAACTCTTGATTATATTTTTGTCTCTAACGGGTTGATTCAAGACCTGATGGGCTTCAAGGTGCAAAAAATGGTGCACAGTGATTATAACTTATTTATGTGTACGTGGCAAACAAGAATTTTGAAGCCAAGCTCTTACGATCTGGCCATTGAAACAAATATCCAACAGACCCGGCTACGACTGACTGAACAAGATATCGTGCAAATTAAACAGGCCTGGGAGCAGAGGGTCAATGGCGACGTCTTGAACACAACGAGGGATAGACCGAACTACCTACCTCTACTATTGTCATTCCAAGTAAGGGGCAAGAATAAATTAACAAAACCTGAGCATATGAACCATACCTATAACAAAGACTTGGTTGCGAAAAGAAAGATGGGCCGCAGATTGAAAAGAATAGCGAAGAAATCAAATGCCCCTGAGGATTGGGACAAATGGAAAATGGAAATTAAAAGCTATACCACCTGGCGCAAACAACGCAGAGCAGCTCAATATCAAAACGATGCCGAGAACATGATGAGCAAACTTCAAACAAAAAAATCCAACAAATTTTGGACTCTGATAAAAGCAAAGAATAGCCCTCAAAGTGCAGTCCAGTGTAATGCCGTGGCGGAAGTAAGGTGAATCAACTATTTTACAACGGAATTTGAAGGCGTAAATCAAGACCCAGCAATGAACAACCAGGTTTCCAACACACGCTGGGAAGACCTCTTGAATGCAGAAAACATCGAAGCAGCCATAAGGAAACTTAAAACATCGAGAGCCCCAGGTCCTGATGGGTTGCGAATGTGGACTTAAAAATGTTCCCAACGCAATGGTCGGAAATGATCAGCATGATTTTCGCCGAATGTGGTAGAACAAAGATGATCCCTGAGTCATGGCAGAAAGCGGTGATAGTCCCGATTTACAAAAAAGGAGTTAGAAACGAACCTGAGAGCTACAGGCCAATAGCCCTATTGGACATAATAGGGAAAATATATGCAACCCTCCTGCTAGCTCACTTCAGAATTTGGGAAAAAGACAGCCCCTCAAAAGACCATCTACAAACGGGCTTTTCAAAAAAATGGCTGTACAACAATCAACCTAATGATAATAAACATCTTGAAAGCCAAAGTCAAAGAAGGTGCACCAAAGATCTACTTTGCTTTTGTTGACCTCTCGAAAGCTTTTGATAGGATCAACAGGAACAGACTGTGGTTGAAACTTCAAGGTTGGAATTGTCCGAAAAAAATACTCGACCCCATAAAAGCTCTTCACTCGCACACGAAAATCAGAGTTAAACTAAACCTCCAAGGCGCACTTTCCGAGGAGATAGTGGTGAACAGAGGGGTCAAGCAGGGGTGCTCTTTGGCCCCAGCCTTGTTCATAGCATTTCTAGGCGATTACCAGCTCTCTGAAAGTAAAATAGGAGATTTTTCTCCTAAAATCGGGAAAATGGAAATTTCACGTCTTCTGTATGCCGATGACGTCATCTTAATAGATCAGACCAAAGTGGGGCTTCAAAGAAAACTAGCTAACCTGGAGAAATACATCGCTGAAAACCAATTGGAGATAAATAAAACAGAGACGAAAATCTTGGTAATTGAAAAAGTAACCAACAAAGCAACGAAAAAACTAAATTGGTTTCTCGACAAGACCAAAATTGAATTTGTCAAAAATATCAAATATCTAGGGGTTCAGATGGACAGTTCAAGAAGAGACATGAGTGCGCAAAACCAACTGTGGGAAAAAGTGAGATGTCTAACCTCCCAGACAAGAATGGTTGACTCCAAGTTTGGAAAGTTCTCCTTAATACAAGCGATAACCTTCTACAAGGCTAAAGTCATTCCCGCAATGAAATATGGAATGGAAGCTTTGTTGTATATACCACGCCATCTCTGGAGCAAACTAGAGGGCTATGTTTGGAAAACACTTTTGGGCCTTCCAAAATCAACTGCCATGCCGGCCATTAGGAGAGAGCTGGGGCTAGTCTCACTAGCGTCAATGGTAGATCAAAGCGCCATGAGACTGTACAGGAGAATAATCATGTCGGATACTTTACCCATTTTTAACTTCATGAAGATGGAAATCGAAACAGGCAATTGTGAGGCTTTGAAAAAATGGGTCAAGGCCAGAAAGACTGATCTAGCACTAATAGCATGCACAGAAGTAGAGCTGAAGGAAAATCCAGATCGAATCAAAAGAAAAATGGAAGAGATGGACTGGAATCTGACAATAGAGAAAGCGGTGGGGAACAAACTCTTAAGCCACCTGCCACCGGCTTTTCATAAACTGAGAACACCGATGAACTACTGCCAAAAATTTCTGGACAAGAAAATGAGAATATATGCCATGAAAGTGAGATTGAACCTTTTGTTGACCCGAGAGATCATAGCAACTCGAGGAACCACAACCGACAAGAGATGTTGCCTATGTAAGGAGGATTCATCTGTTGAAACACTTAAACACCTGGTGATTGACTGTTCTAAAACCAACGCAAACAGAAAGATCTACGTCCCATCGCTGGTGGAAAACCTATGGATATTCAATTCTGACGATTTGTGGAACAGACTGACCTCTGGCGAAAAAACGAGATGGACCATTCCACTGGTCAAACTACTCGAACTCGCACTCGAACAGATAAATCGCCAAGGGCCCGAGTTTGGAGTGGAATAGGGCGCCAATCTCAAAAGACTATGGGCCTCATTACGACTCAGGCGGTAAGGGGTTTACGGCGGCGTAAACAGCGCCGACCCTTACCGCCTGATTCCGAGGTCCCTTAGCGCCATGGAGGTTTTAACACCTGCTTTTAGCAGGTGTTAAAATCCATGGCGCTAAGGGACCTTGATGTTAATTACGCCACCGTAATTTACGGTGGCGTAATTAACGCCTTCCCCACTCCCATTATGCCCTATGGGGCAAAAATGGGAATGGGGAAGGGTAAATGGGGACTGGGGACTTACCGCCCCGCCAACCTCGGAATGGGGCGGTAAGTCCGCCAACCACCATGGCGTAAACGTAGTTTACGCCATGGTGGTAAAGGTACGACCCAGGCGGTAACTTACCGCCTGGGTCGTAATGAGGCCCTATGTCTTAGTTCCTTGCTCTCGTATAACAGCCACGGCTATGTACCAATTAATGTGGGAGGTTTATGTAGTTGGTGAAGTTTTAGCTTTTTTCTTTCGGCTGAAGATGAGGCAAAATTTTGATAAAACTTATTGTAAATAAGTAAAAGTTCAAATAAAAAAAAAAAAAAAAGATCCTATTACAACATCTAATATTTTAGAATGGTATACAATTCATCCACTGTACTCCAAAGACAGCATAGACAATGCACTAGAAAAATATCAAATCTGGCAAGCCAATCAGCATATGGGAAAAAAGTATATAAGCACGCGCCTTTCCTCTACTCTTTCCTACTTGAAAAGGGGGAAGGTATGATAAAAGATGCACACAAATAACAGCATCAGAATACTGATCGTTAGAAATGTTTTCTGAAGACCCCATATTCAGACAAAACATTGAAAACATATTCCTCCTCCTGTTTGAAAGTAAAATAGCAACCCTATGTTATGGAGTTACACCCACATTGAAAACAGTTTCACATTTTTTAAACATGTCTGCTATGCAACTACTTCAAAAGGTGCAAGACAAAGATGAGGTTTTGCCTTTAAGTATCACAAATCTCCTGGCAAACATGTGTGGTACGAAAGAATACTGGTTCTGGTTTCATGCAGATGTATGGTGTGTGCTACACAACCTTGGCCCATTGACATGCCACCCTTTAATCTCTAGATCATAAACACTATTATATTATACCAACAAAGGATACAGGTGGAGTATAGTCATAAAAAAGATACAATATTGATCCAGATTCTTTCTTCTTATACTTCACTGAAGAATCCTCAAGGAAAAACCATTTCCATTGATTACACCCACTGCCCGATGAAATAAACATGGCCACAGCGAGGAATCAATTGAAAGGGCGAGTAACTAAGCACACTCTCCAATCTGTGTATTAGAAAACAATAAGGTAAGTAAATCATCTAATTCAGCTGACCTCTTATAATTCCACTACACACTAACCTTGTAAGAGTAGTTTGCTGAATGGCGAGGTGAATTGTGGAGCTCAGAATAATAATCCAACAAAAGAAACAATGACAAGGAAAAGGGAAGTTAGTAGGAAACTAATCCCGAACGGAACGAGGGCTGAACTAGTGTCCGGTAGGTGCACTCTGGATAGCGTCCTTTAGTTCTGTGCAAGTATAACAAAACATAATCCTGGCATCTCTGTAAATGTTCAAAACAAACAGCTTCTTCACTCTCGTCTGTAGTGCTTTATTCGCCCTTGAAATAATACTGGAAAGTAAATTAATCCCATCTGGAATACAGTACTGATGAGTGCGCAGAAAGTGGATCAGTTTGGCAAGAAAAGCAATGACAAATGTTCATAAAGTCTACCTCCCGTAACTTGGAAGTTTTAAAACAATAATTGAATGTTTTATGCGTCTGGAGAAACGCGGCAGCGAGCAAGGGCTAAGGAAGTTTTCACCTGACTTCTGGCAAGGACAGGAAACCTCCGTGACAGGAATTGCAGAAGTCGGTTGATGAAGCCTCCGTGAATAGATGGCAGTGGTTTCAGGAAGCCTCCGTGAGTATTTGAAGACAGCTTCCCAGCATGCAAATGTGCCTCCACGCCAAGAATAATTGCGTGGAAAAAGGTCCACACCCCGGACCTACAAACCAAGTAAGACTTGGACAAAGAGTCTGAAGAAAACAAGAGTAGCCTTAGAAAGCAGGGCTGAGATACGCGGTCCATGAATTGACTAAACGCGATCAGGAACGAAACACACTAGCAACAATTAGAAGCGTGGAATGCTTAGAGGAATGGACCTAAATACGCACAGAAAGCACGTAACTGATGTTGCCAACAACTGTCACGCCACTTTTGGGGAGACCGGGGTCCGTTGCACCCGCTCCCTCTCCCACCTCCTGGCAGATCTACCCGCGCTTTCGCGCTTGGGCGTTCGCCGGGGGAGAGGTGCTGGGGCCGGTGCTAGAGGGCTGCGGCGCATGCGCGGGAAACCACTGTCTCGGTTCCGCGCATGCACCGTAGATTGGGCCTCCGCGCTGGGAAGGGCTTGCCTTCCAAGCCTCGTTCTGGGTCCGCCGGCGCTCGAAGACGAAACGGTTTGCGTTTCAGTCCTCGCGAGTGCCGGCGGCCTATAAGAGGAACCGCGAGCAGTAGCAATTCGCGTCTCAACGCGGTTGCTACGGTCGTGTTGCTCGCTCCTGCTTCTTGTGGTTCCTGTTCCCTGTGCCTGGTCTTGCTTCAGCTCCAGCCTTCTCTTTGGTCTCCCTGCTTTGCTGGTCCCCAGCCTGCCTGGTTCCCAGTCTCCTGTTACCTGCTTAGGTTCTCCTTGGCTCCTGTCTGCTCCACGAGCCTTCCTGGGGTCCAGTTCCCTGTCCCCTTCTTTTCCCTGGGGACCCCTGCTTCTTGTCCTGGGTTCTCCCTGGGTCTTTCTGGGCTTAGCCTCTCCTCCAGCTTTCCTGGGGCCCTCGTTCACTGTCCTTGGATTTACCTTAGGGATCCCAACTCTTGGTGGTCTCCCCTCCCAATCTGGTTCCCTCTTCCTGTCTGGACCTGCCTGGTGCCTCATCCTTTGGACCAACTGTACCTCGAGCAGATCAGTCATCCGAGACCAGTTACGTGAAGCTGCTTGAACTTGTTTCCCTGTGGACTGGGGGCCTTATCTTGTATTCATCTGAGAGATTCCTGGACTATCTTGCTTCATCACCGGATCACGTACCTTTGGAATAGACTCTTTTGGACTTCACCCGTATCCAGTATCTTTCCATCAGACTGTGGCCTCTCCTGCCTGTGCTTGCACAGTCTCTTCGTCATGTTAATCAGGAGAGTGCTTTCCGTGACGCTGGGAGTTAGTTGGTCCATTCACCACCCTGTGTCATTAGGGTGGTGGAGAGGCTGGTTCCCCGAGTCACATGCTCGTCATTTCACTGGATGCAGCCTGGCGGTCCCAACTAGATCCACTGTCAAGAAAACAGGTACACAGCTATCACGCACCTCTCTGCTTGACAGATTGAGACGCCTGCCTTCAGACCCAGAGATGGAGGATTCGCAAGAGATGCGCAACGAATTACAAGCACTCAGGGCGGAGATGACCGCCTTACGCCAGGAAAATCAGACTCTACGCCACATGATAACCCAAGGGGCTATGAGTACCTCGCAGGTTGAAGGGTCCTTGGCACATACAACACCAATCAAGTTCGATGGAGATCCACGTCGAGTGGCTGAATTTTGTAACCACTGTCGAATCCATTTTCTTTTCAGGTCGACACATTTCAACAACGATAAAGCCAAGATTGGTTACATCTTGGGGAATTTAACCGGGAATGCTCTGGCCTGGGCGACTCCATTTGTAGTAACAAACAGTCCGATTCTGAATGACTTTGCAGCCTTTGAAAAAGCATTCCTCGAGGTTTTCCAGACGCCAAACCTGGCCTCCGCTGCGCAGAATCAACTGATGGATTTAAAACAGGGGAGTGCCGACATGATAACATACATCAGTCGCTTCCGTCTATTGGCAACCGATTCCCAATGGCCTGAAATCACACAAAAAAGTCTGTTTCGTCGTAGGCTGAGAGAGGAATACAAGGATGAGCTACTCCACATTCCTGAACCAGAGTCTCTTCAACATCTAATCGATCAGGTGCTCCGAATTGATCAGAGACTGGCAGAACGAAAGGCCGCGAGACGTCGGCTTGAGAGAAGTTCTCCCAGAACGACCAGTTTACCTGCCGGATCATTTGGTTCTACCGAGTCTGGGCCAGAGCCAATGCAATTGGGTGCCATGAGGGGTCCGTTATCTGAGGAAGAGAGAAGACGGAATAGAACGTTTCGGTTATGTCTCTATTGTGGAGCTGCCGGGCATTATCTGGGTACGTGCCCCTTACGACCCCAGAAGAAGAAAGCGGGAAACTAGAGGACCTGTCGCGTATTGGGAAGGCAGCGACAGGTCCCATTTCCTCCTCAGACCTTTCCCCGTTTTGCTCAGAACTTTATCCCATGAAACCCGCAGTGTTACAGACTTTGAAGATTCAGATCAAGTTGCCTGACAGAACCCTGGAAGTGTTTGGCCTGTTGGATAGCAGGGCTTCCGGCAATTACATTGATGAGACCTTTGCTTCTGTAAACCGGATTCCACTCCTGCCCAGACCCACTGCTCTGCCCGTGGAAGTCATCGACGGAACCCCTTTGTCTTCCGGACCCGTCCGTTAATGTACAGTGGGCCTACTTCTTCAGATTGCCGACCATTTTGAAAACCTTGCTTTGGATGTTATCAAGTCCCCTACCTACAAGGTGGTTTTGGGGTTACCCTGGCTGCAACATCATAATCGGGCAATTGATTGGAGAACGCACACTTTGACCTTCTCCTCCGCAGTTTGTGCCCAGAAGTGCTGTTTGTCCGCTCCAATCCGAGCTTCTTCGACCCCCTTGGAATCTATTGGCAAAGGGGTCAGTGTGTGTTCCACCTCTCAAGTTCCACTGGTATATGCTGATTTTGGACAAGTGTTTTCTGAACCAGGCGATATACCTCTACCACCACATCGCTCGTTTGATTGTTCAATCGAGTTGTTACCGGACTGCATGATTCCTCATGGGAAACTGTACGCTTTGACACGGGACGAGAGACAAGTGCTTCAAGAATACTTGCCGGATTGTTTACAGAAAGGATACATAGTTCCGTCCAAGTCGCCCGCAGGGTTTCCCCTGTTTTTTGTGAAGAAGAAAGAGGGCACTTTGAGACCTTGTGTGGACTATCGACAACTAAACGACATAACTATCAAAGACCGGTACCCACTTCCATTGATTCGCAGTATCCTGGAAACTCTACACACAGCCCGGATCTTTACCAAACTAGACTTACGTGGAGCCTATCACCTTGTGCGCATCAAGAGTGGAGATGAATGGAAAACAGCATTTAAGACACCTTTTGGGCATTTCGAGTATAGAGTCATGCCATTCGGTCTGTGTAACGCCCCAGCTATCTTTCAGCTGTTCATGGACAACATCTTTGGTGATCTTATTGGCTTGTCAGTCTGGGTATATCTGGACGATATCCTGGTTTTTTCCAGAACCATCCAAGAACATGTGGGACATGTACGTGAGGTCCTTCACCGTCTGTCTCTCAATCATTTATTCGCAAAGGAGGAGAAATGCTGCTTTCACCAGCCCAGTATAGAATTCTTGGGGTTTGTGATCAATCAGGACGGGGTAGAGATGGATCCCAAGAAAGTTCGAGCTATTCAGGAGTGGAAACAACCCCATGACATAAAATCTTTACAACGCTTCTTGGGATTCGCTAATTTCTATAGGCGCTTTATTCCACGGTTTTCTCAAATCTTAGCGCCCTTTACCAGGCTGACCAGCAGTAAGATCATTTTCAAGTGGGATTCCCTTGCGTCTCAGGCATTCGACACCTTGAAGTCGGCCTTCATGGCCGCCCCGATTTTGCGTCACCCACAGGATGACTTACCTTATATTGTGGAAGCAGACGCTTTGAATTTCGCAGTTGGGGCGGTTCTCCTGCAAAGAGATCCGGTTACGTCTGTTGAACATCCAGTGGCCTACTTCTCACGCAAGTTGAATCCCAGCGAAAGAAATTATGCGGTCATCGAGAAGGAGCTGTTGGCCATCAAAACCGCATTTGAGGAATGGAGGCATCACCTACTTGGAGCCCGTTTTTCGGTAGAGGTTCGTACCGATCATCGTAACCTGCAGTACCTGCGCCCCCTGCAATGTCGAACGGCCCGTCAGGCTAGGTGGGCCTTCTTTTTCTCCCCATTCGTGTTTCATGTTACATACGTTCCAGGAGCCTCCAACTTGAAGGCGGATGTCCTCTCCCGATCATTGGAAAAAGTGGAAGAAACGTCCAGTTCGGATCAGCCGCTGATTTCCCCTCACCATTTCCTGTTGACGTTGTCTCCTCATCTACAGTCAATTGCTGATGCCACCCGGACGGATCCTGAAAGATCGGCCCTTCTTCGGCGAATGTCGGTATTTGAGCATGACGGGCTCCTGTTTTGCCGGAAGAGGCTTTACATCCCCAAGGGTACGATTCGAGATGGCATATTGCATGGGTTTCATGATTCACCTATTGGGGGTCATCGAGGGGTGAGAGCTACACGTGAGCTGATATCCCGACAGTTTTGGTGGCATAGGTGGGCTACCGACGTCCAGAAATACATCGAGAGTTGTCCTGTCTGTGCCCAATGTAAGGTTTCTTTTTTTTTTTTTTTTAATTTTATTGGTTTTTAGATCAAACCTTTAAAATATTACAACAAACACATAAGGCAAACATTAACACAACATTTTAAACAAAATCATGATTCCAACATTATCCTACTTCCTTCCAGTGACCTCTTATGCCAGCATACTCAGATAACACCTAAGGTCACTGAGTCAAACATGGCTTTACACAACCTCTTTAGCTCACAGCCTATCAAGAGCATTTAGTCTCTCTTCAATTGCTGCCAAGAAGGAAGTCAGGGGCAATATTAATTTCATATCCAAACCATTACCCATAATCTGCCATGATTCCTCCGCACATATGGACTGATGGACATTATACCACTGGCTCATATGAATTGATCTTATGTCTTTTAGTGCTGGACAGAAAAGCACAAGATGCTTAAGTGACTCCAGATCTTTTTCGCAAAGGCGACAGGTGGAATTTGTACCTACATTACATGGCCAATGACTGGTCCTCTCCTTTGTTTTGAAGGCATTTAACCGGAATAACATAAACAGTCTTCTTGCTTTAGAGTTTGCAAAGCGATTCAGATACTTTTGAGGCACGTTGAAGGCTCTTGCTTCGACCGGAGAGTCTTTCATGGCGCTAGCCGACTTTCGCTCGCTACATGTGGAAATCCAGTCGGCACGCCAGAGCTTCTCCTTTGCTGCCGTTGGATTTGCTAGAAGAATTTCGATGCTGATGTTATATAGTGGCAACAGATCTTCACAACGTTTCACCCACTGAGATAGAATGTCACACCCTTTTGCTGAAGCCTGGTGTAATATCTTGAATTGCAAGATTCCTTCCTCTATTCTGGACTTCCGAAATAAGGTTAGCTGATTCCAGCTGACTCGAGCATGCAGTGATATTAACGCAAGTTCGTATCTTATACAAGCAGTCGAGATCCCAATCGGTAAACTTAACGCTTTCATCCAGAACATGTGCTCCAAGGATGCCCAATGCTTCGACGAACATCCAAACGCATTTTCCGCACTGTAAATCAGGATAGGTACCGCTTTCTGTTCATAAAAGTTACGCAAGGGGTGCATCGAAAAACGCCCAAACTTTCTGTGTATCACTAGACCCTGACAAGCTAGCTGGCCACCTTTCCTCTTGGATTCTACTACCCAGGACTCATCACAGATACTAGAATTCAGTATCATACCTAGGTACTTCACTCTTTTTGAAACCTT
Organism: Ambystoma mexicanum; assembly: GCF_040938575.1. NCBI lineage: Eukaryota > Metazoa > Chordata > Amphibia > Caudata > Ambystomatidae > Ambystoma > Ambystoma mexicanum. The sequence goes on from NC_090940.1 coordinate 271,308,521, forward strand.
TAGCTGTACTTGATCTAGTTTCCACACGTACTTTGTCGCATTTACAGTTTGAGTCGTTCTTAGGTTCCCAAACACCAGTATTTCCGTCTTTGCTGCGTTGATCTTGAGGTTGTTCGAGCTTACGTAACTTTGTACTGCGTCTAGTTTCCGTTGAAGGCCAATCGGGGTTAAGTCTAAGATTACTAAATCGTCGGCATACAGCAGCCAACTTATCCGTGAAGAATTGAGCTTAGGTGGGAACGCTCTCACGGAATAGATAGCCTCGCCGATATCAGAGATGAAGAGACTAAAAATTGCTGCTGCCAACGGACATCCCTGTTTGACACCCTTATGTGTCTTGATTTGTGCCGACAAGGAGCCTGATTGATCTAGGCGAATTGTAATGGAGGTGTCTGTATGAAGCTCTTTAATCGCCGCTAAGAGACCCACTGGACAACCCCACTCCTCCATTTTCTGCCACAGCTTCTCACAATCAATCATGTCGAAGGCGCTAGAGAAATCAACGAAAGCTAGGTACACCTTCGTGTTTGATCGGAGGGCTTCCATCTTCAGTAGGTTTAGGACCAGCAGGTTCAATGAGCATCCGACCAATTTTACGAATCCCGCTTGTCTTTCGTCAACTCTCTTTACTGTTATAGCCCAGTTGAGCAATTTGGTTTTCAGCAACGATGCATAAATCTTGCCCAAGACATCCAGCAGCGCCACAGGTCGGTAGTTTTTTGGTGATAATCTATCTCCTTTTTTGAATATGGGGACTATAATCCCAGTTTTCCATGAATTTGGCACTTGTTTTTGTGTGTTAATTCTTCCAAATAGGTCGAAACAAAAATCAGTCCAGAGATCAGGGCACTGTTTAATCATGAAATTCGACAGGCCATCAGGGCCTGGTGATCTGGAATTTTTAGCTCTCATGATTACCTCTCGGATCTCATCCTTCGCAAAATATAGATCCCATGGTACTGAATTATGTCTTGAAGTAGTTGGAACTTAATGTTTGTGGTATAAAGCAGAAAAGTGCTGCACCCACTATGATTCAGATATCAGACATACTTGCAAAGCCTCTTGCAGTGTTTCCATTTGATTAATAGTTCGCCAGAACTCTCTACTGTTCTTAGTGATTAGGCTCTTCAACATTGCCTCTGCGTATTGCTGAAGTAATATACATTTGTGACTTTTTATCCAGTTTTTGTAGGATTGTTTGGTTGTCCGATTTTTTGCTATTATTTCATGGACTGGCCCTTGCTTGTTTTTCCGGATTTCAGCCCTCATCAGTCTTTTGCGCTGCATCACCAACAGGTCGAAACGATGTTTCTTCTGGAAAGACCAATTTTTCATCCCAATGTTTTTAGCTTTGAATTGAGACAGAATGGACACGTATTCAATCTCCTCGGGAGTTGATCTAAATTGAGCGCATATATTGGCCACGTCACTTTCATCCAGTCTCACCCGGAGTCGATTTGATTCCACCAGAACTTTTGATCTCCATTTTTGGTTTTGTTCCTCTTTTGAGTCTCGGAATGTTAATTCCAACAAATTGTGGTCACTGTTGCTCATGGTACGGATTTTCAAGGATTTTGCCCGCGCCTGCATGATATATGAAGCAAAAATATAGTCAATGGTCGAAAATTGACATTCACGCCGCCACGTAGGCTGAGCTGGAATGTCTCCTTGTGTGCATCCGTTTAGCATTGATAGACCTCTTACATTCAGTTCTTCTGACCAGGTATTCGCGAGTTGTCTATTAATTGCATTCTGTGGCTTGCAAATATCAACATTTAAATTGCCACAAGCTAACAAGCAACCCCCTTTGTTTGACTCCAGTAAATTGTCGATTATTAATGTCACCTGGTCGATGAACGAGTATGTTCCAGTCCGGTAATGGTTCCAATATAGATTAATTATATGGATCGCCTCCCCCACTTGTCGTATTGCGTTGCTTTTGCCAATCTCACATACTTGAATGTAAGGTGTAACATTAGAGGAATTTAATAACCGGTAACCTGAAGATCGTTTGATCATCGTTAAGAGACCAGATATAGGGCGTCCCTTTTCTGCCTTGATAGCAGGGTTCAGTGCACACTCAAATTCAGAAGACACTGGCATTTCACACAACCACGTTTCTTGCAGGCAAATCAATTGTAAATCATGCAGCCAATCATTTTTTAGCAGATGTATGAACCCTCGCGTGTTCCATGAGGCAAAAGAACATAAGTGCACCGCGCTGGCCTTTAGGCATTAGCTGCGAGTATTAACGTTCAACGCCGAGGCCAACCACTTCCAGTCCTGCGTCGTATCTAGGTCCGATGGGCTATTTACCATTATCGGAGTAGTCATGTCTGCAGAGCCACCGTTGTTTATGGTGATTTTAATTTTCGCCATTGGACTTGTTCTCGCAATCTCTTCTTTTTTGCCTGCGCTTACACTTCTTCGCGCAGAAACTGATGACCCCTCTTTAGGCGCCAGCTCATTCACGACAAGTTGCTCCTGCTGGATTTGTTCTCTGGATTCAGCTCTATTTAAGCTTTCTTTGTCCCCTAAATTACCTTTTTGTGTTAACTGAGCTTGGGCGGTTCCGTCTTTCATCACTACTTTTTTGCACCTTACAGGATCCATTAATTTATAAGTGTCAAAACCTAGAGACAATAGCTCCTCATCTGATTCCAAATTACATTTGCGATTATATTGGAATTTATATGTAGGATCACCTTATCCGTGCGTAGCTCCTCCGGAAATTCGATAATACGCAGATCTTTAGAGCACAGGGATCGTAGCCTAGGCACATGATGAAGCAGCCTTAGCACATTTGATCGATTCAAAATTAATTTTTCGCCACATTCCAACCTCTCCAACATCAATTTAATTGCAGGGCTTAACCCTACCGGTTGGGCTGATTCGTGTCCGTTCCTGTCTTTAAGTTTGATCTCCTTCACCTCAGGCTGATGGTACTCGGTTTTCCGTGATCTGGGTAAATCGTCAACCACCAGTGCCGTGGCCAGCTCACTTTTTCCTTTTACGGCGTTTATCCTTATCAAAGGAGGCACACCTGTGCCACCAACGTTTTGACTCATTGTTGCCGCGCTTCTCGCCAGCCGCTCTCGTTTTTCTTGTAAGGTGACAAACTCCGGGCTCTTAGGCCCTTGCTCCCCCTCTACAGCCTCTCCTACGGGTAAAACTATCACACATACCCTGTCACGGGACTCCGATGTTACGATATTAGGTGGAGCTTGTTGCTTTCCCGGCAACTGGTCGTGAGAATTAGCAATGCCTACTACTGGCATCCTGAACTCACTATTCCTTCCTGAGTTTGAAGGCAACATGACTGCTTTGTGATCACACGGCACGACAAAGGACCTTTGGGACTGCTAGTACCCACCGAATTAGCACCATACCCATGGCATACCATCGCTACGGATTTTGTGGTTGATCTACCTCCTTCCAACGGGTTTACTTGTATAATGGTCGTGGTGGATAGCTTCACTAAATATGCTCATTTCATCCCGTTTAACAGGATCCCTACAGCTACGCAGATGGCTTCAGCTTTTTTCCATAAGATCTATCGACTACATGGTCTTCCTATAAAGATTATCTCGGATCGTGGTTCTCAATTTCTCTCTGCTTTCTGGAACAAGGTGTGTGGTCATCTGGGAATTCGTAAAGCTTTGAGCTCTGGCTATCACCCGCAGACCAATGGGCTCACCGAAAAGACAAATCAGACTCTGGAGGAGTATCTCCGTTGTTTTGCTAACGCAACTCAGTCCAACTGGAAGGCGTACCTAGATCTTGCAGAAGTATCCTACAACAATACTGTCCACGCTTCTATTGGAGTTAGTCCGTTCTTCTGCTCAGCGGGTCAACATCCCAAGTTGGTGCCTTTTCATCCTGTGCCCACCAGTACAGTTCCATCTGCTGATGCCATGGTCTCTACCATTCAACGACAACAGGAATTGGCTTGCAGGATCCTGAAGGAAGCCAAGGAGCGGATGAAGGCCCAGGCTGACAGGAAAAGGAGTGTGGAACTAGACTTTCGGGTTGGGGATAGGGTTTGGTTGTCGTCCAAGAACCTGCCACTTCGCAATTTAGCAGTCAAATTAGCTCCCCGGTATTTTTGCCCGTTCAAAATCACCAAACGGTTGTCTTCTGTGGCCTTTCGCCTTCAGCTACCTCCTTCTTGGCATGTACACCCTGTTTTCCATGTCTCCCTATTGAAGCCCTATGTGGTCGATCCCTATGGCTGATCCTGTTCTCGCCCAGCCTCTGTCCTTGTGCAAGGGGTGCCAGAATTCGAGGTTCAGGAGATTTGCGATGCCCGCTATCGCAGGGGGGTGCTTCATTTTTTGGTTGATTGGAAGGGGTACCCGGCTTGTGATCGTACTTGGGAACCACGTCGGCATGTGCATGCTCCCCGCTTGGTTCGCGAGTTCTATGATCGATTTCCTTGGAAGCCTGGGGCCCCGGGCCTTTCTGGGAGGGGGCATAGTGTCACGCCACTTTTGGGGAGACCGGGGTCCGTTGCACCCGCTCCCTCTCCCACCTCCTGGCGGATCTACCCGCGCTTTCGCGCTTGGGCGTTCGCCGGGGGGAGAGGTGCTGGGGCCCGTGCTAGAGGGCTGCGGCGCATGCGCGGGAAACCACTGTCTCGGTCCTGCGCATGTGCCGTAGATTGGGCCTCCGCGCTGGGAAGGGCTTGCCTTCCAAGCCTCGTTCTGGGTCCGCCGGCGCTCGGAGACGAAACGGCTTGCGTTTCAGTCCTCGCGAGTGCCGGCGGCCCATAAGAGGAACCGCGAGCAGTAGCAATTCGCGGTTGCTACGGTCGTGTTGCTCGCTCCTGCTTCTTGTGGTTCCTGTTCCCTGTGCCTGGTCTTGCTTCAGCTCCAGCCTTCTCTTTGGTCTCCCTGCCTTGCTGGTCCCCAGCCTGCCTGGTTCCCAGTCTCCTGTTACCTGCTTGGGTTCTCCTTGGCTCCTGTCTGCTCCAGGAGCCTTCCTGGGGTCCAGTTCCCTGTCCCCTTCTTTTCCCTGGGGACCCCTGCTCCTTGTCCTGGGTTCTCCCTGGGTCTTTCTGGGCTTAGCCTCTCCTCCAGCTTTCCTGGGGCCCTCGTTCACTGTCCTTGGATTTACCTTAGGGATCCCAACTCTTGGTGGTCTCCCCTCCCAATCTGGTTCCCTCTTCCTGTTTGGACCTGCCTGGTGCCTCATCCTTTGGACCAACTGTTCCTCGAGCAGATCAGTCATCCCAGACCAGTTACGTGAAGCTGCTTGAACTTGTCTCCCTGTGGACTGGGGGCCTTATCTTGTATTCATCTGAGAGGTTCCTGGACTATCTTGCTTCATCACCGGATCACGTACCTTTGGAATAGACTCTTTTGGACTTCACCCGTATCCAGTAACTTTCCATCAGACTGTGGCCTCTCCTGCCTGTGCTTGCACAGTCCCTTCGTCACGTTAATCAGGAGAGTGCTTTCCGTGACGCTGGGAGTTGGTCCATTCACCACCCTGTGTCATTAGGGTGGTGGAGAGGCTGGTTCCCCGAGTCACATGCTCGTCATTTCACTGGATGCAGCCTGGCGGTCCCAACTAGATTCACTGTCAAGAAAACAGGTACACAGTTCTCACACACCTCTCTGCTTGACACCAACGTGATCATGTGATCTTAGGTGCTGGAATACAATGCCATTTTGTGGGGAGTTTGGAAAAATAGACTCCACCTGTTATAGAACGGTGTTGCTCCCGCTCTGAAAGCATACGGATTCCTGCTACCATATGAAACAGGTGAGTGATGCATGAAACCCATCCACATGGTTTATCACTTTAAGTTGTTCAGAGTATGCATGGGAAGACCTGCACGACTTCCTATGCATAGCAAACGAAAACAAAGCAGTAATAGACATAGAAAACACCAGGAGAATTCTGCTCTCTTGACCCTGTAAATGTGTCAAGGTGCTTCGATCACTGCTTTATTGTCATGCTGCACTTCATCTGTCATAGAACAATTCCTCCACTCAGAGAAGTGCAACACCTATTTTGGAGAAAAGAATATCAATCCAGAGAAGCACTGCATATCCACATGCTTTTGTGGATAAAAGATGCTCCTAAATTTGGTCAGGACAGTAATGCCACTGTTTTGCAGTTCATTCACAAATATGCAACTTGTGACATCCCTTCAGAAATCACACATAATGAGCTACATGCACACATTTTGTGGTTTCAAAGTCATAAATGTGGTAAGTATTGTCGATGCAGATATAAAAACAATGGCAAATACTACACCAAATGCTGATTTGGTTTACCTAGACCAGTTTCAGCAAAAGGAAAAATAAACAGCTTCATGTCTGCTGTTGACACAGTGTGAAAGGCAAACCGCCTAAGAACAAATACTGCATTAAAAGAAGCAAAGTGTCCAAGTACGTCAATGATTACAATGCAATCATCAACCTCTTGGGGAATGCATATATGTACAGTACATTGCAGACAATTCCACTGCTGTTGCACGATATGTCACAACCTACCTAACCAAATCAGAGAAAACATAGCTGAAAGACCTCTGGGATGACATATCATCTGACAAAACACTGTCACAAAAATTTAAATTATACAGCTTTGGCATAAAAATTCTCTCTCATAGAGAATGTGGTTGCTACGAAGCTTCAGACGGTTTAACAGGCACAGCCTTATATGGGAAATCTGAAAACATAGTCTGGCTAAGCCTTTGTCCTGCTACATCCAGCAAAAGAGTGCTCAAATCATACCAAGACATAGAAACAATAGCAAACAATGATCCCAACAGCCAGGACATTTTGAAAAACAATGTATTGGGCACATACTACCCAAACAGGAATGCTGCTTTGGAAACCATATGTCTATACCACATAGCCCAACATTTCTTGTACAAGAAGAATTTTAAACCAGATGAAAAAAAGGTAAATTCATAGTCAAAGGTTGTGAAGGAAGCCTGGTTAATCATATGAAGCTATCATTTAAAACTCCTCAACATAGAGAACTTTACCACATGTCCCTACTCCAACATTTTAAACCATGGAGAAAAGAAGATGTATTGGACACCCATGACTCCCATGAAGATGCTTTCAATGCAAATGAAAGTAGTATAACAGATTTCAATTTCAAGAAGTACAAAAACATGTTGGACAGTGAACGACAACAAGTGGAACAAGTACAAGCCCAAATAAATGAATACACCCCTGAGAGCAGTGAACATTCTGTTACAGGAAGCTAAGAACCACTTGGAGAGCCACTCATGGTAAAGTAAGCAGAATTAGCCATGACGGAAGTAGAAAACACCATGTGTCAGTATGAGGAATCTGAAGAAAACTTTGCTCTGCTGAAATCACAACTCAATGATGATTAACATAGCATTTTCCTAGAAGTAACTAAAGAAATTGAACATGGTGTGCAGCATGAAACTTAAATTTGTAGCTGTAAAAATTATAAACCTGTACTCCTGTATGTATGTGGTGAAGCTGGTTCAGGCAAAACATTCTTAATAAAAATCTTCAGCAAGTTCCTCCAAAAAATGACAAACAACGAGCTTTCAGCTGTTTTAACAACCCCTACAGGTTTAGCTGGCTACAACATAGGTGGTGTTACTGTACACTGACTGCTGCTCCTTCCAGTAGAACACCTAAAACAAATTAGAGTTCTACAAACTTTCAACAGAAGCTGATATGGAGCTATGCAGAATTCTGAAACAAATTATAATGCTGCTAATAGATGAGATGAGCATGGTCTCCAACCTAATGTTGGCTTTGCTTCACCTCAAATTGCAAGTGGTCCTTAAAACGAACTACGAAGAATGTTTTAGAGGAAAACACGTTATTGTTTTCAGAGATCTTTTTTAATTAACACCAGTGAAAGCTGAACCGATTTTTAAAACCTTAGGATACAAACTGTGCCGTAACACACTTGGCAGCATAGGAAAATCTCTGGCAACATTTCCAATACAGAGAACTAACTCTAAACAAGCATCAGTCTGTAGACCTCACCTATGCTAACATTTTGAAAAGCATTTGGATGGGTGTGCTTTCTAAGGATGCAGAGTCTATCTTAAATAGTAGACTTATCGATGAGCTATACGGGCATACCATATCTGCTGTTGATGTAATGGAACAATTAGCACACAAACATGTGAAATGTATGTCCTTAATGCCAACCCTAGCAAGCTGTGCACAATTCAATGAAACAATGTTAAAAAAAAAGAAATGCAACCAATAGTGCAAATTAACTCCACAGACAAACTGAAAGTGCACAGTATGACACTGCCTATGTGTCAACAAGTCACAGCATGTCTAAATAGCTTAGAAAACTGTATCACCAACACAGCTTGTTTGGAGAAAATGTTAACATTGTGTTTAACTGTAGAGTAATGCTAAAACGTAACCTTGATGTGGAACAAGGTTTAGTTAATGGAGCATTTGGTACTGAAGGGGCCCCTGAGGGAACCTCGGATGTGGAAACAAGGCACAGTAACCACACTCAAATAGATACGCCAGACACAAAGTTCTGTTCCCAAAATCTAGGGTTTATTGCAATACAAAGAAGTCCCAGTTGGCCAAATGTTCTCACGCCCCGCGACGTGTGTCGGGGGACGCAAGAGAGAGTGAAACGTACATCAGTTACATATATACAAAACGTGCACCTTACATTCAGCAATGACACAGTATGACACATTTGATGCCGCCCCCAATTCATTTCCCTTTGAATTAGAGGCGATGATTGACCAGTGTGACAAATATGACACCTTAGACCACCATATTTAGTAACGGTTTGCAATCTTCAATTTTACAGACACCATTCTTTATTTGCGAGAACACAGCATTTCTGTTTTTCATGGGCAAGCTGCGTGCAGGAGACTGGCACATACAAGACCTCACTATCTCTTAGTTTTGATTCTCGCTATGGAGGTCAGCCCGCTCTCCGGGGCATCACTAGGCTCAGAAAGGGGGCCGTAAAGAAGAGCATAATTCAACTCTTTAAATGCTAGTTTCGTACATTGCTATTCTTTCAGGAGACTCGCTGGCATTCGTGTACTGATTAAATGCCTTGCTCCCTGTCTTCAAGGATATGTGAGGGAGGGAATCTGGCATTTCTGTCTGGTTCTCCAGTGTAATGTTTCAACATGTTTCTTAGCCTTGGACCATTGAAGCAAAATAATATCTACAGCAAAGCAGTTTTACATGAGGCAAAGTGGCAACGTTAGAGAGAGTAGAGAGAGAAAACAAAATGGCGATTCTGGTCATCTTAAAATGGCCTCACTCTAGTTGAACTAGTTGAACTAGTTCAACTAGTTGAACTAATAGCTACGTGATAACTAATGAATATATATTCTTAACACTGTAAATGAGGCGGTTGGTCTTCGACCAACCAATTATCATTCATTTCTGGACCCTCAAGGGGTGTTTGGTTTTTCTGGACTGACAAACCCTCCTCTTGGCCGTAAGCCCAACGTCTCATCCATACATTGCATCTTCCTCCGACCAAGTATTTGGATTAGATTAGGAATCTGATTCAAATTCTGACTCATGTACACTTGTTGTCTTCTCATTCTTATTATCAATATCAATTGCCATGAATTCTTTAATGGTTTCAGATTCGTTACTATGGCGAGTGCTTGATTTAGTAATGTTTTTTTTGTTTCATCATTTGTACACACTCTTCGCTAATTTCAGTACATACTATGGGGAGACAATGTATGCAACAACAACATGTCACGAATATTCCTAGGATTGCTAATAGGTTTGCAAATAGCTTCCATCCCCCGGACCGCAACACTTCCCAGAACCAGGAGCTTATGTTCAATTCCCAGCCACCTTCAGGGGGGTGGAGATCAGAGCTTAACACATGCAATTTTCTTATCGCCTCAAAAATCGTGGGGGAGGAGTCACTTACAAATACGCAACACGCTGATCCCATGATTTTGCAAACACCACCGGGATCAACTAAGATTATATCAAGGGCCATTCTATTTTGCAGTGACATTAATCTAATTCCTTTTCCCTCGAGAGTCATATTATATAATATATCAGTGGTTCCATTTATTGTTTCTTCCAATATACTAGACAGTCGTCTTATGTTATAAGAGTTTATCGCCTGGCCCCCAAAATGGTATGAATGATTTTGCTATGTCCCCTACATTCAACCCTTCTTCAATATTACGACGAGGTCGTGACCTGGTCAATTTGGTTATGTCTGATGTTTTTAAAAGAAAAACCCCAGGAAACAGAAATCCCAAATAACACGTACCTCCCCATTTCCTAGGTAACCAAGGATATGCTTTTTCTCCACATATGAAATACGCAGGATCTCCCACATATATTGATTCCACTTCTTTATCAAGGAATGCTATATTCCTGAATCTGGTAAATGTTCCTACCTGGAAAGAACCCTTTTTCTTTAAACAGAATTGGACAGAATGAGGGTTATAATTCACTGTATATGAAGGGGGTTCCGCATCCTTATTCCCCTGTGGGTTCATGTGGAATGTGATCACAGAAGTTTTATACGGTACAGACAAACTATCCTGTGGCATTATTGCTGGTGTAATTAATCGTCTTTTATGGAACATGGAGCAACCCACCGGTTTCATAATCACTTCCTCAAATTCATTCATATTTGTTTTATCTAGTTGACCAGTTTCACTTTCGTTTAATTTCCCATAATATAGGGCACTCAGAGAGGCATAACATGCGGAAGTCAATGGCAGGGGCTGTACATACCATCCTATTCCTTTGGCACCATTTTGAGGCAAATGGGCACAAACCCAGCAAATGTTTTTTTTTAGGATTGAGTGTGTCATATTTATTATTAATGGCAATGTGTTGTTCCCATACCCTTCCCTATGTCTTTCTTCCTTTGGGGACAAGGTATAGGAAATCACATGGACTGGGATTTCTGTTGTGGAAATGTTCATAATGGGCAAAAGTAGTTCAAAAGGGTGCATTTCCTCTAGGTACCATAATACTGATATGGTCAACATTGAGGCTAATATACTCATTATGCACATTACTATGGTTAGACCCAGCATACAATTCCTTTTACCATGTCCTTTTTCCGCCTTTCTATATAATATGTTTAATTCTCTATCAGCATTGGTGCAAGAGGGGGCATTTGCTGGTTCCGACATTTCTTCTCTTCCTTCTTATGCTGTGTTCGTCGTGAATATCTCTTGTTCATGTGCTTCCCAGGATGTCGACAGAGTTCAATCAATGTCTACAATCTTGTTATGCCAGTTTGCTATTTGCCTGGATTGCTTTTTCATTTGGCAAGGCCTTCGTGCATTTTCACATTGCCCTATAGTTTCAGAGCAGCTGCCTTTGTACCACGTGCGCCTCGCTTGTTCACTCGGGTTCCTGACACATGGATTTAGCACCGAGGAGTTGTGTTTCGTGAGCTGTCTAACTTGCACAACTCTTACACTACCCTCCTCTAGGCCTCTGGTTCCCACTTCATCTGAAAATAGGAAACAGAGGCAAGAAATTCACCAAGAGATGAAAATGTGATCACTCCTTCTTTCTACTCTGCAGGTTGTACCGATTTGCTCCTGGTACAGTGTGATCAACAAATAGTGCAGGTGCACTTCCGGTCTGGAGCTTGGAGTCGGCCTGGGGCACAATGGCAGATGATGATGGGTGCCCAGGCGACAATGCAGGCTGTGGCGCAACAGAAGATGGTGGGCGCCACAGAGGTATGCGCTTGATGTCGGCCAGCAGAGATGCAGAATCTGCTGGACAACGGTGAGGCACTCTTTGCTCTTCCGTTTTTATGGCAATCTCATCAGGCTATGTTTCACGATCAGGCAACTTCTGTGGCAAAGGACTTGCAACAACCTTTTTCGTTTCTGGAACCGCTACTGTTTCCTTATGGTCTTTGTCCCGATCAGTTGACGTGTCCAATGGCGATGGGACTTTCTTGGCATGCGTGGCATGAATCCACACCTTGCGTCCATCCACGCGTATCGCTGTATGCGTGGTCAAGAGTATTTGAGCCAGTGATGTTTTACGTTCGTAGTTTCTGACTAATACCCAGGTTCCTGGCTCCAATGCATGACCTGGGCCAGTATACCGCACTGGTAATGCCTCCTGCACCTGCTGATGAATCAAACACAGTTTTTTTACTAACAGATTACAATAAATGCTGAGTGCAGGGTATTCTACCTCTCTCATTCTCATAGGCTTGCGTGTGCACCACACATTCGCCAGTCTCCCCATTATGATTTCATAGGGGGAGAACCAGTTCTGGCCTGCACTGACGTTTGCATACACAGTAACGCTATTGGTAATGCATCTGTTCAACTTAGTTTGATGCCTGCGCAGATCTTACTGATTTTGGACTTCAAGATTCCGTTATGCCGTTCAATAAGACCGGCCAAACTCGGATGTCTCGAACAATGGAATCGTTTATCAATCTGTAATCCTGCACAAATCTGCAGTATCACTGCACCTACAAAGTGCGGCCCATTGTCCGACCATATGACACAGGGCAGACCAAAGCAAGAGAAATACTCTTTCAGCATTACTTTCAACGTGCTCATGGCTGTGCAATCTTTCAAGGGATATGCTTCCACCCATTGCTGAATGCACATATGATCACCAAAACATACTTCAGATTTTGGCATCTCTCCATTTCTATGAAGTCAAAGTGAATCACTTCGAATGGCATAGAGGGAGGCCCAAAACTTCCTGTTGGAGTCACTGTTCCCTTTCCCACATTGTGCTTTAGGCATGTAATGCAGTTTTGTACCAGCCTTTCAGCATTCTTTTTTATAAGTGGATTTTCCCAGACTGTGGCTAAATGTTGGACTATTTTCTTCGCACAGATGTGTGTGGAACTGTGAGCCATTGTAACCATTGCATTTACATAAGCATTTGGCAACATCCAATTCCCGCTTTTCTTGTCCACCCAACAACCCTCCAAATCCAATTCTGCAGAGCCCTTGGCCCATCCCTGCATTTCGTCGGCGGTAGCTTCCACCTGCATTTCTTTAACAGTCACAATTCCATTTTGTATCATGGGGTGCACTTCCTCCGATTGTACTGTCAACATTTCTGTATTCAAATCAGTGGCAGTCTGTTTCACAATCTTGTCTGCAAATGCGTTTCCTTCTCCCACTTTACATGTCACATTTTTATGCGCCTCGCATTTCACTATTGCCAGGTGCTTTCGACATGTAAGTGCAGACAGTAATCGCACAATCAGAGAGCCATGTTGAATTCTAGCCCCATGGAATGTTAAGAAACCTCTCTTGGCCCATAATCGGCCAAAGTTATGGACTACGCCGAAGGCGTACTGGCTATCAGTATAGATATTTACGCTCAAGTTCTCTGAAATTTCACAGGCTCTTGTTAAGGCAATGATCTCTGCTGCCTGGGCAGAGTTATAAGGAATTATTTTATTCTCCACAATGCTTTTTAATGTCATAATAGCATATGCGGCCGTTGATGTGCCGTCAGGTAGTTTAAAACAGGAGCCATCACAAAACAGTTACCCTTCTGGTTCTTTTAGTGGTGTGTCACTCAGATCAATTCTCCCTTTTGTTTCTTCCTCAGTAACCATTAGGCAATCATGGAGAGGCAATTCAGTCCCACCACTGTTTTCCCCGGGCATTGGCATTAATTCTGCTGGATTCAAAGCGCTACACCTCATAATTTGGATGTGGGGCGCGAACAATACAATTTCATATCTAGTCAATCTAACAGAGGTGAGGTGTTGCGTCTGCGTTCTATTGAGTAGAACGTCTATGGCATGTGGCACCATCAAAATTAAGGTGTGGCCCAAGACCATCCCTTCTGTTTGTTTCACTGACGCAGCAGCCGCTGCAACAGCTAGCAAATATTGTGGTAGTGTGTGCGCTACAGGGTCCATCGCAGAAGAAAAATAGCCGCACGCCCTATTTCTTCCACCTTGTTCCTGTGTTAAGACAGACAATGCACATCCTTCGTTCTCATGCACAAATATCCCAAAAACCTTTTCATAATTCGGTGTGACCAAAACTGGAGCAGAATTCAAAATGGTTTTTAGCGAATCAAATGCTTTCTGACATTCTTCATTCCACTGCAAAGGCATCACAGCATCCTTTTTTGTCAATTCCACCATTGGTTTCACAATTAAAGCAAAGTTTATAATCCATTGACGGCAATAAGAAGCCATCCCTATTATCGCTCTCACACCTTTCTTTGTTGTTGGAACAGGCATACCAGAAATACTCTTTATCCTCTCTGGCGTTAATCTTCTCCCTTCCTTTGAAAGTAGGTAACCCAAATAAGCTACTTCTTTCTGACAGTACTGGAATTTCTTTCAGCTCACTTTATGGCCATGCGTAGCTAGATGAGTCAATAATAGAACAGTACCTTCTTTACATATCTCCTCCGTTTCAGCAGTGATTAGTAAATCGTCAATGTATTGTAGCAACACACAGTCTGCTGGTAATTCTAACATGTCTAGCTGTTCTTTCAATGCTCTACTGTATATACTCAGACTTTCAGTATAGCCTTGTGGCCTTGTGTAAATGTGAATGATCGTCCTCCTAGAGTGAAAGCAAATAAATACCTGCTTTCTTTGTGTACTGGAATGCTGAAGAAAGCGTTTTTTAAATCGATAACACTAAAGTATTCTGCTGATGCAGGGATCATTGTCAAAATCGTAGTGACATCTGGCACTAACGGGTATTGGGGGTCTACCACTTTGTTCAGTGCACAGAGATCAATTATGAAACGTTACGGTACCTCATTACCCCCTTTCTTGTACACTGGAAGAATGGGACTGTTACATAAACTATCTGTAAATTCTTCAATCACTCCCAATTTCACCAAATCAGAAACAATGCTTTTCAATCCTTTCTCTCCTTCCGCTGAAATGTTATACTGCGGAATACGTGGCAGCGTTATTCCTTCTTTTAATGTAATTTTTACTGGCCCTATTTTCAAACATCCCACATCATTGTCATTCATGGCCCAAATGCAAGCTGGTACCTTACTCAATTCCCCTGATAAAGGTTCTGTCACAAATTCAGAAGTCGGCATAGTCTGGGGAGAAATAGTCAAAAATACCCCATCTGGTGTACAATGAATAACTGTGCTTAGTTTGTTCAATAGATTCAATCCTAAAAGATTTTCCCCACAATGCTGTGTTAAAAGAAATGGACAATGTTCAGTAAAAGGCCCTATTGTCATTGCTACTGATTTGGACTTGGGGTTTATTACTGGGGTACCTGCGAACCCTATTGAAATATTCTGTCGCCCTGACAGAGGTATGTCTGGAACCAAGTGATGATCTATCGAGAACTTTTGTGCCCCTGTGTCTCCGAGGAATCTATGCTCTTCATTCTCGATTTTCATCTCTACGTAGGGTCCTTTCTGATTCACGGAAATTGACACTGGTTCCGACCCCTGTCCTGGGCTGTCCTATTGGGGTTACAACACATCATCCGATGTCTAGTCTCCATTGTTATTATAGTATGCACCTGTCTGATTATCAAAAATGTTCTCCCCTCTCCCTCTACCTCCCATTTGTACACCCTGCTGATTTTGACTTTGAGTAGTTTGATTCGGAGCCTGGCCTTGATTTTGTGCACCATTCCCATAATTATTTTGGTGCTGCTGCATATGATTTCTGTTGTGATCATTTGTTCCCATGTGCCCTCTGTGAGGCCTTCTCTGACTATATCCGCCTCTATTTTGCAAATGCGGACATTGTGCCCGCCAGTGTCCCTCCTCTCTGCAGTATGCACATTGGTTTAATCCCAAAAGCCCTGTATGCATATTCGAATTTCCCCTACTCTGTGCATTTCCCCCTTCCCCTGTTGTGTCCTGTTACCTGCTGGAGTAACACTTGTGTTTTCAAGTTTTTTCTATCCCTTGCTTCTCTTTCCTTCTCGGTATTTACCCGGTTCTCATAATATTGGGCCATGTGTAATACTTCTCCTAGCGTTTTTGCTTGCCATGCACTTTCTGAAGTCATTATCAAATTTTGAATCGGAAGTATTAATTCCCTCACATATTTATCCACACATAACCTTTTCCCTGCTTCCGTACTCACATCTTGTCCACTGAAATCTGTAAATACTTCTTCGAATCTGTTGAAATAATCTGAGGACAGCTCATCTTTACCTTGAACACACGCCGTCATCTTGTCCCATTGAATTCTTTTCTCTGGGACCAATTCTTTTAACTTTTGTACTATTCGTGCCAGTAATGCTTACATATTCGCCCCTGGCTGTGCACCCACTGCTTTATTCTTATCTTCCAGTATTAAGTTTGCCCACTTGGCACCATAGGCCGTCTCATCATCTACATGTCTTATTTGTTTCCATATGTCCGCTGGCAAAATTACGGGGAATATTAAGTCTATATCACCCATAGTGAACACTGAGGACTGCAATAAAGACTCCACTTCTTTATAAAAACCCAATGGATTTTTTTCGTATGTCAGGGATTGTCTGTTTTATATTATTCACTTCCTGTCTAGTGAAGGGAACATTCATGTATTGGGCTGTAAAATGTGCTGGGATTACCACAGGTGGCGCACTGCCTACTGCGGGAGTCTCTACCTTCGGTACAAAAGTAGGAGGTACTTCTCTCATGGGGAAAGCCACACTCACTATTCCTCCCCCCTCCCTCATATGCAACAATATTCCCAAGTCGAGGGATAAGGCTGTCTCTCCTGTTCCTCGTTCCATCGCTCTCTTATATACTGCCAACAATTCAGGAGGGCTCACCTTTTCCTCGCGTATATCTTTGTTTATCAAATATTCAACCATCGTTTGTAACGCTCTCCTTTTCATTGCTAACGTGTATTCATCAAATATTCCATGTATTTCCATTGTGGGAATACTGGGATCTGAAATCCATTTCTGTGCCTCCCGCATACATACTTTTATCTCCGCACTAATTTGCACTGCTGGTGATAAAAATCGCTTCTGTCTACTCCTCTCAATATTCTTTCTCTTATTTCCCAGTGTGGCGAATACTTCAGAATACTCTTCATCCAATTCATTCTTTATTTCAAACAATCGCTTCACATGCTCTTCTATTTGTTCATCTCTCCCTCTACAACGGGCTAATGCATTGAAATCCAACAATCGTTGCGGTGGTAACTTCCCAATTAACCTTTTCCATTGTCCCGACAAATATTCCCCCATGCATTCCAACAATACCTGTCTTTCGTTGTTCCTTCTGAAGTCATATAGGGCGCTAGCGTGGATGCCTCATCATTATCGTCTATATACATTTCCGCCTGTTCTTGCAGCTCACGCTTTCTCTCCTTACTGATTGCGCTGCGAGTTACTCTCGTACATTCATTCTGCTCAATTCCACTCATGGGAGGGACGGTCGGAACAGTGGCACCCTCTTGATCGGGAGCTGCGGAGGGGGCAGTGAGAGTGGGATCCGTCTGCTGGGGCTGTGGTAATTGCGAAACACTCGGGGCTGGCTGGCTAGTGGGCAGTGCAGTGTCTGATGTAGCCTGTGCTGGGATTGGGAGGGGCTGAGCAACGGGAAGGGGTTGAGCGGCAGCTACTGACGTAGTCTTTTTAGTTTCACTCCTCGGGCCCTGTTTTGTTTCAGTTAAGATTCTGTTTATTAATACGTCCAATGAGTGTAGCTCTCTTTGTGGATATATTTTTTCTATATTTAATTCATCGCCCGGTCTTGTCTTTCTCAAGCTATTACTCCACTCCTCCTCCTCCTTCTCCTTAGCTTTCTCCGCCTTTGACTTATGCCTGCGCGCATGTTTCTCTCTACTTCTAAATCGGAGCATTGCTTGCCTCCTCCAGTCCCTAAGGATATCAAGTGCCGCAGGGGGTGCTCTCTTACTTATAAACACCGTTTCCAGGTTATCTATGCGTTCCATCTCAAAACTCCCATCCCTCGGCCACTGAAGATTTTCCTGTTTTCTGGTTTGCTTATGCCAAGTTTCACAAAACATTATCGTTCCCATACCATACTTTATGTACATATCATAAGCCGGCGTTCCTCCCGGTGGTGCTTCCTGGCCAGTTTCCAAAGATTGTTCGCCGCAGCGGAAAAATCCCGCTAAGGTGGCCAATACCCCAGGCATGTTTTAACCTTCCCCTTGGCTAATCTAACTTACTCTGGGTGTTTGATTTTGCAAAATCAACTCTCAACCAATATCAGGATCACTTACGAATTGGGGCACGACTCACCTGATTAGTCAATTTGTCTTTTTAAAACACAATTCGTCTGTATACTGACGCAACCAATGACGTTGTGTCTGTGTGTCTCGGCTCTGCCTCGTTTCGGGACCCTGGCCTCCTTGTTTGCTGGCCAGGGACGTCGATCAGGGATCAGCGGTGTGCAGATCTGCAAAGGAGTCTCTCATCGCTTTCGCAGGGGCGCCCTGTACACCTCTTGATCCCGGCTTGATCGTTCCTGTCCTCGCCGTTCTTACCGCCTTCCTTACTTTACAACGTACACGATGGAACAAGTGGGGGAGGGTCCCTATTCGGGCACCATCTTGAAGGGGCCTCTGAGAGACCCTCGGATGTGGAAACAAGGCACAGTCACCACACTCGAATACATATGCCAGACACGAGGTTCCGTTCCCAAAATCTAGGGTTTATTGCAATACAAAGATGTCCCAGTTGGCCAAATGGTCCCACGCCCCGCGACGTGTGTCTAACAGACCTCGGGGGACGCAAGAGAGAGTGAAACGTACATCAGTTACATATAAACAAAACATGCACCTTACAATCAGCAATGACACACTATGACACATTTGATGCCGCCCCCAATTCTTTTCCCTTTGAATTAGAGACGATGATTGACCAGTGTGACAAATATGACACCTTAGACCACCATATTTAGTAACGGTTTGCAATCTTCAATTTTACAGACACCATTCTTTATTTGCGAGAACACAGCGTTTCTGTTTTTCATGGGCAAGCTGCGTGTAGGAGACTGGCACATACCAGACCTCACTATCTCTTAGTTTCGATTCTCGCTCTAGAGGTCAGCCCGCTCTCCGGGACCTCATTGGGCTCAGAAAGGGGGGCCGTAAAGAAGAGCATAATTCAACTCTTTAAATGCTAATTTCGTACATTGCTATTCTTTCAGGAGACTCGCTGGCATTCGTGTACTGATTAAATGCCTTGCTCCCTGTCTTCAAGGATATGTGAGGGAGGGAATCGGGCATTTCTGTCTGGCTCTCCAGTGTAATGTTTCAACATGTTTCTTAGCCTTGGACCATTGAAGCGAAATAATATCTACAGCAAAGCAGTTTTACATGAGGCAAAGTGGCAACGTTAGAGCGAGCAGAGAGAGAAAACAAAATGGCGATTCTGGTCATCTTAAAATGGCCTCACTCTAGTTGAACTAGTTGAACTAATAGCTACGTAATAACTAATGAATATATATTCTTAACACTGTAAATGAGGCGGTTGGTCTTCGGCCAACCAATTATCATTCATTTCCGGACCCTCGAGGAGTGTTTGGTGTTTCTGGGCCGACAGTACAGTTGTTGGCTTTCAGACATATCCACGTGACAACAACATTCAGTTTGTCAACATCCACTTTGACACATTTTCGAAAGTTAAAAGGATATGATGCTGAACAGCCCGATTCCTTCTTTTCAAAGACATGTATGTATGCAGAGAACAGTTTTCTCTGTCTCTTGAATATGTAGTCACTATTCATATATCGCAAGGTCTAACTCTAGTTAAGGCATTGATTGACATTGGCAGCACAGTCTTTAAAGAAGGTATGAGTATCTAACTGCACCCATAATGATGCAATATTACTTTACATTACTACAAAAGTTAAAATCCAACAGCAAAAATGAAAGTTCTTCTAAATATCACCTTCAAGACTCATAAGGCATCAACAGTCAGAATATGCCAACTGGTATCTCAGTACACCCACAGCACTACAATGTTACTTCCAGTTCTCAAACTGCTAAAATTCCCCTTCAAGAATGAAACTGCTTAAAAAGATACCCTAGAGAACTCTGAAACTAGCATCAGTTAGAATACGCCAACAGGTATCTATCTTCCCCACAATACTGCAATATTTGTTTACAACATTAAAGTACTTACAATACACCAACAGCAATCAAAGTGCATGAACAGATAATGTTAAAAAGTGAAAATGGATAAACAGTTACAATACGCCAACAGGTATCTAACTGCAACCATACCACCACCACTTCAAAAAAGCAAAACTCATTCACCATTTCAAGTCCTCCTACTGCAACAGTGCTTGTGACAGCAAAACCACATAGTTGTGGACCTTAAACATTACTGTAAGTACTGCACCCCTCAATGAAACATAGTGTGTCACGTTACATTAAATAAATGTAGTAGATTTTTTTTATCCTGCATGGATTTTTTTTCCCACAGACCCATGATTATGCAACAGAACACAGGAACTGAGCACATTGCACAGTAAACTTGTTTGAAGCATAGTACTTGTAAAGTATTAATTATGAGTGGT
Source organism: Ambystoma mexicanum (assembly GCF_040938575.1). Lineage (NCBI taxonomy): Eukaryota > Metazoa > Chordata > Amphibia > Caudata > Ambystomatidae > Ambystoma > Ambystoma mexicanum. Next base: position 271,328,971 of record NC_090940.1, read on the forward strand.
TACAAAGTACATGAATATGTGAAATTGTGTAGAACACAACATTATGAAATACCTTACTTAACATATTATGCTGTATTTTCACAGACAAAGAAACAAAGATTTCTCCTACATTTCCACATGCAAGAAACAGAATGTGTTCCAGCAATGGCACAATATCCAAAAGTGCTATTTCCACTTCAATGGTATTCTTTCACTGTGTTCCAAAATGTATGCAGTGCCTGAGCAGAATGTACAATGAGTATACGCATATTAGTGTCATGCTTCTTTCTTATGGGAAAATTGCATTTCTATATACATATTTGTGCAATGCTTATGCCAGTGGGCACATTCTTGGGTGCATGTCTGTATTATGCTGTGGTGGTTGTGGCCAGCCCCTAGACTCTTGGGGGCATGGCCTATGGCTGTAGACCATGCACCCAAGAGACCAGGGGCTGGCCACAACCACCACAGCATAATAAGGCAATGCACCCAAGAGTCTAGAGTCTGGTCACAACCACCACAGCATGATACAGCCATGCACCCAAGAATATGGCCAGTGGTCACAACCCACACACATAAACCAGCCACCCGAGGCCCTATCCACTTATCGACACATACTATTACAGTGCTTGCAGTCATTGGCAAGACTGTTGGGTGAATGGCCCTGGCAATGCACCCAGGAGTCTAGGTGCTGGCCACAACCACTGCAGCCTTTGGCCATGCACCCAAGTGTCTGGGGGCTGGCCACAACCACCTCAGCATAATACAGCCATGCACCCAAGAATCTGGCTAGTGGCCACAACCCACACACATAAGCCAGCCGCCCGAGGCCGTGTCCACTTCTGTACACATACTATTACAGTCTATGGGAAAGAACATGTGGGATCCCCCTATAACTTTGCCCCCCCCCTTGAAGAAACCTCACCAAACTGACTGGAAGAATTCAGAGCGGGCCATATACCTTTTTGCAAAGTTTGGTGAGGATTCGTCCAGGGGGAGCAAAGTTATAAACCGCCCAAAAAGTGTTCTTCCTATGAGGTGAGCAACTTAACCATAACTACATGGCCGCTACCGATGACATCACATGTTTGGCCCACTTCATTTTGTTCACGGACATATCTAGGCCGTGTGGTTTAGTTCAATGGTAGAGATAATTTTCAAAATCAAAAGGTGGCACATACGTAGACATGAACCTCATAGGATGTTGTTCAGGCACTTTGCTTAGCATTTGGCCTCAGTTCATGGAACACATAACTGGGAAAATAACCAAGCCTCAAACACACAATTAATTTCTGTACTTTTATTACTGTAATTTTTTGGTGGTGTTTCTTTCCTCCTTATTGTAGTTTCCCTCTATGTGCCTCATATATGCCTGCATTGTGGGTCTCCATGTGTATCATTTATAGTAACACAAGTATGTAACAACTCTTGAATTATTAGCTATTAGCTGTTAGCTATTTATTCCATGTTCATCCTTACTCAAAGCTCTCACAAGGGACCATTCATTATTTTGCCATCTAAAATTAAAAGATTAAAAATATTGTACATCTATAGTGCATGCTGCAGCCATTGCGGTAGTGTATGCATGATTAGGTTCCTGTATTAACAACAACACTCCATATCAAGTTTTGTTGAGATGAGTACATTCTTTAATACATAAAGTAGTTCATTATAAGTCTCCCGATCACCCTTGACATCTTGTTACTAACATTATAAGCACAATCCCTTTTAGAGACTTTTTATCAAAATGAATTTCATATGTGATGTTATTGGTGATGTCAACAATGACATTTGTGATGTCATATTTGATGTCCTGGGTGTTAGTCTTAGCAGTGCACTGAGGTGACACGAGTTATGGTTGCTTAGCAAATCATAACTGGCACATTTCAAGGGTGTTTCCGTTTTACTTGTAACCATAATATCCCTTTAACAAAGTATTTTCACTGAATTTCATAGGTTTTTGTTAGTGCAATTTAACCATTCCCTTTCACAAAATGTATTCTGTGGATTTGATAGGTTTTTACTAGTGCACCCTTAATCTGCTACAAGTTCCTCATAGTATACTCACTCACCCCTAATGTGGCAGGAATGGAGCCTGCGGACAGTATACCCAGAATGATAGAGGAGACCCAAAAATGTTGTACCCATCAACCAACATACACATGTACGTGAAATCAATCATAATATTTACGACACGCAAATATACCTTTTTGTTCAAACACTTCAAAAAAACGAATAATTTTTTCATTTAGCACACATTACAAAGGAATGCGCCAATCGGAATCCATAGCTGTACACATATAATCTCCTCAGTAGAACTCTTAATACAGATAGACGCACACCAGGTGCTTATTGGAGAACAAATTATCACTAAATAGGAAGTGGAATTTATTTATTTATCTATTATTAGCTTTCATTATATAAACATATGTTATAAGAGGGAAGCACTTATTTTTCTTATTGCAATGGCAAACACACTTGAGTGGTTAGAGGAGGACTTCCCAAAAGAAGAAATGAGAGACGATAACATCTCAAACGGTACACAATACGCATGTTAATGTAAACAAATAATGTAATCTGTACACACCTTACTAAAATGATAATTTCTGTTTTTCTTACAGTAAAGTACAGTACATAGTTTTCATGAAGAAACCACACCCCAGTTTAATTATACACAATCCCAAGAATCACAAAGACAAACTCTGTTCCCAACTGTACATAACCAAATCATGAACTTGTCTACAAAATTGGGTGAACTAAGCAATGATTTTAAAAGTACTTTTACAATATGTGCAAAATCATGTGATTAAAATGGTTCCCTATCACTGTCCTCCTTGCACCTGTCCCCCTTGTACCGTGAAATCATCCCCATCAGATTCTGAACATTTTAATCAAAGACACTGATAAAACCTCACTCCCTTCCTGCCGTGATCATTATTGTACAGAAATTCCTTATTTTCCTATTTATTTATGTTTCCCATTCCGATACCCCATCCCTTTCATGAATACATGTATTTCTGTATACTCTAAATGTGTTCTATATAATTGTGTGATTTTTTTTCTTTTTTAAAGCACCATTATGAGTCCGTGGTCAGTACGACTGTCTGGGATGTTCGCACTCAAAATGGAGGCGCAATGTCCGGACTTGTACGGTTTCGCATGATTCACTTTTAATAAATCCGCAGACACTACACTTGTTCTACGGGAAATCGGCGCATGCACCCTGTGATTTCTGCCTGATGGGTTTCTGTGGAAGGACGACAGGGCCGTGGGTGTCCCCGGACATCATCATGTGACCGCACCCATGTAGCATGATGGGGGTGTCCGTGAACAATGTCCATGCATGCAGACAGTTTAAAACTGCATTTCCCACCAATTGAGGGTTTGTGAAGCTGAAACTTTACCCTCCTGCAGCTCCCAGACCCATTCTTGGTTGAGCTGGCAACGTTTTACAACTTTTCCATAGCTATTTGCGACTCAGTTGTCCACAAACAGCACGACTGTCCGTGGACGGTTCCTCAGAAGGGACCCACCCATTACTTTTCCTCATTCTCAATCTGGCATCCAGGAGAGAGCACATGCTTGCAGTTTCTGAGTTCTTGCTTTGCAGCTTTGCAGATCTGTTTTGTGGAGACCATCCACCCCCACCACCACCACCACCATGAACACCATCTGGAGGGCCTGGAGAGGGGAATAGGCATGGTGATACAGGAGAGGAGGATCAGGAAGAAGATGAACATGAGTTACAGGTATAGTCCCTATTTCCAGCACTCGGAGAGAGTCCTGGGTGTGATGATTTTTCACCACTGTAGGGGGTGTACCAAAGGCTCAGGCAGGTAAGGTTCAATGCACTGAGTCCAAAGATATGATATGATATGATATGACATTCATAATGCGCCTATACAAAAGTGTTTCAAGGCGCAATGAGGCAAGGGAGGGGGAACAGAGGGAAAGCAGACAATGATCTTACTAGGCCAGGTGATATTGAGATTGTTCAAGTGGAGGGGAAGTAGGAGGGGGAAAAGTGCAGGGGTGGGGGGGCAGTACAGTACATGGGATTGACTGTAAATAATAAGCAATAAGCAAAAGGTGTGGCCAGATGTACTCAGTCACGGAAAACCGGGTTTGTACTCCTACGGGACCACCTCCATGTGGCACCACACCAAGTTGAATGTAACAACACCTCTGTTACTCCAAAACATAGATTACCAGTAAATCTAAAAAATGCCTACTTAATATTCAACTCTACCACAATTAACAGTTTGAATATGCTTAGAGTTATCTAACTACATCCCCAATACTACAATACTACTTTTAAAAGTCAATATAGTTAGGATACACCAACTGGTATCTAACTACCCTCTATTACAAAACACTTCAAATATTCCATCATGATTCTTATACGACAAAACATCTTCTAAACTCCAATGTAGTTTAAAATTCTCCAACAGGTATCTAACTATTTAAGCATCCCCTTAAACACAACATACATCAAACAAACATACTATCACACTAACACTCACATAATTGTTTTTTTTTAATCCAATATGGATCTATGGATATGGATTGTTGTTTTTTGTTCAAGGGACATGGTTACAAGTGAAACCGGAAAACCCCAGAAATCGCACCACCACCGTGCACTGCTAAGACTAACACCCAGGACATCAAAGATGACATCATAAATTATTTTTGTGGTGTTTTTTGTGTTTCAAAAACTTCAAATGGTCAACACCTACTGCAAAATGGATTGCTCTACTTCCAAAAAAGGTTGCAATTCACTTTGTATGTTTCACAGAAAAATCTGATTGCCTGCATAAGTAAGATGTACTCCATGTGCTACAAAACATAATCTTTTCATTCTGAAAAGAGGACATACGAACATCTCTCAAAAGGCACAAACAGCCTTGTTAACATTGTGCCTTGCTTTCTCCATTTGTGGACCAAATGAAAAAGAATGCAGCCACATTTGTCTCTGCGCAATACGGGAAAAAATCACTCTGGAGTTTGGATACATGTCCATAACTTTCCCAAGTCCTTCTTTCATTGCAAATTGCAAAAAGATTCCAGACACATGTCCTAAACTGTTCCCTCCACAATGAATAATAATAATAATGTCTGGATGACGCTGTGTAACCTAAGAACCACAGCGAGGTACCAAATCCACCCACTTCATTCCACACACTCTATACCAGTGAATTTCCACAAGAGAGAATCCAAGATGTGCAGCCACTCCACAGCGACCTGCATGCACCTTCAACCAATTTATCCACGAATCTCCCAAAATCCAAACAATATGCTTTCTGAAGCACACAGCCATAGCTATTTGCTCATCTATCAGGAAAAAGACCTACTGACAAACTTTCTCCTTACACAACACACCCAATAAACCTTATTGACCAATCCCTTGTTCTGCTCAGTTTCATTTGCATGCCACTCAACCCCAAAATCCCCAAATGTAATATGCGCTGTCCTTGAACAACTGCGCTGTCCGTGGACAAATGGAAAAATCTGAGCGTAGGGGATGAAAAATTAATTAGTGTGCCCCATTTCCCCTTTGAGGTTGGCTCTGAAAAAAGCTTTTTTTTGGTTTGATTTTGCAGATGTTTCAGAAACACCTTTTATTTTCTATTTTTGTTTTTTTTTTGCTTATTTTCCTCCAAAAATCTTCACATTAGCTTCTCCAAAGCAAACCTTATGTTCCAAAACAGCATGGCATTTCCCTTAATAGATAAAGAAATGCCATCTTCCTTAAAGTAATCAACATTAGCAGAGTCAATGTTGTCATTGTCGTAAAACAACATGCCAGATCTAGTCATAAAACCAAACATTCCTCGGTTGACTAAGCACCTAGCAACATTTTGCTGAGGACAAAAAACAGAACTATTGTCCCATATTGCCTTTGGTGTCAACGTAGAAAAAATAACCTTGGCATTTGGAAGGACTTTCATGATTTCCTGAACCAAATATTTCAAATCTTGCAAAAAAAGTAGGGCCACTAACATAGCCCAAATACACAGCACCACAGTGTAGGACAACTACATGTGGACTATGAAACCTAGCCACATCCTGACAAACTACTAGAATTGCCTGCAAATTCAAATCAGGCACAGTTCTCCACACCAGATCCACTCCTTTTGTATCAAAATGGTGAGCCACATTTCTAGATTTTGCATACTGCTCCAACCCATTCACAAATATATCTCCAACCACCAACACCCTGAATTTCTGCACCTCCACCATCTTCAGTACACACAGCCTCTCTCAATACGAAGCAGAACCTCAACATCTGATTGGCTAATCCTCAAAATACACTCCCACTTCATGCTCGGAAACCCCAGATGTAGCATGTCCTGTCTCTGAACACCCGTGTTGTCTGCGGAGCACGTAAGTAACACTGAGGGCAGCCCTTCTACCATTTCCACTGCACTCTCTGCAGCAGTTCCTCATTGGCTACTGTTAAGCAGTCACACAATCATCCACCAATCCACCCACTTCATTCCACGCACTCCATACCAGTGCACTTCCACAAGAGAGAATCCAAGATGTGCAGCCACTCCACAGCGACCTGCATGCACCTTCAACCAATTTATCCACGAATCTCCCAAAATCCAAACCATCTGCTTTCTGAAACACACAGCTATAGCTATTTGCTCTTCTATCAGGAAAAAGACCTACTGACTAACTCTCTCCTTACACAACACACCCAGTAAACCTTATTGACCAATCCCTTGCTCTGCTCAGTTTCATTTGCATGCCACTCAACCGCAAAATCCCCATATGTAATATGTGCTGTCCTCAAAAAACCACGCTGCTGGTGGACAAATCGAAAAATCTGAGTGTAGGGGATGAAAAATTAATTAGTGTGCCCCATTTCTCCTTTGAGGTTGGCTCTGAAAAGAGCCTTTTTTGGTGTTATTTTACAAATGCTTCAGAAACACCTTTTATTTTCTATTTTTTGTTTTTTTTTTGCTTATTTTCCTCCAAAAATCTTCACATTAGCTTCTCCAAAGCAACCCTTACGTTCCAAAACATCATGGCATTTCCCATAATAGATAAAGAAATGCCATCTTCCTTAAAGTAATTGACATTACCTGAGTCAATGTTGTCATTGTCGCAAATCAACATGCCAGATCTAGTCATACAACCAAACATGCCTCGGTTGACTAAGCACCTAGCAACATTTTGCTGAGGACAAAAAACAGAACTATTGTCCATTGTTGCCCTAGGTGTCAACCCAGAAAAAAATAACCTTGGCATTTGGAAAGACTTTCATGATTTCCTGAACCACATTTTTCAAATCTTGCAAAACAAGTAGGGCCACTAACATAGCCCAAATGCACAGCACCACAGTGTAGGACAACTACATGTAGACTATGAAACCTAGCCACATCCTGACAAACTACTAGAATTGCCTGCAAATTCAAATCAGGCACAGTGCTCCACACCACATCCACTCCTTTTGTGTCAAAATGGTTAGCCACATTTCTAGATTTTGCATACTGCTCCAACCTATTCACAAACATATCTCCAACCACCAACACCCTGACTTTCTGCATTTCCACCATCTTCACTGCACATTGCCTCTCTCAATTCGAAGCAGAACCTCAACATCTGATTGGCTAATCCTCAACATACACTCCCACTTCATGCTCGGAAACCCCAGATGTAGCCAATCCTGTCTCTGAACAGCCGTGTTGTTCACGGAGCACGTAAGCAACACTGAGGGCAGCCCTTCTACCCTTTCCACTGCACTCTCTGCACCATTTCCTCATTGGCTACTGTTAAGCAGTCACACAATCATCCACCAATCACATCCAAGAACTCTACATCTAACTCTGTCATCACAGATCAGCACTTTAGATGTACTATTGATCACTCTCAGTACAATTTGGCTGTGACTGCAAAGAACCTATAGCAACAACTAGTATAAAACTTCCCAAGATTTCCACTTACAGATTGATGCACATCCACATGCCTGAACACAGACTACAGGTATGAATATTTTTTACCCAGTACATGTACACCTCTTCTAGAAATACAATACATCCCAGGAGCATAGCTCAGTGGCAACGTGCACGCCTTGAAAGTAAGACAACACAAACCAACACAGAATTGATCCCCGGTTCTGGGCTTAGACACCTCTGGGTGTTTAAGCGCTTTATAAATACGCAACTAAGACAAAATAATTATGCAATTAAAAAACAAACCATTCCTGTATCAGCGCCTCAACGCCTGCAGGCTGTATAAGCGCTTTAAAAATGTAAAACAAAATAAATAAAAATATGAACAGAGTAAATGTCACTGACCCTGTATAAACTGCAAAATGAAGTTACTGTCATTTCTCACATCTGCTATGATGAAGTGTCATGTGCAAAGCTTTCAGCTCTCCACATTTTTGTTTACACACACCTATCTATAAAAATATTGTTTCATATTATAAGATGTGAGAAATAACAGTATAATAATGAAAAAGACTGTCCATTGTGTTAGAAAATGACAAACAGCCAAGATGAGTACATACATCTTCATTCAAGCACACACACACACACAGTATCATTTCAAAGGCTCCCAGATCAAACAACACAACTGCCTCTGTATCAAATCCTTCTGCTTTATTACCCAGACCTTCACAAAGGCATACATTGAATGCTTTTATGTACAATCTATGCCATTTAGCCTGTAAAAATAGCACAAAATGCATATGGTTATTTCTGCTATCTCTTAACATCCATTAACGTAACATTAAGAAAACAAGTGTGTTCTATACGTTTACTATTACACTCATTCGAAAAACATACTCAACTAATAGATTCTATATAAAATATACAGGATGCACATAGGCAAAGAATAGTGCAAAACAATCTACCCCCTCTTCGTACCCTATCTCACCTCCTTTTTTAACATCTGCCTCTCAAATTCCACTTTTCCTACTCCTTTTAAACACACGACTATTATCCCTATTCTCAAAAAACCTTCAACTAATCCCCACCTTGCATCCAATTATCGCCCCATCTCTCTCCTACCCTTCCTCTCCAAACCCCTCAAACGTATTATCTATTCTCAACTCTCTTCCTTCATCTCTAACCACTCCCTCCTTCCCTCTACCCAATCCGGCTTCCGCCCTCTACTCTCCACTGAAACTGCCCTCATCTCTGTTCTTAACTCTCTCCTTTCTGCACACTACTCTAAGCACTCCTCCTTTCTTATTCTCCTTGACCTCTCCCCTCCTCATTTGGCCTCAAAGACTGTGTCCTTAACTGGCTCTCCTCTTATCTTTCTAACTGTACCTTTTCTGTCTCCTCGGGAGGCTCCACCTCTCCCACATATCCTCTCAACCATGGCATCCCCCAAGGTTCTGTCCTTGGCCCCTGTCTTTTCTCACTCTATACTTCCTTCTTAGCTCCTATCATCTCCTCATTTGGTATCTCGCACCATTTCTACGCTGATGATACCCAGCTTTTCCTCTCCTTCTTCTCCTTCTCTCCCAACATTCAGGATAAACTCTCTTCTTGCCTTTCTGCTACTAAATCCTAGATGTTCTCTCACTTCCTTACTCTTAATGCTGAAAAATATGAACTCCTTTTCTTCCCTGCCAATACTCTTCCTCCTCCCTCCCCTCCCCCTTTATTATCTTTTCCCCTCCCGACTCTCCTTCTCTCACCAAGCCTGTAACCTTTGTCTTCTTATTGACCCTCACCTCTCCGTATCTCACCACATTTCTCTTACTGCAAAGTCTTGTTGCTTTCACCTTTACAACATTTGTAAAATTTGACCCCTCCTAACCTTTCACGCTACTAAACTCTTAATTACCTCCCTCATCTTCTTCTTCAACTGTTCCTCCCTTTTCTTTGGACTCCCCTCCTCTCACCTCTCCCCACTCAAGTCTGTCTACCATTCCGCCATCAGCTCCCTCTGCCTTCTCTCACCTCTTGACTCCATCTCCTCTTCTCTCACCTCCTTAGGCTGGCTCTCATTTCACTCCTAGCTCAAATTAAGTTTCTCTGGCTTGTCTTCAAATCCCTCTATGGTCTCGCCCCCCACCTACCTTTCCTCCCTTCTTACTTTCTATACCCCTTCTCGTTCTCTCCGGTCGACTGATCTTTTCCACTCTCTCCTCCTCCACCACCCTGCGCCCCCTCTTGTTTCCGCTCTTTCCAACTCCTCGCTCCGTTCCACTGGAACCGCCCCCCCTCCACATCGGCTCTACTTCCTCCTACCCTTCCTTCCGCTCTTCTCTAAAATCTTATCTTTTCCATGCCCCTCCCTAACACCTTTCACATCCTCTCCTATTTCTCACACCACCTCATCACTCACCTCCTACTCCCTCTCTTACTTCTGTACTTCATCACCCCCTCCTTCCTCTCTACTCCCTTCTACCCTGCCTCTTGCTCTTATCTAGTCATATTCTTTCCACTCTTCTCCCTCACACCTTCTCGCCTCCCCTCTTACTTCTGCTTCTACTTCCACTCATACCTCACATTCCCTCTCACACCTCTGTCCCTCTCCACTCTCACCTTACCTCAGCAATAATGTAAATTGTTCCTTGTACTGTTTTCTAGTTGTGATTCAATTGACATTTTATGCTTGTTGTATATTTCTTGTTCCTCATATAAATTCTCTATAAATTCAATAAAATACAAATACAAATACTTTAAGATTGTGCTCACATTGCTTTTCTTCCATTAGGTTCACCTTTGGGTGATCGCTTTTCCCCATTTTATCTGTTGAATTGGATTATGCTTCTTTCATTAACACAGAGGTTATGAATGTGTATTACAGAGATAAGCTGCCATATGTATTGGGCACACTGCACATGCTCAGGCAGCATCACTCATTAACACAGAAGTAATGAATGTGTATTAGAGAGATGAGCTGCCATATGTATTGGGCACAGTGCACGGGCAGCATCAGTCATGTACACAGAAGTAATGAAGTGTATTACAGAGATAAGTTGCCATATGTATTGGGCACAAAGCACAGGCAGTATCGATTATTACCACAGAAGTAATGAATGTATATTACAGAGATAAGCTGCCATATGTATTGGGCACAACACTGCACAGGCAGCATCAATCATTAACACAGAAGTCATGAATGTGTATTAAAGAGGTAAGCTGGCATATGTATTGGACACACTGCACATTCTCAGGCAGCACCAATCATGCTTTGTAAAGGACATTGTTGGCCTAAATTGGGAACAGCCAGGATAGACATGTTGCTACAGAGGCATATTTTGGGCAGAACCAGCATGACAATGTGTTACATCAGTGACAGTGCTGTCTTACACTGTGGACACATAGATCATTAAAATGTGTTGTGTTGTAAAATGTTCTTGTCTGCTGTTGGTGACATGGAATTTTCATGTTCCCCTTTAGAAACGATTATGAACTTATGGCTTTTTGGTCAGTTTATCTGCTGTAAAATGCACCATTTCGACCCCATATTTGAAAATAAATTCTTGGAGGGGGAACCCCCCAAACCCTCCATAGATCCTTATAGCTCCCTCTCTACGCTCGGTTGCCCCCACTATTTCAGCAAAATATGAACACTTACACGCTGAAAGAAATCACAAGCAACTGACCTCGGATCATTTGATGGAGGGGTTCCCTTAGATACTGACTGCCCCTGACACCAAAAGCTATCTTTAGGACTGCATGGTACATCACTGCCTGTGATGGTATTGTGTCAAAGGTCACACAATATTGCTTTTTAATAAACTGCTTTGGATGAGGTTTTTGACTTTTGGCTCGCTGGCCCACTGGGTGACAAAAAGTTAATGCTTCGGCCCCACATTCAAAAAGGTTGGACAAGCCTGGTCTACATTAACAAAAGTGCTATAAACACACATATGCACTAACTTCTTTCTTTTACACTTTCGGTGAACACCACTCTCCTGAAAACTAGCAGCGTCTGAAGTATGAACAAGGAATTAGAAGAAACCTACTCTTTCCATACAAAAAAGTAAGCACAAAACTAACAATATATTAATCCTTTACCATTAGATGTAGTATTAGTGCTTCCCCTTGCCAGCTACATACTCTATATTGTCATCTGAAGCCCAGTATCGTAACACAAAAATACAAGAATAGCCTCCCGACTTGATGTACCTGCCAATTGCACAATCACACACCTCCACAATCATACTTACCATCATACTCAGACACTCATGCGCAAAGCACGCATACACTGCACAAGAGCCCAACCCACACTTTCTTTTTTTCTCCAACAGACCCCAAAGAATGCCTACCAAAAAGCAACTCAGTAGAAAGCAACGCAGAAGTAGAGCAAATCAAAATAAAAGTGTCCAAAATAAGCTTCCATCTCTAGCAGATTCTGTACAAAAAGTTCAAACAAAACAGCTAATACAGTCATTAAGCGAAGCGAAACAAGTTTACAGTACAGAAACTTTCCCTCCTCTATCAAACTGTAACACCAAACAGAAAGTGATTAACAAGACTTCAGCTACCACTACTGTTAACACTGGACCTATAGATCTCGATTTAGTGACAAGTAAGCATACCAAAAAAAATGTTTTACAAAAAATGTTCTGCCACATAGTCCTTCAGAACCTTTTAAAAACAGTAGAGAAATCATGCACAACCCTTAAACCCTACCGTAGAAAATTAATCCTAGAAGCTCCCGTAGACAGTGCAATCCTTCTCAAAAGGAAGTTATTTATTTTAGTTTTAAACAGGAAGAAACCACTAACAAAACCTACTTCTAAACTACAAAAAAGACTTCTCAATAAACTGAATATCACCAAAAACATCTGTGGAGGTGAATGGAGTCACACCATGACCAGAGAACCATATTTTATTGAAGAAGCATATAAACAAAAGCAAACAAACCCAATTGCCATACATAGCAGTGGACGAGGGTATGAAAAACATAATAACACCATTATGGAACAAGGAACTCTGCTAAACAAGATATCCCCTGAAAACTCATTATCACCTCCCCAATATCCTGAACCAAAACGTCCAGTCTACAAATGGTTATGCACATCAATGTGTACAATTGCAATCTTTACGCAAGTTCCTCAATCAGTATGTAAAAAGCAAAGACAAATTCAAATTGAAACTACTACAAAATACGGATGCCTGTCCAGTGCGCAAATACACAGGACTACAAGGACATTCACTAGCCTGCATTTCAGGACCTATTTGCAAAAGCACCTTGCAGCATATCAAAATGATATCAACACATCATTCAACTATATGAAATCTAGTCCAAAAACTCTACTATGCTAAAAGTCCTGCTTTAGCACCAGCCAATTTAAATCCCAATCGTCTACATGGTACAGCCAAACAACTACTCAAAGAAATAGACTATATCCAGAGAAAATATTTTGGAATTGAAAGCCACTTTAAAATGAAATAGATGTACAACAAACTAGCAACTGCTTTACAAATAGCAACCTTCTATTAAACGCATACAAAAAAGAAGTACTAAAGTTTAAAAGTACCTCCACTGAAGTACCAAACCATGTGTGTGTGTGTTGCTGCAGGACTGCTTATAAAAGTACCACAAAAACTATAAACATAATTTACAAAATAGAAAACAATGAAGATTTGAAATGGTTCCAATTATCTCTCTACCTTATAGCAGAAAACAAATATGACATTACTGACCCCTTAATACTTTGCAATTATTGCACTTCAAAACTTGAGAACAACCAAACGCCTCCCGTGCTATTACAAATAACTTGGAGTTCTTCCCAGTACCAAAAGCCATGCAACAACTAAATTTATATGAGAGCATCACCATTCAAACAGTGCACCCATTTCAAGCAATAATACGCCTCCAACCAAAAACAGCAACATTACCTCCCTCTGAATTAGCCAAAGGCATTTGTGGCAAAGTAGTTTATTTACCATTAGATCTCACAGAAAATGTACACACTCTAGGAGTGCAAAGGCCAATAGATCAATCTTTAATTGTCTTAGTAAATGACCCACCTACAAAAGACAAAGAAATTTGGAAACAACTCGTGGATTTACATAAAGTTAGACAAGCACTGAAATATCTAGAAAAACAGCAATGAATACTACAAAGAAATGAATATTGAAGAAAACCTGAGAGAACCCATAGAAATAATTCAAGAGTCACCAGAAACTGGTCAATTTGAACTTCTTTATCCTACTACAGAATCAAATATTTTAGACCATTAGACAATTCATCCTTTACACTCTAAAGACACTATAGATGATGCACTTGAAACTTACCAAATGCGACAAGCCAAAGGATCTCCAATAAGCATATGGGAAAAAAGTATAGAAGCATGGGCCGTTCCGCTACTCTTTCCTACTGGAAAAGGAGGAAGGTACGATGATAGACTAACACAGATAATAGCATCAGAATAACATTCTCTATAAATATATTCTGACAACCCCAGATTCAGACAAAACCTGGAATACATATTCCACCTTCTCTTTGAAAGTGAACTAGCAACTCTATTCTACGGAGTTGCGCACACATTAAAATCAGGTATCCATTTTCAAAATATGTCAGCTATGGAATTATTACAAAAAGTGCAAGAAAAAGATGAGGTTTTACAGTCAAGTATTCCAAATCTTTTAGCAAACATGCGTGGTACAAAAGAATATTGGTTCCGATGTCAAAGAGATGTACGCTGTATGATAAGAAACCTTGGCCCACCCACTTGGTTTGTAACATTAAGTTGTGCAGAATATGCATGGAAAGATTTACATGATTTCCTACGCATAGCAAACAAAAATAAAACAAACATAGATATAAAAACACCAGGAGAACTCTGCTCTCTAGATCTTGTAAATGTATCAAAATATTTCCATCATCGCTTCATTGCTATTCTGTACATTATTTGTAATAAGACTGTTCCTCCCCTCGGAGAAGTTCAACACTTCTTTTGGAGAAAATAATACCAAGCCAGAGGAGCACCACATATCCACATGCTATTGTGGATTAAAGATGCTCCTAAATTTGGTCAGGGCAGTGATGCCACTGTTTTGCAGTTCATCTAAAAATATGTCACTTGTGAAATCCCTTCACAAACAACACATAGTGACCTTCATGCACAAATTTTACAATTTCAAAGACACAAATGTGGGAAATATTGTCGACGCAAATATTAAAAAAAGAAAATTCTACACCAAATGCCGCTTTGGTTTCCCTAAACCAGTTTCAACAACAGGTCAAGTAACCAACTTCATGTCTTCAGTCGGACATAGGCCCTCATTACAAGTCAGGCGTTAAGGGTTTAACAGCGCCGTCGGTGCCGTTAACCCTTAACGCCTGATTCACACTTTAACGGCTGCTTTTTGCAGGTGTTAAAGTCCAAGGCGCTAAGCGACCTTGGTGCTAATTACGGTACCGTAATTTACGGTGCCGTAATTAGCGCCTTCCCCATCCCCATTATGCCCTATGGGGCAAAAATGGGAATGGGCAAATGGTGAATGGGGAATTACCGCCCCACTCACCTTGGAATGGGGTGGTAATTCCGCCATCCACCATGGCGGAATACGGCATGGACCATGGTGCTAATAGCACCATGGTCCACCGCCTGACTTGTAATGAGGGCCATAGTGTGAAAGGTAAATCACCTAAGAACACACATTACATAAAAAGAACAGAAAAATCAAAATACATCAATGATTACAATGCAATCATTGCCCTCCTATGGAATGCAAACATAGATGTGCAGTACATTGCAAACAATTCCACTGCAGTTGCACAATATGTCTGAGCCTACTTAACCAAAGCAGACACAACAGAGCTTCAAGACCTCTGGCATGACATATCATCTGACAAAACACTATCACAGAAATTGTACATCTTAAGCATAAAAATGCTGTCTCGTAGAGAATGTGGCTGATTTAAAGCTGCAGACCACTTAACCGGTTCTGCCTTGTTTGGAAAATCTGACAATATAGTATGGCTAAGTCTTGGTCCTGCTGAATCTAGAAAAACAGTTCTGAAATCATATGAAGACATAGAAAAAAAATGGCCACAAATATCCCAACAGCCAAGACATTTTGAAACACAATTTACTAGACACATACTACTCAAACAGGAGTAGCACTTTGGAAACCATGTGTCTCTACCATGTAGCCCACAACTTCACATACAAAAATTATGTTAAACCAGATGAAAACAAAGGTAGATACAGAGTCGTAAATTGTGAAGGCAGCTTTGTGAAATTTACCAAACGTAGCTTCATTAATCATATCAAATTGTCATTAAAAACTCCTCAACATAAAGAACTATATTACATGTCCCTGCTATAACTTTTTATACCATGGAGAAAAGAAGACGAGTTAATGGATACATATGACTCCTATGAAGATGCTTTCAAAGCAAATGAAAGCACTATAGGAGACATAAACTTTACACAGTACCAAACAATGTTGCACAATGAACAGCAACACGGATAAGCGCTCCAGGTCCAACTACAAGTGGACACTCCCGACAGTAGTCAACCTTCTGTAACAGGAAGCCAAGAACCACTTGGACAGCCACTAATAGCAAATGAGGCAGAATTAGCCATGCCAGAAGTAGAAAACACCATGTGTCAGTATGAACAAGCTACAGAAGACTTTGCTGTACTGAAATTACAAATGAACAATGAATGCATAGCATTTTCCAAGAAATACCAAAACAAATTGAACATAGTGTGGAACATGAAAATAAATACTGCACCTGCCAAGACTACAAACCTATACTGCTATATGTGAGTGGTGAAGCTGGTTCAGGCAAAACTTTCTTAATCAAAATCATCAGCAAGTTCCTTCAACAATTGACAAACAACAAACTGTCAGATGTTGCAACTGCCCCCACAGGTTTAGCTGCCTACAACATAGGTGGTGTACTTTAAACCGATTATTACTCCTTCCAGTAGAACACAAAAACAAATTAGACTATTACAAACTATCCATAGAAGCTGCAATGGAACTACACAGAGTTTTCAAACAAATTAAAATGCTGCTAATAGATGAGGTGAGCATGGTCTCCAACCTGATGTTGGTTTTGATTCACCTCAGATTACAAGAGGTCCTCAAAACAGACTTCGACCAGCTCTTTGGGGGAAAACACATTATTGTTTTCGGCGCTCTTCTTCAATTGACACCAGTGAAAGCTGAACCTATTTTTAAAACCTTAGGGCACAAACTGTGCTGTAAAACTCTTGGAAGCATAGGAAATGTAAACCTTTGGAAACATTTCCAATACAGTGAATTAACTGAAAACATGTGCCAATCTACAGACGTCACATACGCCAACATTTTAAAAAGTTTTAGAGTTGGTGTACTATCTCAAGAAGCACAATCAATATTAAAAACCAGGCACATCCATACATCCTATGGCCATAACTTATGTGCTACTGATGTCATGCAACAATTAGCACGCAAACATGGCAATTGTATGTCATTGATGCCAACTCTTGCAAGCTGTTCCAAATTCAATGAAACAACGTTGAAAAAATAAATTCAACTAATAATTGAAATTTGCTCCACAGATAAATTGGATGTACATGGTATGACACTACCCATGTGTCAACAAGCCACAACAAGACTAAAACCCCTAGAAAACTATCTCCAACACAGCAGGATTGGAAAAAATATTAAAATTATCTTTAAACTGTAGAGTTATGCTTAAACGTAACCTTGATGTGAAGCAAGGACTAGTTAATGGAGCACTTTGTACATTTGTTGGCTATCAACCATACCCATGTGACAACAACATTCAATTTGTCAATATTCTCTTTGACAAACTATCAGAAGTTAAAAGGATAGGACGCTCAACAGCCCGCTTCCTTCTTTTCAAAGACATGTATGTATGCAGAGAACAATTTTCACTAACCCTAGCATACGCAGTGACCATTCACAAATCACAAAGTCTTACCCTAGATAAAGCATTAATAGATATTGGTAGCACAGTCTTTAAAGAAGGCATGAGCTACGTAGCACTACCACACTTACGTACACTTGATGGGCTATTTCTAATCAACTTTGATGCAAGTAAAGTAAATGCTGATATTCCTTGCATTCTAGAATACAATAGGCTGCGTTCACTCCACACCCCGATCTGAAAACCTATCCTGTTCCACAACAAGCAAAACGTTGTAAAAGAAAACTACTTCAAACTGAAACGATACAGCATATCACTACAATTCTTCCAAAGAAAAAAAAAGAAATTAATACTTCTTCAAGTACCACAATCAAACAAGAATCTAGTGGTAAAAGTAACTCAACTACTTCTTCAAAGAAGCAACACAAACTCCACACATATGACTTCCACACAGAACTATCAGGTCCATTCAAATTTTCAAAAGTAACTGCTATAAATTGCTACGCAAATGTAGCAATAAATATTCTATTCCAATTGCCACCAATTATTGAGAACATTTACTTACACAGTAAAGACCATTTGTGTTTGCAAATGTTAGTCCTTCATAGAAATGCAGCCACCAATCCTGACAACACTTACAGTGTTTGTGGAATAAGACAAGAATTGGACTACTGTGCTGGAATTGTCAAATTCACTATAAACTCACAAGAAGATCCACAATATTTTTCTACTGTACTTACTACAAGTACTGGAAAACAAAAACATACCTATAAATGAAATATACATGCACTCTCTGCAACCACGTGGCACAGGAAGAAGTCGCTAATGAACGCATTGTGTATGTATCCATACCTAACTGTGAATCCATTCCATTTCAGCAATGTGTACAAAATGCAAACCATGGCAGATTATGTACTACCTGCAATTCATATAATCACTCCACCTTACAAATACAGACACATAGTAAATACGTAATAGTAATGCTTTTACTTTACAATGCAGATGGTACCAAAAACAACTGTAAGCTGACTCAATTCACACATGGTCAAGTATCACTTGGTAAGAAAACCTTCACAACAATAGATATAATCTAGCACGAAGGAGCCACAACCAATGCAGGTCACTACACTGCATATATAAAAAAGAAATGTGGATGGTTCGAATGTAATGATAGTACCATTACTCTAAAGTAGAGATTATCAGCAAATATTACAAACGTTTATTTAATCTTCTTAAAACCAAAATGTAATAACTAATCTGTACTTAAACATTAAGAAAACTTCAATTAGAAAACTATAAACAGAATCCACCAACAGGTATCTAACTGCTCCAAGATTTTTCAACAACCAAACAAATAAATCAATACCACTAATAACTAATCTGTGCATAAGCATTAATAAAACTTCAATTAAAAAACTATAAACAGTTAGAATATACCAACAGGTTTCTAACTGTCCCAAGATTTTGCAACAACCAAACAGATAAATCAATAACACTAAAATATAACAAGAAATAAACAGTTAGACTACGCCAACAGATATCTAACTGCCCCAAGATTCCGCAACAACCAAATAGATAAATCAATACCACTGAAAAATAACAAGAAGTAAACAGTTAGAATACGATAACAGGTAACTAACTGCCCCAAAACTTTGCAACAGCCAAACCTCACTAAAATGTGCATAAAATTCAGATTGGGCCATATACTTTTTTTGCAAAGTTTGGTGAGGATTCGTCCAGGGAGAGCGAAGTTATAAGCCACCCAAAAAGTGCTCTTCCTATAGGATTAGCAACTTAACCATAACTACACCACCACTACCGTGGCTGTGTAATATGCATATGCATATATATAAATATATATATGTGCAAACAAAACTTGAGGAGTGGCTGGGGCGCTACTCTGGGTCCTAGCTGCAGTAAGCTCAAACAGTACAAAGATGTTCTCTTCCTAGTGCGCTTTCATGCCTCAGCAATCTTCAGGGAGGCTGATTGAATGCAGGTGTGCGGGATTGAATTTCTCTGGTATGTACCAGGAAGTGGCAGCAGGGAATTATGGTAACGGTAGTGTAGAGCCAGCCAGGTCCAACTCTCCCACATGTTCAGTGATTGTCCTACCAAAAACCATGCATATTCTTTATATTTGGGAATCTCTCTCAATGCACCAATTTCTTCCAGTGTAGGTACCAAGTATAAATAGTAATTTTATACAATTGTGTCTTCTCCATGCATATGGGGAGCAGTCAGCATATTTATGCACAACACCCCATGCAGGACTATAGCTAACATATTCTAGTGTATTAGCTTTTTGCCTGAATCCTCTTCAATTCACTTGATAGTCTGAGTCAATCAGCTTAGTTTTAATCAGTGTGTGTATGTAGCAATGCAATGTGCAAACCCAGAGAGGCACCCTGTAAAGGATATGATGAATATAAACATTTAAGGATCATCTCGACCCATGCAGTGAGCACGCAGTACTCAGGTTGTCTCTCTGGGTTTAAACATAACATGAATTTGCGTGGTCCATGGATCAGGGACCTTTTTTCTCTGAAGTGCTCTATACATTTACCATGTACAGTTTGCAGACGTTTACCTATTCAGCTTCCACAATAATGATGGTATCCACCCTAGGATCTGTAACAGTGCCCATCTTCTGTCGTAACATTAATTTCCAGATTATTTAGCAGACCAACCCACTACCTTTAACTGATACCCCAATAGTAGTATATACACTATGCAATATACATTTTAGAACTGTGTTAACATACAGATAAAGAGTGTGCCCTTTGACAGAAGTCCCAATTATAATAAGCCCTGAATCCATTCAGATATATTTCAGTGGTGTCTCTTTAGATCAGGGGTCTGCAAACTGTGACTCTTAATTTACTGTGCTGGCTAGAACTTGTGGGGTTTGTAGTTCAAAACATCTGGAGAGCCAAGGCTGCAGACCCCTGCTTTAGATAATGACACCATAGATCACTAGCATTTGCCTTCCTATTTATTAAAACATATGTAATCCTCAAAAATGCAGATTTCACTGTTGTATACTACAGTTTGTAAAAAGTTTAGTTTACAGGGCTCTATCAGCAGACTCTGGATTTATCTACCATGCAAAGCATCACACTGTCACAATACTGTGGTATAATGATAAAACTTCACTGCTGTGCAGTCATGAGAGCTCATTTTACTAAAATGAATAATTTGCCGGCAGAGAAACGTTATTTCTTGACATACATGTAAGTGGTTTCCCACCGCCAAATGTTATCATTTGCACTGCGGAGTGCAAACGCCCAGGGCAAAAGGTGCCCTACACATGTGTAGTCTGCCTTTTTTCCTGCACTTTTGCACTTTGATGTGCAAAGTGAATATCTGGAATTATGTGAATACTGTTTTACTAAATGATCCATAAATATCCCTTAATTGTCTCAGGCGGATAGCTCAGGGGCAATGCACTTGCTTTGGAAGCAAGAGGACGCAGGGCAATACACGTTCGATCCCCAGGTCTGCGCTTAGAAACCTCTGGGTATTATGTGCGTTATAAATAACCCATTACAATTGCATGACTCTTTTCAGTGCTATTATATATTTTTTTTAACTGTATTGTCGTATCTTGTTTTCCATCTATTTATATTTTAAATAGTATTAAAAGTTATGAATCTACATAATCCTATACTAAAGAAAACAACTGTTAACATTATTGATCATTCAAGCGCGCTTTATCCTTCTTACCTCCTATTTTTGAATCAAATACCGTTGTTTTGGTTTTATTACATTTTATGTTCAGTCATTGGTCCTCACAATATTCATATCCATTAGTGATGAATCATTCGTTGGGGACCTACAGGGATGTCGTCCCATAAAACAATGGACCTCTTTACAGGGATGGCGGAGAACCATGGTGCTATTAGCGCCATGGTTCATGCCGGTAAAATACCGGCACCGCCTTGGCGGAAAGGGTAATTACCGCCCCATTCCAAGGTTGGCGGGGCAGTAATTCCCCCTTCCACCATTGCCCTTCCCATTCCCATTTTTGCCCCATAGGGCTCAATGGGAATGGGGAAGGTGCTAATTACGGTACCGCAAATTGCAATACCGTAATTAGCTCCCTGGGTCCCTTTGCGGGTTGGGTTTTAACGCCTGCAAAGGGACCTCGTAGTAAGGTGGTAAGGATTTATCGGTACCGGTATTTTACCGGTACTGGTAAATCTTTACCGCCATCCATCATCACCATATCCAAGTCACGAAAAAGTTCTGCTACTCAGTTGAGGAGGACATTATGTCAATTTCACAAATGCATGACTTCGCTTTATTAAATAAAAATTAAATATTTTTAGTGTGAGAACACACGGTTGTTGTACTACATTGTACGTGTTAATTCTCTTACTCCTGGTTCCTTCCCCTGTGTGCCTAATGGAACTTGCACTCTGGTATCTGTATGTAGGGAAACCAGCATTTCAGGCAAACCCGTCAACATACCCCATGTGTTCAGCTTGCTCTGCAACTTACTATGAACCACACATCCAAATGCCCCTGTCAAAACTGAAAATACAGCATATTCTGCATCTTAATAGATGTTCCTTGACTTTTGTACAATGGTTCATGAAGCTAGTATGTTTGTAGCAATCGCATGGCCTGCTCTAAAACCTGTCTGATTATCTGCTAAAAAAAATAGCAACATCCATGCACTTATTTTACTTAATATCTCACCGTACCAGAATATTCCCGTCGGGACAGGAGGCAAGTGTTGATTCCATGAACTTCTTTATCCATTTTCCCACTCTTTATATTATGTGCAGGGTGCAAGGGCCTCCAATGCCTTCATGCCATTAACAATTAGCCAACATTAGTTTGTGGCAATCATTATATCAAGCATACCCTGCCATTTACTAACTTTTTTGAAGGTCAAGTAAGCAATGAGTACTGCTTGCAACACTGTTGTCCATATGATATGTTATGTATAACACACTTAATAACTAGAGGTTTCTAAGCAAGGACCTGGGGGTCGAACCTGTGTTTCTCTGTATCGTCTTGCTTCTAAGGTGAGCACGTTGCCCCTGTGCTTTCCTCCTTGTTATCTTTTGACCATTTGACCATGCCTGTTCCACTAATGTTTATGCTAAACGTGCCTACTAAAAATCATAGGAAAGTGGCCACTCTCTATACAATATATAACTTCTAAGACTGTTATAGTAAAGTCATTAATTCCCCTTAAGAATACATAGGGCCCCATTACGATCCAGGCGGTAAGTTACCGCCTGGGTCGTACCTTTACCACCATGGCGTAAACTACGTTTACGCCATGGTGGTTGGCGGACTTACCGCCCCATTCTGAGGTTGGCGGGGCGGTAAGTCCCCAATCCCCATTTACCCTTCCCCATTCCCATTTTTGCCCCATAGGGCATAATGGGAGTGGGGAAGGCGTTAATTACGCCACCGTAAATTACGGTGGCGTAATTAACATCAAGGTCCCTTAGCGCCATGGATTTTAACACCTGCAAAAAAGCAGGTGTTAAAACCTCCATGGCGCTAAGGGACCTCGGAATCAGGCGGTAAGGGTCGGCGCTGTTTACGCCGCCGTAAACCCCTTACCGCTTGAGTCGTAATGAGGCCCATAATCTGTTGTTGAGTTATAATGCCTTGAATTGATGTGTGTCCCAGGATCATTGCCTTGTTATCTCTGATTTAATAACCTCACATGTTTGGTTCTAAATATATTCATTTGTATCGCTATGTTGTTGTCCCATGAAAGAATCAGGTACATCACACAATGTATTCAAAACTTCATAATCTGTATCACCTGTTGCTTCCTGTGGACATGTGGACGTTCAAATGTGCTCCATTGCTACCTGTATGATTTTCATATTGGCTGCATTGAGGGGGTGGGTGATCGTACCTATTAATAATTAACAGCTTCCTCCACTCCATCTTGTATCTATATTAGTGATCTAACTTAATAATATGTTCACACTCTATTCTTAATTATGACGTTCACAGAAGTCTTTTTTTTATTTCAAAAACTAATCAAGAACCCACCTGTGGGTCTGCCTTTTTCATCTTCCCTAGTTTGTTCCTGGATGGTATTACAGCCCTCGAAATATATGTCCAGAGTGGCTCATGACTCCTACAGCATGAATATATCCCGCAGCACTGTTCCATCCCAGGGACTCGCGAGGATAGCTCAGGGGCAACATGCTTTCCTTGGAAGCAAAACGGCAAAGAGAACCACGTGCTCGATCCCCGGTTCATGCTTAGAAACCACTGCGCGTCATAACATAACATATATCATATCACGCGTGGCAATGATAAGGCTCTCATTAGATTCCTTTTGATAGGCTTGTACTCATGTAAGGGGCTGTATTGCACCTGGTAACCCAGCCCAAGGATGAGGGTTATTGCATACATTTTCCATGTTCCACGATCTTGAGATGGCCTGATAGTCTCATATTTGCGTTGCACTATTTATTGTTTCACAATCAAAACCCATTTTACATAGTCTTTCAAATTGCCAGTGTATGAATCCAACCATTGTATCTGATACAAAGTGTATTATCGGTGAGGAGTAATCCTCATTTTCCAATTGTTCCACTGTTTCTATATCTTCACTATGAACCACAAGTAGTTCCATTGTTATCTAGAGAATGCTGAGAATGAAATCTGTATGTAGAGTACTTGTTACCTTCATTGACTTATCACTGCCCTTAACTTCCTTCAATTAGTTGTGAGTGAACCTTTCACCTTTCCCTTTTAGATGTATACTGATGTTAAGCCCTGCTTGTTCTCCAATCAGATAATCAATCAAAGATTAATATATAGACCTAACCCTGATAAGTGTCTACTACGAATCTCATACTGAATAACAGGCAGTATTTTCTCTAAAAAATGTCTCATTTTGCAAACAATAATTCCAAATTACACTCTGGTCTTTCAACTTATATTTACCATTAGTCACATTGTTTTAAGTTTCTTTATGTTCTGTATATTTAGAGGATAGGCAAACGCATAATGTCATATATGTCCCTTCCCACATTTACATGAACACGTGACTCTAAGTGCTGCAGACGGTGGAATTATGCGCCTTTTCGCACTTGCCAATGTTTTTCTCAGCTTCCATTGCAATCCTTGTGTCTGCCTTTTAGGTTCCTGAATATTTATGGTAGTAGTGCAGGGTTTTTCCCGTTCACTCAAGATTGTCCTGTCCATTAAGAATGCATAGTTATTAACAACATCAAGTTTATCTCATGAACTATTTACAGCTAGTATTATCTAATGCAACAGCATCACAACGAATGGATCCCCTAGATCCTTTACCTCAGTGATCACATCATCAGGTTATCTTATTAATGGCCTCCCATTACTTTATTAATCAATACACTTGTTAACGCTTCTCACACCTTTAAGCAGCCACCCTGTCTCTTCCCGATACCCAGAATGCTTTATGGATTCTGTTGAGAATGTCTTACATCACTGTGGCAAGGAGGTAAGGCAAAACAATCAAAGCCTTTAGCTGCAAGTTTGTTTATTAGTTATTTAAGTTCCAGCTGTGTGTGCACCAATTTCACATTCAATGTGTTGTGAACACTCCTCTGCTTCCTCTACGGAAGCAATAAAACTGGAGATGGGGGGCGTCACAGGTTCAGGTAGTACACTGAGGCTTCATTGACAGGCCTGAGTGAAGCAAGGGATTTAACATGTGCCTGGGGCATTGCCAGACCCAGGGATGCCGCTGCCCATTGAGGGGTGCATTTCTATAGCACCCCAGCATGCTTTCCAGGGTGCTAATATGTAAACACATATATAATTTTAAGTTGAGAAACGACCTGTTGCCATTTTTCAATTACTAAAATTACAAAACAAGGTGACTGCCATGGAAAAGGGAGACGGAAACTATACAAAGTGGATCATTATGAGTATGCCAGTAAAAACGGAATAAATACTGTTATTACCATTTCCGGTGGGGTGATCGCTGGAATTCCTAGCGTACTACGAGTCAGTAGGCACACACACATCCCCCCAGAAACAGTAATACTGGCACTCCGGTGTTACCGGAGACAACAGCAATTTCCCGTAATACTGGCAAATTGATGGTTTTGCTCGTAATGCCGGCATCAGAAATAGCGTCACCACCGTAATGAGAAGGCTGGCAGAAGCCATTTTGAAAACGCATTCCACCCTGAAACCCCTACTCCTGCTGCCATACAGGCCCAATAGGGCTGCCCAAATATGTCACGGGGAAAAAGGTCTTAGGCTCTGCAATCCCAAATTCTCAGAGGCGGAGCTCACCGCATTGTCGGATGCAGGGCTACAGCATGCAGATGAACTGTTTCGGAGCAAGCACAGGGAGACCAGTGTGCAGAGACAGAGCGCCATATGGGCCGAAGTCATGGCAAGTGTGACCGCCGTGGGAACTGTCCCCCACAGTACCAAGGATTGCAGAAAAACGTGAGATAAAGGGAAAGACTAGGGTTTGGAGCTTCATTGCCAAGCACAGGAGGGAGTGTGTTGTCACTGGAGGAGGCACGGTGAACCACTTCACCTCATGCCTTGAGAGGAGACATGCAGCAGCATCCTGCACATGGAGGGCATTGAGGAGATAGGAAGCGCTGAGGCTGGAGCAGGTACCCATGGTGATGTCGGTAATTACAACTGCATGTAAATGGGCATGTTGTCCCCAATTGCATGCATCCACCAGCATAGCTGCAGTGAATGGGCATGTCAAATTATTCCAAACATGGCAGGCACAGCAAATGGATCATGAAAGCACACACACATGTCAGGGGATGTGGGTGAACGTACCAATGTACATGCAATGTATCTGAAACGTGCATGCATGCCTATGCACACATGAGAAGCACCTATGTGTGCCAAGATTGTCCAAGTCAGAATGTTATGCCCCGACACACCCACAACAAAAACCCACCTTATCAGGACAACATTCAATGTGCACGTGCATGCACTGTGTACACACTCAGCAAGCACCACTACCACCCTTTTCATGCAGGACAGGAGCACGCATCAGGGCAATAGTACCCAAGAAATCCACCTGAAATGTTAAACTCTGGGACACACACGTGAGTGTAATGCAAGCCCACAGACATGTTTGCTAAATGACTTATGACATGTCATTACATTTCCAATGGGAACACAGTTCAGGGACAGTGAAGAGGCCGGACCCTCGACTGCAGCCACATCAACTGTCCCCACCTCTGCACAGGCCAAACCACTCGCCACCAGGAGCAAGCGCCAGGGCAGGGCTGATGAGCCAGCACCAACTCCACCTGCACCTACCACCGCCATGAAGACTCCAGCAATCCCTGAGGGGTACTCAATGCCATGCTAACAGACAGTGCCCCCCCACCAGCCAGGCAAGTGGCATAACTGTCGCTACAGTTCCCAGTGGCCATATCCACCACCTGTAGTGGCACACACTGTGACTGTCACAGCAGTGATACACAGACCACAGGAAGCCAGCACACCATCATCCCCATCATGTTGAGTCCAGCCCCTGGGACTTTGCGGCAGGGCTCATGTTCCTACCACTGAAAAGAAAGAGGGGAACGAGGAGGAGTAGGAGGAGTTTGAGGGTGATACAAAACCATGCTTTTGCCCGGCCCTGTCAAAAAGTCTTCATAGCCCACCACCACTGCCTGAGTCCAAATTACACTCAATACGTGCAAGGCTGGATGCCAATTAGAGGCAGCAGGTGGACATCAACACACTTGCGGGCCAGCAGCTGCAAGAAATGCAGGCATGCAGGACTGCCCGCAGGGGTGCACCCATAGTTTTGCATGCTCACACGGCCATGTCACCGCAGCCATGGTGGCACTGGGACAAAGAATACCCAAGCACACATGTTGTTCCTCGGTCTCAGCAGAGTTGGTGAACCAGGCCATTCAGCCGACACTCCTGCTACACCCACTGAAGACTCCCTTCCAAGCACCCCAAGCAGCTGTTTACGGTGCCACCTCACCATCAAGGAGCAGAAGCAGGCCTTGAAGGGCAAGAGGCCCAGGAGATGACATTTTGATACTGCAGGTTTGCTTTTGGGGGTTGGTGTTTGGGGAGGGTGTTCCGAGAGTGGGCGTTTGTGGAAGGTGATCTAAGGGTGGGAGTTTGGGGATGGTGTTTTGAGGGTGGATGTTTGGGGAGGGTTTCTGAGGGTGGGCATTTGGGGAGGGAGCTCTGAGGGTTGGTGTTTGGGAAGGGACAATAATGCTGTGGGGGTGGTAGTTGCATGATGCACATTGCAAGACTACAAAGCTTCACTTGAAGCAATGATGGATCATTCCTTGTTGAATGCAAGTGTTTAATGTGCAGTTTGACTTTACAAAGGTGCAAGGGGAGTTTAATCTGGTGGCCTAATACAAAGAAGTTGTCGATCAGATTATGGCGTGCCTGGCCTCTACACAGTCAGTGCCTGCATATGTGGCACCCCCAGCTACTGTGTCATCCTCCTCAGGGGGTTGCATATCCCTATAGGGGGCAGGGGAATGTTGCAATGGATTCAAACTTTGTGCAAAATAGCACATGCCAGCCCTATCTGGCCCACCTTGTCCGGCTTGCACATGAGCGCACCCCCAGTTGGGTGTAGACTTCGAAAGCAGGCTTTCCACAGGCCAAAAGTTTTCTCAATTGACACCATGGTGCAGATATGGGCCAGGTTGTATGCCACCTCCTTTGCCATCAGGGGACTCCTCAGTGGAGTCAAGAGCCACAGAAGCTGTGGGTATTCAGAGTCTCCTCCGAGGGGTAGAGACATAGAAGTATATCATGGTGATCTGTGAAAGCATTGCCTGCAACAGCAGCATCTCAATTGACTGGCCATGCATGTAGTGGGATGTGTGATGATGCATTCTGGTATCTGCAGTCTATTGTGTGGGGCTGGCCTGTTGGGAAGCATGTCTTGGACATTCACTGTTGAAGTGTGTCTCATGCTCTACTCCTGTGGGTTGCTGCCTGTCATTTATTGGTTGTGCATATGGGTCCTGCATGCATGGGGCATCGTTAGGGCATACAATCTCTATGTGTGCCTCCCTTTGCCTGTCACCTGTACTTCAAGTTTGGTGTGATAGTACATGTACTCACCCAATATCCAGGTCTGTTGGCCTCTATGCCCCTCAATGTATGCTGGCAATGTGCTGTTCCGCAGGACCATGACCTCATGGGTTGATCTTAAGTGAATGGAACTGCTTCTGTTTCCTGTAGACTTCCTCCGAGGCCTGAGGTGCCACCAGCTCTACATGTGTGCTATCCAGGGCTGCCACCACATTGGGCTTGCATGCTATGGCATGGAATCTTACCCTAATGACATTCATATGTGCCAGGGTGGTGGGGAGTGAAATATGCTGTACCACATGCTGCATGAGTGCATCCAGCACCTGATCCAGCACTTTGGAGAACACAGGCTGTGAAATGCAATGTAGTTGGCTCACTGTGTACTGGAATGTGCCCATGGCAAGGGAGTGCAGGACCAACAGCATCAGGACAGTGGTATGGCTGTCCTGATGCTGATCCTGCTCCCTATTTCTTCCTGGATCAGTTTGAAGAGATCTGCTAAGCTCTCCCTGTCAAAGCTGTACAGGGTGTGGATTTGGGTGTCAGTGAGGGCCTATGGTGTGGCACTTACAAGGGAATTAGGGCACGCCTTGTGTGGCGTCTCCGCTTCAAAATTGTTCTTCTCCTCCTCTCCATTGCCTCTTGTTCCCGTCGGTGGTCCTCCAGACCCTGCACCTCCATGTTGGCCTGTAGCAGCTGCATGTCAATGCTGACTGCGATCAGTGGCAGCAAGGTGGTGCAGGGAAGTGTGTTTGGGGTAGGTGTGGCCCTTTCGTACTCTTGTCGGGTGAATTGGGTGACCTCGGTGAATTAGGTGCACCTGAGGCCTCATTTCCTACACCTGTATGCATTTACTGCATCTTTCCAGGTGGAGGTATCTTCGCCGTCCCTTTTTCCAGTAATACCAAAAAATATCAGCAGGTATTACCGGAAAATCCAATCTCATTATATACCGGTAATTCCGAATGAGTTAATACTGGTACCAGTAATTCAGTCAACTCTGTACTGGCACACTCGTACTTGGCCAGTCCATTAAAAGTACCAGTAAATGGTATTACCAGCACATTAACCAGCACTTTTACAATATACCGGCCAACTCATTATGAGCCTCATGAGGGGAATGGCACAGTGGCAGGCATGAAGTGAAAGTGTGGTGTGGCCGGGGATTGGACTGGATGTTCGCGGGTAGTTCAGTGATTGCCATGTTTGCCATTTGGCTGATAGCCAATTGTCTGTGCGATGGCAATGTGTTTTGCACACTTTGCATACACCACAGTTTGTCAGCTGGCAAAAGTTGTACATGCGCTCTAGCTGGCTCGAAGAGAAAGGCCTGTGAGCAGTGGCTGTGAAAATCCACCAGAAATGCACCCAAAAAAAATGTACACTGTTTTCCGTGCATTTTTTCAACGTTTGACTTCGTTAAACAAACAGGTGCAAACACCTGGAACCATGGACGGTTTCGAGGCATTTAAAATGGATATCTATAGAATCACCCAGCTTTTAGCAGTTAGGGTTCTTAGGAGTTCTATGAATTAACACCAGCATCGAAATCAGAGGCTGTTCTTAATGGATCATTTGTTTTAAGCCATTTCTAATAGTTCCCAGCTTCGCCTGCTACAAGCTGCAAAACCCTATGCCTGGGGCGGCAGTATAACTCAGAGCAACGCGTTTGTTTCTGGAGCGCGACAACGCGGAGCGTCACGGGTTTGAATCCCGTCCCAGGCTTAGAGGGTGATCTCTGAGATGAAGCGTCATATAAGCTCAATTGCGTTTTATAATGCATGGCAAAGAAGGTTCAACAATGTATGTCAACCTTTTGCATCGGTCTTTAGACGACTTTAACCATTTCGAGTGATTGGAATGACCTTGATTGTTTTACTGGACTAGAATCCAACAGCCACTCTCCCTTCAGGATCTAGGAGGGTGGATGAAAGTGACCGAGATGGCTCTACAGAACATTGGAATTACAACACAGCCAGCCCCTGTAAACCAATGGCGTTATTATTTGCAAACTAAAAAGTTGCAATACTCTTTTAAAGTGCAGCAATGTTCGTGAGCATCAATAAATAGAACAGGTAAAGTGTGGTGTTGCTTATGGAGGCTCTGCAGAGCGCAGCCCCATAACACACCTAATGGAACCTGATGTGTCACTCCAGATTTGGGGCATTTTAATGCGTAAACAACTTACAAAATCCATATCGGGTCAACATTCGCTAAACTCAATTATGAAAGGACAATAGGACGGCCATTAGAAATGCCTACTTGGAAGGCCACCTACAGTACAGAGTGAAGGCGCACACAATGGCATAGCATCTGCTTTGTGTGGCAAGTAAACACCAGTCAATACATGTTCTCGGCTCCCTACATTGGTAGACGGTTGAAGGGTGTTCACTTATTACAATTGGAAGAATTACCTATCGAGAGGGCAACATATTAAGGGAGATGTTTCTATTGCTTTCTTTTGTTGGAGTTTTTTGAAACACTTCCCAAGCGTTTCCACTCGCGCAGTGTTTATTGAAGCTTTTGGATTTGTTATACAATAGCTGGAACACCTATTGTAAAATGCAGATTTCTGGTTTACTCTGCAATAAAGTTACCGAAATAGTACAGTGTGAGCCAGCTCGTTTCCAGTTGGTTAGAAGGAGCGCCTACTTATAGAGGAACGTTAATGTGAGTCAGAATGAAGATTGTATGTTTTGGTATTCCTATATAAATTATTGAAAGACAAAGGTGCACTATTATGCATAGAGCTAACGTAACTGCAGCATGTTATTGGATGCTGTCAGCCTCTTTTCATTTTTCTATTGAAGAACTTGTTTGGGGGCATGATGTCTGTTATTAAGGAGGATCGTCACGACAGTCATCACTTGGATCCTATAGAATTAGGTGTGTTTGTTGAAGGGAAGGAGTGACTTTAATTTGGTGTAAGAAATATTCTTGATCATTAGAACGTGCTCTTAATTGTCAGAATCCACACTGTCATGGAACATTGTGCTTTGGGAGTGGTGATGAATAATTCCAAATCTACCATCCTTCACCCTTCAGTGTTGCCAAGTCAACCAAGTGGAAAGGGTAGCCACCGACATTGGTCATGTGCATGCTGTGCCAATGGTGCCACACAACACATCATTGATGAAGGCTGATATATCCAAAGCATATCTGGGTTTGTGGCTGGTCCCATGCAGAAAGGATGTGACATACCAGTTTTTTTTTTTGTTGTTGCAGTCAGACCTAAATAGATTTGTATGTTGTTTTTCTACTTCTGTAGGTCCAGAGCGAGCTGAAGGCAATCGCCAAAGGTTTTAAATAATTCAAAGCTTTCCATTGATCAATACTTAGATGTACAGAGTGCTTCAGGCCTGAGACAAGAACTGGCCATCTCTGATTCAGAAAACGCATGGAAACTACGCTCTCACTGAAAAGCCTCAAAGCACCACAACTATCTATGTATGCGAAAGACAGAATCTACATTCATTTGTTCCCAACATTAAACAGACTGCAGTGTATTTAAGTAAATACATCATGGTCTAAAACGTTATGAAAAAATGATTCGGCCAACCTTTCAGAATTTTACGGAACATGACAAAATGTGATGCAGCATAACTCCACTTAAGATAGCCTGATATAGCATGCTGTAAAGGATGATACCGAATAACAACATCAAATAGCATCCTCTAAAACGTATTAGAGATTGCTTTATTTGCTCATGTGTGTTCTTATGCACCATACATGTTACCTTTAAGCCAACTTGCAGCAGGCTGAGGTCTAGCCTGGGATTCCTGGGTATTCTACTTCAACAAGAATTCTTTCAAAGGTTTTGTGTTCAGTGTCAGATCAAAATTTAGTAGGAGTGTGTTTTGTGCGTCCTTCATTCTTGGGTGATTAAGAAAATTATTCTTGAAAATGAATCCTCAAAGAATCCTCATCACACTTTGCCACAAAACAGTATATAGACTTATACCTGCGGAATTGAGTCTGCATTGATGCTGGCACTGAAGTGGGAGGGATTGGGTGGTCCAGCCAGTGTGATGTGCAGTAGCATTTAAAGCAGTGTAGAAACGTGCATTGCACGGGGATGTCATTGCTTCTTCACACCCACTTGTTTAACATTGCACACAGTGGGAACAGCCTGCACATGCCATTTTTGGGTTGAGTAAACCACTATTCTTCTCTTACAAAAATGATGCACAGAATCAGGAAAATCAGAAAGGATGGTACCCAGTCATTTTACCGAAAATAAATCAAAGTGGTAAGTTTTACCGAAAGCCAAAATACCGAAAAAATACCAAACATTTTAATTAAATATATATATGGTAGTGGGGTAAGGGGTTTAAATGGATGGGGATGGGCTTGGGGTGGGTTTAAAAGGAAAGATAAAACAGGGTTTGAGAAGGACCCCCCCATATTTAAAAAAAAAACAATTCTGTATTTTTTTCGGTATTTTGACCACTGTGAAATTTACCACTCTGGTTTTACTTTCAGTAAAATCACATGTAACCGTAAAAAATGTGTACCTTTCCCAAATATATTGCAGCAATGATGTTAAACACTTTTTCCCCATTGCAGTATTTGTTGTGAACTTTTCATGGAAGAAAAAATGGAAGAACAACTGCTCACTGTGACTTTGCATGCTCTTTCTATACATGGGGATGTTGGAAATTGGCAGAGAGCATGTTAGATTCCTGCAAATCAGATTCAGGTACTGAAGTATTTGGGGGTCTTCTCTGTTCGCTCACTGGAGGAAACTGATAAGATACATGTTGCCATAACTCTCAGTTCGATTGACAGATGATCTGCCTAACTTCATAGTTGGTGGAGAAGTGTGTTTACTATGGAAATGTTTATGTCTACAACGCTGTTTTAGTGTCTCAGTCTCATTCCCCTGTAGTTACCCCAGACCATGTTTAAGTTCCTCAACAAACTGCGAAGTACCATTTTTCAGCAGTTGGAACCCCCACAAACCCCCATAAGATGGGGCTGTGGAGTCCAGGGGTTAGGGATAGGGGATTCAAAGAAATACTCTTTAATTGGTGGGAGCACGGGCAAAGGGGGCAGTGAGTAGCATTCAGTGGGAGGGCTTCCAAGGGCAAATGATTTAAGCAGTAAATCTTCAGTCAAATAATATAGAACCAACACTGACATAGAGATTGGGAACAACGTGTGGTGTGGTACTCTTGGGCTAGGAAATGTACACAGGTTGTTGGAGAAATGCCAAGGTCAGTTTCCTGTTCTTTCCCCAGATGAAGGTCAAGTTTTACATCTCTGTGGTGGAATGTTTTTGTTATTACCAGCTCCAAACTATTATACAAAAAAAGCTACACAGCACCATGGACATTCTCAATATCGCACATATAAAGCTGTAAGTGACTCCAATCAAGCAATCCCACTAAGTCAGTGCCTTGTCTGTGATGCCCAAGGGAAGCCCTTATTTATATATTTTTATGGCAAGTTATAATCTGGATGATGAACCCTTGTATAACACCCCTCTCTTAGAATCCCCCTGACCCCACTGAGCCAAGAATTAGATTTGTTTTGCAAATTTAAAAGGTTTATTAGAAAAATTAAACAATATATATATATATATATATATATATATATATATATATATATATATATATATATATATATATCACACTTCTATAAATAAATTGATAATGGATAGCACACTTGTGAATAAGAGCAGTAATCAGCAATAGGTAATCCTACAGTAGCACAGTTCTTGGTTACTTATTAATAGGAAAAGAAGAATAAGGTGGCAGAGAATGCTTTATATGGCTCAAGGAAAGGCAAGGTGAGACAGAATACAACACAGAAATAACCTTGAGATGATTTCAACCAAAAGATAATATGATCACTTTTTCTTGAACAATTCACTCCCCCCTATGCAATGTAAGGAGATGAAAAGGAGAGCATACAGTTCTCAGGAATGCAAACAATATAATTCAGTTCCCCCCTAGCAAGCTTAGAGGAAAACAGGTAGAAGTTTGAAACACCGGCCCAAAATGCTTTGAATGTGATGACAATGAAGTGAGAAATGTGCTAAAAATGCTTTTAATTCCCTCTAGAGGTTCAGGGTGGGTGATATCTAGTTTATAGTCGTTCAGGCTCACTTTAACAATGCTCTATGAGTAACTAGCAGGTTAAAACGAATTTTAGCAAAGGAAAGCAAGGAGCTGCTGATTTTTACACGTGGCTGAAATTGTGCAAAATGTCAAATCACGGCAAATTAATCGCGCACGTCGAGCGTAATAATGGAGGCACTATAAGGAGTAGGACAGTTAAATTTCGTTCCTAGGACAAACGTTTCCAGAGATACGGACGATTTTGTGAAGGTAGTTTTTCAGATTTGAAATTTAAAAGTTCAAAATGACAGGTGACAGTTTTCAGCTTTAAAAAAGACAGAATGACACACACGATTCCTATGAGGTAGTTCTAAATAGGTTAAAATAGTTTTAATTAGATTATTTTAAAATAAGAGATTAGTCTGGCACAGTCCTAGAGTACTCACACTATCTTTTGTACAGGAATGGGCCTCGTCATGGATCTGGTCAACAGGTTGAACGTGACTTCTGGCGGTTCTGCTCACAGCGTCTGGTCTCTGGTTCTCTCTGGTTCCGGATACAGCACTGCTTTCTGGATACTGCTACAGGTTCTTGCAAAAGTTCTTAGCAAAGAATTTAAACAGCTCGCCCGGCTGTTGAATAGTTTGGTTGGTTTTGAGGCCTGCTGAAGAGGATTCAGCTTGTGGATTCAGGCCTCTCTGCTAAAAATTCTGGAGTTAATTTCTGGTCTCTGGAGATTGATGGATTTGAAGTCTGGATCTCTGGATGTGAAGTCTGAAGTCTCCCGGCAAAGCGTCCCGCAAGAAAGTAGAAAGTGAATGTCTCTACCTGGGTTTCAATGTTCCTTTTATGTGTTTTGAAAATGGGTGTGTGCCTGGGCCTAGCTAAGCCTGCCCCTCTCACTTATCATTGGCCAATCTTTCCTCTCTCCCATCATTGGGTGAAAGAAATGGAGTGTCAGAGTGATGCTGTAGGTTTTATGGTCAGAGGAACCTTTCCTTGTCAAATTGCACACAAATCTATTTTGGATCCAAATACATATTTATCTATGTACCATTTATATAATATTATTGGTCCCGTTAAC
The DNA here is from genome assembly GCF_040938575.1 of Ambystoma mexicanum. Classification (NCBI taxonomy): domain Eukaryota; kingdom Metazoa; phylum Chordata; class Amphibia; order Caudata; family Ambystomatidae; genus Ambystoma; species Ambystoma mexicanum. The sequence continues at coordinate 271,364,968 of NC_090940.1, forward strand.
ATATTTTCTGTAGTACCAAACCATCCGATCCCTGTCTTTGTACGATGTTGTGTCCACTTTTGACAGAATTCTGCCCCTTTTCATCCAGATAACGACCTTTAAACGTTTCCAGATTTGACACAACTTTACACCCCCCTTCTACACACATTCCAGTACATTTTCATTTGTCTAGCTTAAACACAGTGTCTGCAATATCAATAAATAGCAGGGTTCTGCCTCTGAACATGGTACAGAGTCCTAACGCCTTTTAAAATGTGCACGTAAAAATCCCAAGAATAATGATATTATTTATATAATTTTGACCAGTCCGCACTATAAGTTATCTATCTTTTTAAAATTATGCCCTGGTCAAAAAGGGGTGTGGCTTCCCACATCACATGGTGGAATAACTGGTTTATCCACTTCCCCCAAGCTCAGTTTGCTCTCACAGGCACTGCCCCTCCCAGTTTCTCACCAGAGGAAGCCATTTACGACCCCCCCAATATAACATTTGCCTCAGTCCAGGACAGGGCTTTGTTCAATTTCCTGCAGTCTGCAGGTACCCCTCCCTTAATTCAATCAGAGAGGTGTGATCTCCTTTTGGTGGGGGCAGCAGGATGCAGCCAGGCCTGGGAAGAGGTGTTGAGCCAGTTCAACTCCTGTCGGGGGTAGTTATCAGGCAGAATTCAATTTCTTTAAGCCAAGCTTCAGCTAAATGTCCTGTTTGTTCCCAGTTTAAATCAAACTTACAATTTTTACACATGCAGCTAGAATGCTGATTCTAAGTTCAAAACCATGACATTTAACAGTTGCAAACTATGTGACACTCAAAAGTAGGTCACTCATTTAATTTAAACATTTCGATTTTAGTGGTTTTAAATCCAATTTCAATTAAGCTGCTGACATCCACAGCTCAGCCAGTTTTGTTATAAACATTGTTTTGGGCTCTTCATCTTCCCAGATTTTGTATGCACACAACACTTCATTCTGCCAGATGTCTGCTGGTGTTCAGTAAGATTTTTGAATATCCTGCAATGTTTGAAATAGGCACTTTGAGCTTTCATTCAGGAAAACAAAGGTGATTTTAAGGCGCTTTTGGTCTAACAACACTGTTATTTTTCCTTTGACACCACCTTTCACCCCTGGTGCTTCCGGTCCATCATGCTGGCACTGGTGGGTGGCAGGTTAGACAACCATTTTGGTCTGTGCACAACCGCACGGTTTTCCTGGTTCTGGGATGGAATGATGGGCGGCGACAGCTCATCCCCACATCCACCCAGTCTATTGATTTAGTTTTGTTCTGGGATAGAATGATGGGCGGCGACAGCTCATCCCCACATCTACCCCATCTAATAATTCAACATGGGTCAAAACCCTTGACAAACCCCCCTGCCCGACTGCACTTTGAATTTGAGTCGAAGAGGAGTCGGGTGCAAAGAATGTTTTGATCCACACGCTGGTATGTCCGCATCATCTTCTCCCCATTCTGTAGATGGGCACAGTTCTGCATCTTTTCCTCCATCCGGTTGGATCGATCGGTTCTCCTCGCCGGTCCTGATGGCAATATTGGGCGGTACCCCGGGCCCCTCGGATCTTTGCTCCTGGTCCCTGGGTCATTCTCCTTGGTCAGTCTCCATGGTTTCCTCTCTCCTAGGATGATAAAGCAAAAAGCGGCAATACCTATTCATAGACATTATTCCACCGCTATTGATCTAGTGGGGCGGCATGTACATTTTAGACTCAACAGACATAGCATTCTTATTTTGAAAAACAAGATATAATATGAAACATTTTTTTTTTCAAATCATAATCATAATATTTTAGAGACTGTATGTGGGATATTTTAGGATGGGAACTGAATTAATCTGGAGCGGTCCCCTCTGGTATTGCAGAGGGCTCCTCCAGTTGCTGCAGTGTGTGCCTGGGATGGCAACACTTTAGCTGATTAATATGTACCCACTTGTCTTCCCCTTCCGCCAGACTACCTTTGGGGATGCGGATCTTATAGGCTTCAGGAGAGATTTTGTCTATAATTTCAAACGGTCCCTTCCATGTAGGCAAACATTTTCGCTGTTTGGCCTGGTTCCTTTGGAAATTGTATAGATAGACTCAGTCTCCCACAGTATATTCCTTCTTGGTGGTCTTCAGGTCGTAGTGGGTTTTCATGCTATCAGCTGATCTTTCTAGATTCCGCTGAGCATAGGCAAAAGCATGCTGAAGGTGTTTCCTCAAATTCTCCACATACTCATGAGTTGTGGAGGCATTTATCAGTGTCTGCTCTTGGGTCCTATAGAGCAAATGCTGGGGAAGCACCATCTTGCGTCCGGTCATCAACTCAAATGGTGACATTTTAGTTGCAGATGAAGGGGTAGATCTGATGGCCATTAGGACCAGATGTAATCGGATATCCCAACTTGGCCCAGAATCTGCCACAAACTTTTTAAAGATGCTCACAATGGTTCGGTTGTATATCTCTACTGCTGCAGAAGAAGCTGGCCTGTAAGCAATGTGTAGCTTCCTTTTAACCCCCAGTATCTCCCACATCTTTGTCATTACCTCGCTGGTGAAATGGCTACCTCTGTCTGACTCAATCGTTTGAGGTAGACCATAACGGGAAAAGATGTGGTTGATCATCAGGGCAGCTGCTGTTTCTGCCTTGCAGTTTGGGGCCGGGAGACATTCCACCCACTTGGTAAACAAGCATTTGACGGTCAACATGTACTTGTTTCCTCTAGACGAGCGAATTACGGGGCCTACGAAGTCGATTTGCAAATCTGACCATGGCAGTGTCATCCCCCTCTTTTGGAGAGGCGCCCGGTGTGTGAGGGATGTTGGCTGAAATTGTGCACACACCAGACACCCCTTCAAGTATTGGTCGAGGTCCTGCCCCATGTGTGGCCAGTATGCAACCTCTCTTAAGATTTTAAGTGTTGTATGAAACCCCCTATGACCGGCGGTGGCCGCATCATGGGCATGACTTAACATCAGGCTTCGGAATGAGGTAGGAACCACCCACTGATCATGGCCAGCTTGGGATTTCCTTACCAACAAACGGTCTTGGATTTGGAACATCTTTGGATATTTCATCAACACTCTTAGGTCCTCTTTCCCAATGTAATCGGTATCCGTCAGGGGAAAGTTCTCAGGGTCCTCAATGTGTTGGTAAAACTTACCAATTATTGGATCCCCCTTTTGAGCCGTAATTAAATCAGCATCAGGGGTCTCCTTACTCCATTGTGAAGTTGAAAGATCATTGTGAGCATTTGTCTGGGACCTAGTGATAGCAGTGACCTGGATGGGACTCTATTTCTATTAGATCCCCTTGGATGGCCCCGGTTTTGGCCAGCTGATCAGCTAAGTCAATTCCAGTTTTGTCTGGTCCCTCTACTTTGGAATGACCCTTGATCTTCTTCCAGTAGATGGTCATCCAATTCGAGGTGACCAGATCATCAATGTTTTGAATTAACTTCCCATGTTTCAAAGGTTTGTTATTAGCACATAGCATGCCTCTGGTTTTCCAGTTAACCAGGTGCTCCACGAACTCGTTTCGTACATAATCCTAATCTGTGATTATGACCAGTTTGTGGAGTTGATGTTGGACAGCAGTGAAGATGGCTTGATGCACAGCCATCAACTCTGCTACCTGACTACTTCTGGGACCAATTTTGTACCCAGCGGAGGGTTCTGGAAACTCCTTCACCCATGCATTCCCTACGCCGGCCACCAGTTCTTTCTCCCCGTTGTTGTCAACATGGTAAGAGCATCCATCCACATAGACAGTGGGCATTCCCTCACACTTGTCTTCTACAAGGACTTTGTGTGGGGAATTAAGGTATGCCTCCATGTTGTCCTTGATTTTTAGACTTTCGTCCTCGAGACAGTTTTCTCTGGCACAATCATGCAAGTCAGCCAGACCTTGCATGAGGGGACTCTTCTTGTTTTGGCCATATCTGACCTCCACGGGAAAGCCTTGCATTGATAGAATCCAGGAAGTAATTCGGGAATTACTCACATTTACGGCCCGGATTCTGTCACTTTGGAGGTATTGCAGAGGCTGGTGTGGAGTCTCCACTATGATGTGTTCCCCCTGGATAAACGGGCGGTAATTCTTCAATGCCCACACCATTGCCAGGAGTGCCTTCTCACAATCATTGAATGTTTCCTCCACAGAGGATAAAGTTTTGCTCGCATAGGAGATTAATTTATTGACCTTGTCATGCTTTTGGTATAATACTGCCATCAAGCACGTATCAGAGAACCCTGTCTCCAGGAAGAACTTCTTGTTTCTGACAGGGTAAGCTAGGCAAGGCGATTGTGAGAGGCTTCTCTTGAGTTGTCTTACTGCCTCGGATTGTTCTGGACCCCTTTCCCACTTGACCCCCCCTTCAAGAGATGAATCAGGGGTCTGGTGATCTCTGCGTAGCTCTCAATGAACTTTCAGCTGTAATTAGTCAGTCCAAGGAGGCTCCTTAGTTCCCGCAGAGTTGTGGGATCCTTCAGTTTCTGAAGTCCTTCCACTTTCTTTTCTTGGGGACAGAGACCCTGAGGAGTAATCTTATGCCCCAAGAAATTAACACGGGTTCTACACCACTGTACTTTCTGAAAGGAAAGTTTTGCTCCGGTGGCCCTCAACTGTGTCAGAAAATAACGGATCTCCGCTATGCGTTCTTCCACAGATGAACTTTTGATGAGGACATCATCTACATAAGCCAGGTTACCCCTCGCACCCAGGTCGGGCATGGCCTTATGTAGGAAAATGTTGAATTCATTGCTGGAGTTGAGGTATCCGAAGGGAGTCCGGGTCCATGTGTACTGCTGGCCCCTAAAGGTACAAGCCAGTTTGTATTGGTCCTCCCTACTGACAGGCACGGTCCAGTATCCATTGGTCAGGTCTATTGCAGTGAATACCTGTGACCCCTGGATCTGGGCCAGCCCTTGGTCAATGTAGGGCAGAGGCCATCGGGAAGTATGGACCCGTTTGTTGAGCTCCCTAAGGTTGGCGCAGAGTCTTCACTGACCGTTTGGCTTCAATATTCCCAGCATCGGATTATTGAAGGTGCTGTGTACTGGACGGATTATTCCCCGGGACTCAAGGTTCTTAATTATTTCAGTAAGGGACTCCATGGATGTGAGAGGCAAACGATATTGCTTCACAAACACTGGAGTCATGCCAGGGTCCGTGGGAATTGTTGTTGTGTGGATGTCGGTGCGACTACAGTCATATGAGTCTACTGCAAAGAGATCTTGGAAATCCAAGAACACTTGTTTCAACTTTTGCTTCTGTTCCAGAGTCACACAGGCATCAGCTAGGTTGACTCTCTCTTCCACCATCTGCCTGAAGCCTGGAAAGACTTCTGGTTTTGCTATCTCAGCGGCCTCCTCCAGCTGAGTGGAGAAGTCCCTGGTCAGAGTGCTGATTTGGACCGGAGGCTTCAGGTGGGAAAGGCAGCCCTTATGGACCTGGAAAATCACCTCATATCCTCTGAAGTCACAAGTCACATATTCCTTACCATAAGGGAAAAAAGTGTACACCAGGAAGTTCCCCCCATGCCGGGTAAAAATCCTGTCTGGTTTTGTATTGTCCTCACTGTCACTGTCAAAACAGTCCTTGGGGATCGGTCCTAACAGTTCATTTCCTAAATCAATGGAGAAATGTCGGTCATCAACCGCCATTCCAATGATGGTGCCTGCGGCTAGAGTAATACTCTGTAAGTCGCTGTTATTTACCTCTATTGGAATGGTGTCATGTTCTATGTTGACTAATGGTGTTGGGTTTACCCCTAACCCTTGTTGTTGGAGAGAAGCATTTAGATGAATATAAGCATCAGGGTTTTTCAATTTTTGTCCTCTTTTAACTTTCACTTCCAGGGAGAATTGTCGGGTCCTTTCCGGGATGGTGACTTCCTCTTTAATCTGAATTTCAACTGCATAAGGTAGCAATTGAGCTGACCTAAATGCTTTTTCTGGATCATCAAAGCCCATGGGATTATCCGCTAATCGGGACCAAGCTTTGAAGTTTATTAGGTCCAAACTAATGGCGAAGCGATTGAGAATGTCACTGCCTAAGTAAAAGGCGGCAGTGACGTCTTGCACGACCCAACAAATATGGACTATGCTCTTGTTGCCAATGGAGATTTTGAGCATATACCTGCTTGGCAGGAGATGTTTCGAATTGGGTGCTTCCAGGTCCATTTCCCATTTGTCTATCAGTTTGAATGTGGGAATGGCTGGATCTTTTGCGAGTTGGCGGAACATGGCTTCGCTGATGAAGCTCTTACCATTGTTCACACACACTTGAGCGAGAACAGAGTCCTTCCCATCATTTAACTGATCAGGGATGAACAACTGATCTCCAATTTGCTGAATATCAGCCAGGCTCTGAGCTGATTTCACATTTTTCTGGACTATAGGAGTGGGAGTGTCTGATTGTGGATTGGTAAAGAATTTCAGAGTGTTTCCTTCTAGTGTGGAATACCACCTTAAACTGGAAGGAAGGTTGATTTTCAGAAATAGAGAGGACCCCCCATCACCAGTCTGTTGCCCTACTGCTATTACTGTCACGTCTGGAATTTGGTTGTTCTGGAAGTGAAATTCTACTTGGTCAGATTTTTGTTCAACCATGTGGCAGGTGCCGTTTAAACTAACATGGTTGACACTCTGTTTTAATTTTATTGGTCGGCTAGTCTGGGTCCAGAGGACCTTGTTCACGCAATCTATTAGGGGTGACAACCTTCTCAGGAGGTCATTCCCTAGTAAACAAGGGGTGCCCTCTGGAGTCACTACTATGACCGGGTGTTTCACCTTGTGTCGCCCAATTTTGATGTCCAAATCTGCAGTCCCCTCGAAGGGAATTTCCTTCCCGTCAAAGTTCTGGAGTTGTCCAGGAAAAGAGGTCAGAGGAATACGGTAATTCTCCCCCCTTCCTGCATTTAGTTCATCAAAGGCCCTTTTGGACAGAAGGGTAGCTTGGGATCCAGTGTCCGCCAGTGCCAAAATTGTACCCTGCCCCTGTACTTGTACCGGGGCATAGTATCTTCCCTGCTTCTCCTCAAGGGGGCACAGATAATGCACAATTTTGGACAACTGCTGGGCTAATTTTCTGGTTTCGGACATGGCGAGAGAAGAGATTTGGGCAGAATTCTGTGAAGAGCCTGGGGAATCTGAAAGAAAAAGTTGGCAACTGGAAATGGTTTCGGGTTCTGGGCCGCCCCCCTTTTTGGAGGCAGTCATCAGGATGGGTTTGACCCATGGGATTTTGGTATTGTTGGTTCTGGGATAGAATGATGGGCGGCGACAGCTCAATCCCCACATCTACCCAGTCTGTTGATTCAGTTTTAGGTTCCCCTGGTTCCGGTTCTGGGCCGCCCCTGCCTTTTGGGAGGCAGTCACCAGGATGGGTTTGAAGCAGGGGTTTTTGGTTTTGTTGGTTCTGGGATAGGATGATGGGCGGCGACAGCTCAATCCCCACATCTACCCAGTCTGGATTGGAATCTCTTGGGACCCATTTTTCCTTGGGAGGAGTTCCCCCATCTCTGAAGGAGAAGATCCTTTTCCCAGCGTCCTCTGAGGATCCCTCTCCCTCAAATTGGAAGACCTGTACCTCCTCCACAAAATGGGTCAGTTTGGGTCCTTTGTTTCTCCTACCTCCTCTCTGCTCCTTGGGTGGCAGACTTTCAGGGGTAGGAGATATTGTTTCCGGTTCCTGGTTTTCCAGGGGCTGTTTACAAGTTGGGAAGGAAGCTTCCTCCAAGGCTTTACACCCCCCTTCCCCTTGTGCCTCCTCCCTGGGAACCGGTGGGTTATCGGGGTGCTGCCCCGTTATTGTTCTGAAGCACCAGGCCCAGAGTTTGGGGCATTCTGCGGTGGCATGCTCATCTGAGGGTTCTGTTGAGCCCTCATTATGTGACCCAGATCCCATGCCATATTTTGGACCTGGCGCTCAAGTTGTGAAACCCGCTCAGGCTGATACGGGGCTCTATTTTCTCCCCTGGGCTGATCCCGGGAAGGGTAGCTATCCCTTCTATGGTAATACCCCGGATTGGGAAGATTTGGGTACCCCTCCACCCTTAGCCTCCCCTCTTCCGGATTAGGTTGTCTGGGCTCAGGGAATTGGGGAAAGAAGGATGGATTATTTTGGGGCTGGAAATTGGGTGGATACCTGGAAAAAAGTTCTGCCCAGGATTTGGTGAATTTCAGCCCTCCTGGGGGAAGTTAGGAGGGAAGTTCCCTGGGTCAGGTGCTTGGCTGGATCCCCCCCCCTTGGGCTGGAGGAGTCCACTTACTTAATCAGGGGAGCGGGGAAGCCCATTTGTGCGACTGCCTCCTCGACTCCCTGTCTGTGACTGGCCCAAGGGCCTTCTGGGCTGTGAATTATTTGGTGCAGGCAGGTTTTTAGGTCCCCCCATCTCTAAATCTAAAACGGGGGCAACCTTTACCTCCGCCACCTTGGCAGCAGCAGGGGTGCTGTTGGTTTTGGAGTTTTTCTGCTCATTACTTTTATTTTCTATGGGCTTCTGCACCTCATAGATCCGGGTAGCCTGTTCAATGACCCAGTCTAGTGACCTCTTCTCGTGAAAATCTCTCACTAGCTGGGTCATGATGTATTTGGGCAAGGCATGGAAAAAAGTATTCACAAATTCTCTGCTGTCCGTGCGCACCCTTCTGGTGGTCTGTGCAAAGGCACGCTTCAATTCTTACACGAATTCTTGTGGGGCCTGATCCTCCCCACATTGCAAATTGTAGGCTGCCTTGCGAGCCTCTTGAGGATTTCTATGAACAGAAAAATGTTTCAAGATGGCCGCCCTATATGCGGACCTTCTTGAATGATTTTGGTCCTCCAGCCCTGCAAAGAAACTGGAGTATTCTGGGGAGAATTTCCATTTGACGTACTGGATGCAGCTACTGCTGTCCTTCAAATGTAAAGTCTCCATCATTTGCTCATAGAGCTCCAAGTGTTCCCAAACAGAATACTTGGCGTTCTTATGATAAGGCGTGATGACACTCCTTATTGCCTTTATTTGTTTCAATGGGTCCTTAAGCAAGGCCCTTTTTGCCTTATTGGCCTTTTTGGTTCGGGTCACCCTGGTCCATTCATCCTCTGACTCCGAAGCACTGCTCCCAGAGGTGCCCGTCTGATCTTCCAGGTTTTCCCGGATTCTGCGAGCCTGGGAATGGCTGGCAGAATGTGGGGACCTGGTCTCCTGTGTCCTGTAATGCTCAGAGGAGTCTTCAGATCCCTCCTTGCTGCCAGGATTTGATGGGTACCCCCCCACTGGCCTAACTGGGCAGAGGTTTTCAGGATGCCCTTAATGGGCCTACTCTCCTGGGGTTCCCCACTAAATTGGACTGTGCTTGGCTGCCCATACCCAGATGCCCGCCCCTCCATTCCTGGGTGGTACTGGCCTATGAGCTCCATACTTTTGGCTGCATAGTAATCTGCCATCCCTGTGGCCCTGTGCTCATGTGCACCAGGGGACATGGGGGTGGTAGAGTCCAGAGACTGAGAGAGATGAAGGCCTCCGGTACTAGGGCTCCTGAGGTTATGCTCAGGCGTTTTCCTTTCCCAGCGAACTTCATCTCTGTCAGCCCCTGCTCCCTGTTGCAATGCAAGAGCACGTGCCTTCAGTTCCTCAGTTAAGGCCTTACTAGACTCTATCAGTCTCTCCTGCATCGCTACCTGTTGCTGGAGCCTATCATTGTGCTGGCAGAGAGCCTCATGCTCTCTCTGTGGCTCCTGATTGGTCCTGGAGTACTGGGCCAGTCTTTGCTGCAGGAGGGTTACCTCCTGAGTCCCATCCCTACTGGCCTGCTCCTTTCTTGCCAGAGCGTCTTCCACCCTCCTGGTGTGCTCTAACAAGTTCTGATGCTCTTTTGGAAGTCACCCAGCCCCTGGAGGGCCACGTGATTTTCTGCAGTTTTTCTTTTTAAATGGCAGACTTCCTGGCCTAAGGTGTCCCTTTCATGACTAAGAGTCTGCATCTGTGCCCCAGGTCATCCCTTTGCCTTTGGAAGGCACCAGCTTTCTGGCGCTCCTGATCAAACTCTGCCTGGGTATCCAGGTCTTTCAGAATCAATGTATTGCTTTCCTCTTTCTCTCTGTCTAATCGAATTTGCAGGGTGGCTACCTGCTCTGTGCATGCCCTGTTGAAGTCCAGTTGTTGCTCCAACTTTTTCTGGCTCTGCAGTAGGGAGTCCAAACCTTCTTGGTACTCCTTCTGCAAGGCCAGAAATCTGGTATCCTGGTCAGCCTTTTCCTGTTGCAGCATATCCATATCCTCCTTTATTTTAGTGATGTACTGTCTGCTGTCATTTTCTGACTCCTGGCTCCTGAGCAGCTTCTGCTCAGAAGAGTCCAGATCAGATTGGGCATTCTCTAACGCAATCTGTCGCCTATTTGCCAGATCTTGGCCTTCAGCACATTTATCCTGCATGGGTCCCATATATAGATACAAATATGCCGCTATCCTAACAATCTTATTGTGTTCATCTTTGGCTTTAGGGGCCATATATAATTCACTCAGGGCCACATGTAATGGACCCTGATCTCTCCATGTATCTGACCCTGTTTCAGTGACCTGTTGCGCGATTGCCTGCAACCAGAACGTTTGGTCCTGATGAGTCCACTCACCTCTCACAAATAGCTCATGTAAGAAGTGCTCTCTGGCTATTTTGATGTCTACCAGTGTCGTCATTCTGGAGATTTGAGTTCCTTCCTGACTTACCGAAGTTTGTATTTTATTTTGCAAAACAGACCTTCTACGTGCCTTTGAGGAGTGCTTTACAGCGTACCACAGCGTGGTGATCCGACCGGATGAATGTATCCCGTAAGTTGGCACACTGTATTAAGCTGCACAAGTGGTAACACTAATCCAGAATCCCCGGCTACGAGCCCCCACTTTGTAAGTGACTCCAATCAAGCAATCCCACTAAGTCAGTGCCTTGTCTGGGATGCCCAAGGGAAGCCCTTATTTATATATTTTTATGGCAAGTTATAATCTGGATGATGAACCCTTGTATAACACCCCTCGCTTAGAATCCCCTGACCCCACTGAGCCAAGAAGTAGATTTGTTTTGCAAATTTAAAAGGTTTATTTGAAAAATTAAACTATATATATCTATATATATATATATATATATATATATATATATATATATATATATATATATATCACACTTCTATAAATAAATTGATAATGGATAGCACACTTGTGAATATGAGCAGTAATCAGCAATAGGTAATCATACAGTAGCACAGTTCTTGGTTACTTATGAATAGGAAAAGAAGAATAAGGTGGCAGAGAATGCTTTATATGGCTCAAGGAAAGGCAAGGTGAGACAGAATACAACACAGAAATAACCTTGAGATGATTTCAACCAAAAGATAATATGATCACTTTTTCTTGAACAATTCACTCCCCCCCCTGTGCAATGTAAGGAGATGAAAAGGAGAGCATACATTTCTCAGGAATGCAAACAATATAATTCAGTTCCCCCTAGCAAGCGTAGAGGAAAACAGGTAGAATTTTGAAACACTGGCCTAAAATGCTTTGAATGTGATGACAATGAAGTGAGAAATGTGCTAAAAATGCTTTTAATTCCCTCTAGAGGTTCAGGGTGGGTGACATCTAGTTTATAGTAGTTCAGGCTCACTTTAGCAATGCTCTATGAGTAACTAGCAGGTTAAAACGAATTTTAGCAAAGGAAAGCAAGGAGCTGCTGATTTTTACACGTGGCTGAAATTGTGCAAAATGTCAAATCGCGGCAAATTAGTCGCGCGCGTCAAGCTTAATTACGGAGGCACTATAAGGAGTAGGAAGTCGGTTCTGGGTTCGTTGGAAAGCCTAGATTCTAAGCTTTAAAATGGCAGTTACATTTCGGACAAACGGTTCCAGAGATACGGACGATTTTGTGAAGGTAGTTTTTCAGATTTGAAATTTAAAAGTTCAAAATGACAGGTGACAGTTGACAGCTTTAAAAAGGACAGAATGACACACACGATTCCTATGAGGTAGTTCTAAATAGGTTAAAATAGTTTTAATTAGATTATTTTAAACTAAGAGATTAGTATGGCACAGTCCTAGAGTACTCACACTGTCTTTTGGACAGGAATGGGCCTCGTCACGGATCTGGTCAACAGGTTGAACGGGACTTCTGGCGGTTCGGTTCACAGCGTCTGGTCTCTGGTTCTCTCTGGTTCCGGATACAGCACTGCTTTCTGGATACTGCTACAGGTTCTTGCAAAAGTTCTTGGCAAAGAATTCAAACAGCTCGCCCGGCTGTTGAATAGTTTGGTTGGTTTTGAGGCCTGCTGAAGAGGATTCAGCTTGTGGATTCAGGCCTCTCTGCTACAAATTCTGGAGTTAATTTCTGGTCTCTGGAGATTGATGGATTTGAAGTCTGGATCTCTGGATGTGAAGTCTGAAGTCTCCCGGCAAAGCGTCCCGCAAGAAAGTGGAAAGTGAATGTCTCTACCTGGGTTTCAATGTTCCTTTTATGTGTTTTGAAAATGGGTGTGTGCCTGGGCCTAGCTAAGCCTGCCCTTCTCACTTATCATTGGCCAAGCTTTCCTCGCTCCCATCATTGGGGGAAAGAAATGGAGTGTCAGAGTGATGCTGTAGGTTTTATGGTCAGAGGAACCTCCCCTTGTCAAATTGCACACAAATCTATTTCGGATCCAAATACATATTTATCTATGTACCATTTTTATAATATTATAGGTCCCGTTAACATATTTTCTGTAGTACCAAACCATCCGATCCCTGTCTTTGTACGATGTTGTGTCCACTTTTAACAGAATTTTGCCCCTTTTCATCCAGATAACGACCTTTAAACCTTTCCAGATTTGACACAACTGTACACCCCCCTTCTACACACATTCCAGTAAATTTTCATTTGTCTAGCTTAAACACAGTGTTGCAATATCAATAAATAGCGGTGTTCTGCCTTAGAACATGGTACAGAGTCCTAGCGCCTTTTAAAATGTGCACAATAATCCCAAGAATAATGATATTATTTATATAATTTTGACCAGTCCGCACTATGAGTTATCTATCTTTTTAAAATTATGCCCTGGTCAAAAAGGGGTGTGGCTTCCCACATAACATGGTGGAATAACTGGTTTATCCACTTCCCCCAAGCTCAGTTTGCTCTCACAGGCACTGCCCCTCCCAGTTTCTCACCAGAGGAAGCCATTTACGACCCCCCAATATAACATTTGCCTGAGTCCAGGACAGGTCTTTGTTCAATTTCCTGCAGTCTGCAGGTACCCCTCCCTTAATTCAATCAGAGAGGTGTGATCTCCTTTTGGTGGGGGCAGCATGATGCAGCCAGGCCTGGGAAGAGTTGTTCAGCCAGTTCAAATCCTGTCGGGGGTAGTTGTCAGGCAGAATTCAATTTCTTTAAGCCAGGCTTCAGCTAAATGTCCTGTGTGTTCTCAGTTTAAATCAAACTTACAATTTTTACACATGCAGCTACAATGCTGATTCTAAGTTCAAAACCATGACATTTAACAGTTGCAAACTATGTGACACTCAAAAGTAGGTCACTCATTTAATTAAAACATTTCGGTTTTAGTGGTTTTAAATCCGATTTCAATTATGCTGCTGACATCCACAGCTCAGCCAGTTTTGTTATAAACATTGTTTTGGGCTCTTCATCTTCCCAGATTTTGTATGCACACAACACTTCATTCTACCAGATGTCTGCTGGTGTTCAGTAAGATTTTTGAATATCCTGCAATGTTTGAAATAGGCACTTTGAGATTGCATTCAGGAAAACAAAGGTGATTTTAAGGCGCTTTTGGTCAAACAACACTGTTATTTTTCCTTTGACACCACATTTCACCCCTGGCGCTTCCGGTCCATCATGCTGGCACTGGTGGGTGGCAGGTTAGACAACCATTTTGGTGTGCGCACCACCGTGCGGTTTTCCTGGTTCTGGGATGGAATGATGGGTGGCGACAGCTCATCCCCACATCCACCCAGTCTATTGATTCAGTTTTGTTCTGGGATAGAATGATGGGCGGCGACAGTTCATCCCCACATCTACCCTGTCTAATAATTCAACATGGGTCAAGACCCTTGACAAAGCACAGATTCCAGACACGCTCAAGCACCACATCAATGCCCTCCAAAACTCAAATATGCTTCGGGAATAGTGTTACTTACCATCAAAAGGGTGCTCACCTCATGTGGTAGAACCTATAGGATGTGAAATATCACAGGGCACTTGGAAAAATGTGTGAGCTGAACCCAACTATGCAATTTGGCAGGCCTCTCTATTAAAAACTAATCCATTCTAACAGATTATTATGTGCACCACAGAGAATGTACTGGGGAAAATTGAGTGAATTCCCAATATGCTGGCAGATATATTGAAGTTCTGGGCCAATGATGTTGACATATACTCTATACACTATATGGTGTGATATGTGGGTCATTAACATGAATTACTAACATGGTTTATGTTGTGAACAAGGAGAGTGGTTGTAGCAGTAGAAATTGAAATTACAGTGATTTTGAAACAAACAGCTGATGTAGGGGTTATGTGGCCTGCAGGCCTCAACATTCTAATATGGTGCAGTAGGTGCATGAACAAATACGCTGGCTGTGGCCTGCCAACAAACAGTGAAAACTGCATTTGAAGGCAAGTTTCTGTGAGGCTGCAGTGTGGGGCATTGAAGATCAGAGCTTGTCAAATGCGCATTGTTCTCAGCAGAAAAGAGGAAGGAAGGAATTGTGTTACATTATTGGGAGATGTGCCGAGTGCTGTTCAAAGCTGCAAAATGACATGAGATGGGTGAACCGAGAAAGGGATGAAAAGTTCTTGAAGGATCTGTCATGTGTTGAAGTTGGAAGAGACACAAGAACCGGGCTGGAGTGAAGGAGGTGACATCGCCAGATAGGTGCATAAGATGCTCAGAATCTATACGTGAGATACTGTGTTGGGCTGGATTCTGGAAAAGGGGTTTATAATGGTTTGTTAGTTGGAAGGAGTAGTTTTTGCCTTCAATTTTGCTGCATAGCTGATAGCCTGTTCTGGGCTGTAACTGAGTCTGTGGCTGAGATTTAACAAGCTGTGGAATTTGAGCAAGGCCTGGGGCAGTTGGTTTATGAAGTTTGAAAGAGATATGGGTCTTACTTGAAAGTGATTGTGAGTTTAGGTTTGTATCGAGTGAGGAAGCCAGGCTGTCTGGTTTGGTAGCTGTGCTGTTTGATCATAAGGCATCTTGCCAAATCTTAATGGTGCCTTCCACTGGGTACTCTGAGTAAAGACAATGAGCCTCATTACGACCCTGTTGGAACGGGTTAAACAGCGCCATAAAAAGGTGACGGCGCCATTCAACCCGTTCCGCCACAATACGAGGTCCCCTCGCGGGACACGTTAAGCACGCCTGGGAAAACCAGGCGTGCTTACCGGGTCCCGCGAGGGGAAGAGGGAGCAAAGAACGGACCATCTCGTTATGGCCCGTTGTTTGCTCCCTCTCCCATTCCCATTCATTCCCTATGGGGGCTGAAAAGGGAATGGGGAAGGACCGTGTCCGGGTCCTTGAGGGAGGAATTACCGGGCCATCCGAACTCGGAATGGCCCGGTAAGTCCTCATTCCGAGGACCCGGACACGGATGCGATTTCGGCGGCAGCCATGCCTACCGGCCGAACTCGTAATGAGGGCCAATATCTGTGTCTGGCTGGCAGCACAACAGAGAGCAGCACAATCTGGACTCCTGAGCTGGATGGTGGGGGTAGCTGCAGAGTGGATCTTACACTGCAGACTGGCCAGAAGGGCTTGGCCACAAGTGTTTCAAGTGAAGTAAAGGTGAGTATCAGTAGGGACCAAAGCAACTGGAATATCTTGCAGGGGTGATTTGTCCAGGTCAAACAAACCCAAAATGTATAACTCTCTCTATCCCTAAGGTACCCTGGTATGAAGGTAGTTTCCTGAATCAAAATTGGTTATAGGAATTGTTCTGCTATTCAGCAGAGGCCATCCCCTCTAATCTCATACTAACTCGACCTTATCTAAAGGGCAAGGGGTAAAGTTGGAGTTGGAGCTGTATCAAAAAAAGTCCTTACCAGGGTGTCTCCTAATTTAATTCCCAATCCATTGATAGGTAAATGGGGAGTGGGAGTGAATAAAGGTTTCATGCTGAGTTACACACATTATCAATGAATCTAGTTGTTTCAGAACACAACGAAAACTGTCAGTGTGGAATTGTATGTTTTGTTTTCTTTTTCTGCAACACCAGACACTGATAACATTATGTTTTCCTTATGTTTTGCTTTTGCTTATGTTTGAAATGTGCTTTGGCTGTCTATTATTCACTAGTGTAAATTGTTGACATATATTGTTTTCTTTCCTATAACCAATGTATATGGAAATGTTTATGGTTTTGCTAACAGATCTAAAAATCTTCATATAAAAGTATGAACTTGTGAGCCTGAGTGGTGGTTTGTTATTGTCTGGTCTGTTCAATGTATGGTATAGAGTGTTTAAAATAAAATGGGTGTTCCTGGCACAGTAATACGCCTTTTTGGTGTCTAGCCCAGCCTCTGGTAAAGTGTAGAAAGGAAAGTGTCAGGGAATATAGCTTACACATTGCAACATCATTGAGGACACATATGCTATTTAGTTGCAAAGAAATCACTCCATAATAGTTAAAGTTCTGGGAGACAATTAAATATGTCATCCCAATTCAGGGTCAAATAACACTTAAAACTATTATCCTAAAATCTGCTGATGCAAAAGAGATTTTAAGTCTGCAGAAATGCAGAGAGATGATTTCTTAGTGGCTGCAGCATTAGAAAAAGTAACTTCAAATGGAAAATGTTTTAAACAGAGTTTCAGATGCTCATCAAGGGATTGGGTCATGTTTGTAACCAGGACCGTGTTGAGCAAGAATTGGCAAATGCGCTATAAAACAGGAACCTGCTCATGACTATGTATTCATTCTGGTGAGATTCAGGTCCACTGTTTCATGTGATATGGGATTTACGTCTTTTGGACACACTGTTCACTGACCACACTAAGAGAAGGGCAATACAAACAAGCATGGACATTTGTTTTCCTCTCTAAATAAGCTTGGGAATTGATTGTCCCGCATGAGAACTATTTCTGATAGACATATAAATGCTTAAAGGTGGCTAAGGCCAAAGACTACAGTGTATCTCTGATATGCTGTGATGCACCCATGAAATATGTATAATATGAGATGGATAATTCTGCACAAAATGGCTATAATATTTGATACTTTAGTACCTCTAATGTGATCTTTATATATCACTTGTTTACATATATATTTGTTTCTAGTATTTTTGCCCTTGGTGTATATCCCACTTGCTTACACCCTCATACATTGGCTTACCACTTGTTCTCATCTTTGTGATATTTTACAGGCACCCTTCTTGAGAATGTCTTCTCCATCTGTAAGTTTGTTATAATAAGTTATTATTATATATTTGTCTCGATATCCCTCAAAACTTTAAATCAAATTATAATTCTTAAACCCATGGAAACCTGCAGTCTGTTTCCGGACTGTAATGAATATTGATACGAGTATTGTACTTCAAACATGGCGTCCATCTTTCTTGCACATACACACAGAATGGGACATCCATCGAAATAGTAGTAGGACTGGGTTGCTACGACAATCCATGTAAACTCAGGAAGTGAGCCGGCTTTCTCGCTACAGACAGCAGGACATTTTCATGCACTCTGCAAGTAAGCCTTAGTACAGCTGACTGAGCAGATTCTCAGCCACTGATCAACACCGCGGCATTCACGCTTGATCGTGACTAACACTATATTATTGTACCAGAGCGCCCTCTATGCACTTTTGCATACTGATTCAGTCAACACGTGGAGTTTAACTGACGCGTAGCTCTTCAAATTTTAAAACAAACATCAGTCACAGACACTTGCCGTTCCAACAATGACGCCATAAGTTGTGATATTAGCACCGCGGCACCAATGTTCGCCCAGAAGTATTATTATCATTATTTCCGTGTACCAGTAGCATTATTCACGCACGCTCTCATGGGAATCAGTCTTACTGTTGAGATTCACTCGTGCCCTTGTCTATCATTGCCCAACTTAATTGATCACACCAACAATGCTGCAGTTTGCTAAATCAATGCATCTTAAGTAGTGATACATATATGTATCACTGCATGAATGTATTACCTAATCCAAGAATTTTTGACCTGATTTTGTATAGGGGGATTCAACCCGGGATATTGTGCGTCAACTAATTGGAACTATATGTTATGGGAACATAGGTAAGGCAACCATGGGTGCAAATCAAATCTTATAATTTATTTTAAGGATTGGTATTATCTTATTTGACTTGTATTTTTGAAGTGACATATTCATTAATACTCTGTTTCTCTTTGCATTTTTTTCTCTTTGTATTGTATTTTCTTTTGTTCATTTACCTCAAACCTCCTACCCTTCCGCCCCTCCTGTACTTTCTGTGATTAATCAACACCAATATCAATAATGTAATGTTTGTTTTCATGTGTCCATATATTATTTTATTTTTATTTCTTTTGATGTATATACATACTTGATTTGTAAATTAACTGTGAATTGTGAAAAAACAGTGTTACCATTAGCCCTGATTTGAAAAGGATACTTGTGTGTCGAAACACGTGTTATCCAAAGGGCAATATAATAAATAATAATCCTTATTCAGGAATACTATAGTGTGGCGCAGTTTCTGAAGTGTGGAGAAATACTTTGTACTACGTTATTTATGATCAAAATGTACATCCATGTCTTCAAATAAATACATATATAAGTGCATCTTTCTTAATAATGTGGTTATATTGAGTTGTGATCATCCCCACATCTCTCCCTCTGTCCTCTGCCCCTCCCCATGCCCCCTCTGCTCGCAATTTTCATCTAATTTGTTTGTCCGCATCCGCTACCTCAATGCTCCATCCCCCTTTGACCACCCACCACACCTGTTAAGACTGATTGTAGTTCCACCTTTATGAAGGATGAACTGTATGATGAGACGTCTGAGTGTTGGTTGGAGTTCTGTAATAGTTCACGAGTATGTGTGGTTACATTTTGCCTGCTTTTCTCAATATGTTTTATGGTGCTTTCCTTTATCAATGAAAGTATGTAAACAAAAAGAAAAGAAATAGGATTCTGTACCTGACCTCAGAATATTCATATCACATTTATGTACTGGCAATCAACTAAATAACTGAAGATAGCAATAAAACCCAATCTGGCAGATCGGGTAGTAATGGGCCAGGGCTCAAGTTACAGTGAACGATGGGCCCCGGTGCCGTTACCACCCAATTTGGCCCACCGAATTGTGTGTTATTGCTACCAGAACCACAGGTTTTAAATCTGGAAGCCCAGGGTCCTAACAGCCATGTGCTTTATTTCAATGAGTGGGCCTGGCATTACATTGAAACAAAATACATAAGATGGCCACTGTGGAGCTAGAATGGAGGGCTCCATGCAGAAACCCTCTTCCATTTCAATAGTGGTTGGCCTGTCCAGGAGGGAGGCTGAAACGGGGGTGGCAAAAGACTATGGTGATGGGGTACACAGGCAGGGAGGGGAGGAAATGATGACCAGTGTGGGGGGGGAAGTGGGGGGAAGATTGCGGGTGGGGGATCAGCACTCAGTCTGCTCAGAAGGTGGGCTGGGATTGTGGGATTTAGCCTGTGATACAAGCAACCTGATTGGTTGTGCCCCCATCCCACGTGCTAATCAAACATATATTAGTAGTACAGAAAATCACAGATAATACCCTGCTTGCAGGTTATCCTTAGGAATCTATGTAGACTGATTTCCCTTTTATCATTGCAAATACAAAGCATTAGTACCATTCAGATGTGAGCATCACATCATTTCATTGCCATTAACGGTCATGGATATTGCATTTCTCAAAAGGTTGCTTACTGATATTTACAAGCCAATCCGACTCCAAAGAAAGATGCACAGCTCTTCTTCAGACTCCCTCCTGACCCTCTTGCACCCTCCATTATCCCTGACTGCCCATCTGCCTTCCAGTCCTGGTGCGCCTCCAATGATCTCTGCCTCAATGCCTGTAAAACGATGATACTTCCCATTGGGACCCGTGCTCCCTCCTTCTTCCCATCACTCTGGCCTTCCTCCTTGGGCTCACCCATTGCGTCTTCATCTGAAGCCAGAATCCTTGGAGTCATCTTCAACTCCTCTCTCTTCTTCCTCCCTCACACTCAGGGCATTGCCAAGAAGTCCAAGTATCAGCTCTTCCTTCTCAAAGGATTGTTACCTTTTTTCACTTCCCTTCACAGGCTCAATGTGACTCAAGCTCTGGTTCTTTCTAGACTTGACTACTGTAACAGCCTCCTTGTTAATCTTCCTTCTTCCACTCTGCGACCCCTTCAGCTTCTCCAGACTAGGGGAGCAAGACTTATCCTTGGCCTTAAGCCCAGGAACCGCATGTCTCCTGCACTAAAAAGTCTTTACTGGCTCCTGGTTGCTGCATGGATTAAATTCAAATCCCTCTGCATCATCCACAAAGATGTCTGGGCCCGAGAACCACAATATCTTCAACTCTATCTCACCAAATACTCTCCCTCTAGATCACTTTGCTCCTCTGGCACCAACTCTTTGTGTGTAAAGCGTTTTGCCAGAGGGCAGGAGATTGCTCACTTTCCTTTGCAGGCTCCTCCTCCTAGTTCCCCCTGTGCCTGGAGCAGGATCTTCTCAAATTCTAGAAGCTTCTTAAGACTTTCCTCTTTTCCTCCTCTTTCCCTCCTTCTCTCCTCTGCTAATCATACAGTTGCTAAATAGCTGTCCTTGGCCCTTATGCATCTTCGGGGCCGAGACCTCCCACACCAATTCTACCCAGCTCCTGTCTGTCCACAGAACATTGCATCTGCACACTCTCCCATCTGGAGACTCACACTTACACCTCGCGTGGACCAGACCATGTAGAGTTCAACATTCCTAGCACTTCGTCGATGGCTCACCCACAAGCTCGACTCCCCAGCAAATACCTCCTCTTCCCTCTTCCATTCTGCACTTGCACAATCTCAATACTCTCAAGGCATAGTAGGTTCGTCCCTCTCCCTCTTCCTCCTCTTCTCTTAATTATTGTGTTGTAATGTATTTCCAACCCTCTCTTCCCCCTGCCCTGTAGGTGCATTGAAACCATATACTTTTATTGTATTAGTGCCTAACAAGCACACAATAAACAAATAAAATAAATAAATAAATACATATGAGTCCATGTTACTTATCAGCTGAGATGAGACATTATTAAGTTAGCTATGCCTGTTCAACATTGATTCCCATGACATCTGTTACAGTTTTATTTCTTCTTTTTCTATTAAGGAAATTAAATATGAAGGTAAGAGTACTGGACATCACATTACAATAAATACTGAGAATTCTAGCATTCATGTAACTGTGTTTGTTTGTTAGGCTGCAGAAATGTAAATACGTTTCTGATATGATATTCATAATGCATTCATTCTTAATAGCTAACAAAACTATCTGAAACTCTTGAGCATAGTTTAAGGCCATCACACATCCATAAGAAGTACTATCAAAACTCCTCAATCAATGCATTCAAGATATGTGTGTACAATATAAAGAGGAGGTAGGCCTTAAGGTCCTATCTTTCTCCTCCTGGTTTTTGCATTGTGTTCCCCAAGGAACCGCTACATATCTTGTACATTCATCCCTGCTAACACCTGCATTCTACCTGTTGTCATTTTAACCAAATGTGTGTTTACTCTTGTTTTCCATATTCCGTTCACCCATTCTCCACAACTCACTCTTTCCCTCTTCTCACTTTCCCTTTTTCTCTCATCCCTCAGACTACAGTTTGGTTTAACACGCTGTGGCGGGGTCACAATTCCCACTCGGCACCTTAAGACCACCACAGTGGTGATTCAGCAGAATAAAAGTAAAATATCATACCATTGCTTCTCACTTCCTTTTTTGCAAAGGTCTTTAAGTCCGATCCTCAAGTGCTAAACACACTCCATGTGTCCAGAAGATAAAAACAATATATTTCAAAGCGCTAACACTAAACTGGAGTCATTGCCAGAAACAGTGGCTATCCTGAAAATCTACTGAGGACGGGGCTCTCATAGAGGGCAGGCGGGACTCTTGGCAGTGCATCTTTTTTATTACCACACTCTTTTTCAAATGTTCATTTGTACTTTTCTACACACCAAGTTTTCAGAGGCCAGAGAAAGTAAGCATTCCATGAGTCGAGCCACATTCCATTTGTACTGAAAGTGGACATTAATCATATGAAGTCCTATTTTTGCTCAGAAGTGTGGGATATTCGCCAAACTGCCCTGGGCTCATTGATATATAACTCCTTTCCTCACATCTGCACACGGCTCCTCTCTAAATCACAAGTAAAATTGATGAGACTGTCCAGCATCATTAGACTTTTCACAAAGTCAATGTCACCCGATTGGCCCTCAAACAAGAATACATTTGGAAAGAGAATCCTAATGGGGATATTACTCATGACAAGCATTTCTTTTAGAGGTGATTCTTCCCTTTTAGGACATGTTTTTAAGTACATTATCTGGACTTTCTGTAGATATTTGCAATTCTCAAACTATTGATATTGTGCTTTAAAGAAACGCAAAATCTCAACAGCAAATGGCAGATGCTGCTCAGTAGCTTTACTTTGTTTCTCAATGTGATTCGCGTTGGGCTATTACTGAAAGAATGACTTTCACAAACTTTGACTTTTACTTCAGCATTGGAAAAGGTACTGTAGTACCTCATTATTCTTC
Source organism: Ambystoma mexicanum (assembly GCF_040938575.1). Classification (NCBI taxonomy): domain Eukaryota; kingdom Metazoa; phylum Chordata; class Amphibia; order Caudata; family Ambystomatidae; genus Ambystoma; species Ambystoma mexicanum. The sequence goes on from NC_090940.1 coordinate 271,387,717, forward strand.
TGAGGCAATAGTGAGATCAGGTTGGAGCTGATGGCGAGCTATAGACAGTCATTTAATTTGGGGCCAGCCAAGCTGGCTCACTTTGCTCCTGTGCCTGGTTACTTGTTCCAGGGATGGAAGTGACTGGAGTGTGCATGTGGGCATGAGTGTGCATGGGTTCCAGGCATGGAAGATGGAAGTGACTGGAGTGCGCATGTGGGCATGAGTGTGCATGGGTTACAGGCATGGAAGATGGAAGTGACTGGAGTGCGCATGTGTGCATGAGTGTGCATGGGTTCCAGGCATGGAAGTGACTGGAGTGCGCATGTGGGCATGAGTGCGCATGGGTTCCAGGCATGGAAGTGACTGGAGTGCGCATGTGGGCATGAGTGCGCATGGGTTCCAGGCATGGAAGTGACTGGATTGCGCATGTGGGCATGAGTGCGCATGGGTTCCAGGCATGGAAGTGACTGGAGTGCGCATGTGGGCATGAGTGCGCATGGGTTCCAGGTGTGGCTTCTCCTGCTAGGGTTGCCGCCTTTGCTTGAAGCGAAAAACCAGACTTTTTGCCACGCCCCCATTTGAGAAGGCAACCCCTTGACACACCGCTTTCAGAGATTTGGAAAGTGTAGAAAAATAGTAAGGGGAAAGAAACAAATCATGCTACCTGTCGTGCTTTTAACTGACGTTTTCTTTTTTTTTTTCCTTGGAACGCGGAAAAGCTGAGCTTGTTCTGACAAAATGGATCCAACTATGTCAAGCCAGACTTGTTTACAGTTAAAATAAAAAAAAAACTCTGCAATGTCTGCTAGTTTCTGTGCGTGGCTAACACCACTCCTAGATATTAAACATTTTGCCATTGTCATATCTCAGGGTAATAAAGGGTGGGTATAATAACACGCACACGCACTCATGCCATGATTGTTAACTATCTAGAAAACAATGCAAAAATTGTAACTTATAATCATAACTTTTAATTGATTTAATCTGGGCAAATATATATATATATATATATATATATATATATATATATATATATATATATATATATATATATTCAATGAAAAAACTTTGTTAAAGGGACGTTATGGTTAAGTTGTACTAATATAAACCTATGAAATTTAGTGAAAAAACGTTGTTAAAGGGACGTTATGGTTACAAGTAAAACCAAAAAGCCCCTGAAACTCACCAGTTATTGTAAGCTAAGCAACCATAACTCGCACCACCACCGTGCACTGCTAAGAATAACACCCATGACATCAAAGAAGACATCAGAAATATGACTGATGACATCACTGATGATATCACATGTGCATTTAATTTTCATAGGAAGTCCCTCCAAGGGATTGTGAATGTAATGTTGGCAAAAAAGTGTCAGGGGTCATCTGGAGATGTGTGATGAGCTAAATACTTGATTATGCAATGTATTGCTCCAAAGAACATTCCATTGCAGTGTTGTTTCTAGAACAGGAACCTACTCATACAGAAACCAAAGAGATGTATTATTTCTAATTTTTCCCATGTTGGATAGTAAAACGGTGAATGCTTCTGTATCACACTTTTGCACAGTGTGAAACATATACTAAGTAGGTAATAATACATCACTTACTACATACTTGTACTACTACACACAAAACATTAAGAGACCACAATGTATACAAATATGGGGCTTATACAGGGAGAGTAAAGTAAGTAAACAAGAGGCAGTATCATGAGCCACTGTGTATATCCAATATGATTATCTTTACGCATAGAAATTATTGCTCTGTTTCAGGCCTGCATCTTACCCTATGTATGTGCATCACAAGATGCGATTGAATTCTAAGGAAAGTACTGCAAGAACATGTGAGAATAGCAACATCTACAAAGGTAATACCTTTTGAATTTAAAGATTTGACTGTCAGTGAATAAACTCACCTGGCCTAGATATGTCAGTGAACAAAAAAAGAAGGGGCTAAACATGTAATGTCATCAGTGATGTCATCAATCATATTTGTGATGTCTTCTTAGATGTCATGGGTGTTATTCTTAGCAGTGCACGGTGGTGGGGCGAGTTATGGTTGCTTAGCTTACCACAACTGGCGAATTTCAGGGGTTTTTCGGTTTTACTTTTAACCATAACGTCCCTTTAACAAAGTTTTTTCACTGAATTTCATAGGTTTTAATAAGTGCAACTTAACCATAATGTCCCTTTAACAAAGTTTTTTCATTGAATTTCATAGGTTTTTATTAGTCCAACTGAACCATAACGCCCCTTTAACAAGGTCTTTTCAGTGAATTTCATAGGTTTTCACCAGTGCATGCTATTTTCCTACAACTTACTAATATCATACTTACCCAATATAGCAATATTTGTGTCCTATTTACAAAGTGTCACCTTAAAACTCTGCCATTTCCCACCTTCTGGAATCATTTTTAACACTTCTATACATGTTTTGCAACTAATTCAACTAGTTTTGCATCCGTAGCCATCTACGAATATCTGACTTCATAGCGGACCTTCCGGACAGTGCCATATGACCATACACTGGCGCGCGGCATGATGACGTGTCCGAGAACCCGTCCGCACTTCACGATAAGATCTTTGCTTCGCGGACAGTTCAGAACTGCATTTTCTACTGATCTAGAAACTTTCAACTTCACAATTTCCCTTTCACAGCTCCAACACCTATTCCTACTCATTATCCATTAACAATCTATTACACAGTACATACGTTTAGCAAAACTGCTATTTATCTTAAAATGGCATCAGCTAATGCCATCCCTCCTCCCCAGGAGCCACCACCACTGCTGTAATCAAGGAGCATGAGAAACACTGCACCCTAACTTAGAAATAAGACACACGCAACATTTTCCCTAGGCCACCTACCCCTCCATATTAGTGTTTGGTTCCTCTTCCCTCATTTCCCTCTCCACCTTTCGTTCTCAGATCTCCTGCCAAAACAATACATCCAAAAACAACAAAAGACATATTCCTTTAGGAAGCACCTTTCACAGTTAAAAAATAAAACTAAAAAAAACATGTATAGACTCCATCTACTTTATATTTCTCAGTAAAGTACATAGACTCAATAAAATGTTCCAACATTGCCATTTGCATTTTGTGTTATGCTAATGGCAATATTGTGGCGTTCATCCTCCGTTCCAGGGACTGGAACGGTGGAAGCTGGCCCAACAGCCTAAGTAATCAGCCCAAGCAAAGCGAGGGTGGATAACAAGGTCTCTGGACCATTATCTCCCCATTCCAGCCCCTGAAATGGGGGATGTAGGCCATTATCAACCTAGGTTCCCAAAGCGGGACCCCGAGGTGCTAAAAAAGAGGATTTTTCTTCCTACACCGGGACACCTGTGGCATCCCGGTGTAGGAAGGAAAATCCTTTTCCAAGATGGCCACCATGGAAAGGGAAGGCGAGGGTTCCATACAGGGCCCCTCTTCGCTTCCCATGGCAGCCTGCAGAAGGTAAAAAGAGAACCTATGGCCATATTACCACAAGCCAATTTTTCTTCCCTTTCAGATCTATCCTAATTTAGAATAACTTTACCACAAAGCCAGTCCCAGGTGGACATGGCCACTTTAATCCTGTGTTTTGTCCCTTGTGGTCATGGCCAGTAGCCAGATTGTCCGAATCATGACCTTATTCCATGACCCGGACGATCTGGCCACTGTCCATGGCCACAGGCTACCCCTCAGTCACTAAAGGTATACCGCTATTTTTTGTAGCTACATTATGACACTTGTCAAATAATAAAACACTGGCACATTTGCAAAACCATGCTTGTAGGTCCTTGCCAATGCTCCTATGCAAGTTTGCTGGAAATCCACCCATGTTTTATTTTTTCAAAAGTGTCAAATGTATGCACATACAATCGTCATATAACCTAGCCCCCACTTGACAAAATCCATTCAGACTTTACGAAAACATCTATATCTATATCTATATCTATAATCTTTTTGCAAACCTTTGTGTAGATTTGTCAAGTGGCACCACATTTATAAGCCTTTGCAATATTTTGGGACCCCCCTCTAATTTTGCTCCCTCTTGACAGAATCCCACCAAACTTTGTAAAAACGTGTATATCTTGATTTATTATCAGTTTGCCAAATCAAGTGTAGATTTGTCAAATGGCACCTCATTTATAAGCCTTTACATTATTTTGGGACCCCCCCTCTAATTTGACCCCCTCTTCACAAAATCCCATCAAACTTCGGAAAAACATTCATATCTAAATATATTATCAGTTTCTCAAATTAAGTGTAGATTCGTCAAATGGCACCTCATTTATAAGCCTTTACATTAGCCCTCTAATTTTGCCCTCTCATGACAGAATCCCACCAAACTTGGCATACTACTCAGAATCAGCTCGGAAATATACATGCAGAATTTCATGCAGTTCCATTAAGTGGCACCAAAGTTATAAGCCATCCAATAACTGCATTTCACCAACCCTGTAATGCTGAGGTGTCCGCAAACTTTCCAGGACTATTCGCGAACATCCGAACTGTTGGCGGGCTTTCGTGGCAAAAAACACCCATTTTTTTCCTTCTAGCAGCCATATCCCATCTCATCCTCATCATCCCTCACCTCCCCAGAGATTATTTGATAAGTTTGACAAATGCATTTTTGTGTTTTTTAATATGTTTTTACTATGATGTTCGCGGACACCGGACGCTGTCTTCGAACCCAAGATGGCGGGCGTTTCCAAAAATCTGACGCACTACATGCTCTTCACCATCCACTCAGCGAACACGTCGCATGTCCGTGGACATGATGCAAGCCAATTAACCAATCGGTGTCCTGTCCGTGCAGCGAACAGGGAAGTGTGTTCGCGGAGCAGACATAGATATCACTAATTTGTTGTGACCTAATTTTTGGTTGTTTTAAAAAAAAACTACTGGGTGGATTTTCACCAAATTTACAGAAGTACGCTTTCGGGACTAATCTGCTGCTTCTGCCACAAATTTGGCGAAAATCCATCCAGCGGTTAAGGGCTGTAGGCGTGAGCAAAGTTTTTTCCCCATTCATTCTATGGGAAAAAAGACATTTTGGGACCCTCCCTATAACTATGCCCCCCCTGGACCAAACCTCACCAAACTTTGCAAAAATATTCAGAGTGGGCCATATACTTTTTTTTGCAAAGTTTGGTGAGGATTCGTCCAGGGATTGTGAGGTTATAAGCCGCCCAAAAAGTGCTCTTCCGATAAAATTAGCAACTTAACCATAACTACACAGCCACTACCGTGGCTGTGTAATATATATATATTATCTATTTTGATGGGAACACAGGCCTCATGTAGTTCACAATAGATATGCAAAAGATAAGGAGGCACAACAGGATAAACTGACTTGTCTGGGATCACACACTTTACTTAAATGATAAGGCTGGGATTTGAGACCAGGCCACCACTTATGGGCTTGACCTCCTTTTGTATGTGCCAGATAGGAACATCCCATTAACTGAACTGAAAACACTGCCTTGCAAAGGTTTGATTGCCAGTGGTAATCCAAGCTTTATAGCTTTATTCCCCCATCCCAACTGAGATGACTATACACACTAGAAATCTGTAGGTCTCTCTCTCTCCCCAGAGAAAGTCTTGAAAGCCCAAAGTCTCAGAGCCAATCTTGGAGGTTAGGCAAGCCTGTATCAAGTTGTTCTGATGTTATCAAGATGTGCATTAACCCACTAGTCTCTCTTGCTAGATCAATTAAGAATCGGTTAAGGATCTCCAACAGAAATCTAGCTGCAGGTTTCACATACATCATCTAAGCTGGGACATTAACCCACTGAGTCAACTTTCCAAAATGAAATACACAGCGAGAAAAGGTGAGGATTGTTTCCTCTGCCATTTTATAATGCACACACCAGTAACATAATGATCTGTTGAAATGTTTGATACGTTGCCAATATTCCCCAACCAAATCAATTTTATAGGAGCAAGAACACTTAAAAGCTGATTTAGATACATCTAATATTAACGTAACTAGTGTGAGAAACCAGAGGGTGTCTCCCCCGCTAGTCCCTGGCGTTCTCTCCCTCAGGTGGCCAGGGCATGGCCATCACCTTTGGATCCAGACCCTGGGGGTGGACCAGTGCGGGAGGATCCCCTGGGTGAGGATTCTTCGGGGAGTGGAGGCGAGGCAGTGGATGGTGAGATGTGGTATTCAGTATTCCCCCTTTTTTGTTCATCTAACCCATCCTATTTTTTAGGATTCTCTGAGGTCCCAACTCCCCCCTTCTTTTTACACAAACACTGGGCTGAGGAAGAGGGTGAGTGAGAGTAAGCAGACTAACTCACATACATTGTACGGGACATGTCCCGTTAATCGGGTCAGGCAAAGTCAGGCACTTGACTTTAAGTACAAACACCTGATACCAATTAGCTCTCCTCACATGGATAAAAGGCAGTGCCTAGAGACACACTCTGAGCAAGGCGGAACACAAGTACGAGCAGCACTTCCAGGGCAAAGGCAAACCCACTGGAGCAGATCAATGGACCAAGGGATGAGAGCTGTGGGTTGAAAACCCAAAGAGTTCCCTACTGGAGGTATTTGCCTCTGACAGGCAGTGAAAGACATCATGTGGAGAAGGCCAGATCCCAATCAGAAGGCTGCATTGTGTTTCAAAAATGCCAGTGACCCTCCCGGGTGAACGGCAGATTTGGGGAGGTGAGGCCAAGCCTGTGGTACTAAGATTGTCTCATGAATTGGAAATCGTAAAACCAAGAAATAAACACACACAGCTGGTGAGTGGCAAGCGACCTGCGGGACCGATGTATGTTAAAGATTGAACTGGCAACATTATGTCACAAGTGAAGGCTGCACGCGTATAGGTGAGACACTAAGAAAGGAAGATTTGTGAATGAATGTTGGAGTAAGGACAGCTGTGAAATCAGTTATACCGAGTAACCGAGTGGTCCAGCAAAAGGAAGTAGCCCTCTCGAAATTCTATGTGAAAGGTGCATTGTTTGTAATGATGAAGTGAATGAACTGCAAAAGAGAGGCACAGCTTCACCTCACTGATGAGGCCCAACAAGGCTGAAACATGTGTATGGTGTTGATGTTGGTACTCTTGTTCAGAGAGGAATTGCCATAGCATTTCGGTGCTGGACTGCCCATGTGGGCGGGACAAAGACTGATATACAAATCGATATTTCCCATCTGTGAAAGGTACAGTGAGCAAAAAGCACGTGCTGGAAACTCTCATCTCAGAACAGGTTATCACGCCATGTTCTTTCTGGAGATGAGTGCCTGCTACCTTTTTTGAAATACGTGCCTTCCTTACACTAGTCCCAAACCCTGTCACTATTTTAGAGCCATAGGCCAGTTACAAAATCCTGCCAGATAATATTTTCTATCAGAATCGTATTCGTTTTGTGAGATGAGGTAAGAGGCTGAGCAGGGTACACCGACTTGCGACTGACTTTTCCCTGTTCCTCCTAGCCTCTCACAGAAACTGCCTTGTTATTAAATCTCCCCCTTTTATCTTTGTTGTTGTACTTGGTAAGCATATCATGCAGAGATATTATAGATGTGCTGCTCCCTTAAACAACAATGAAGTTTAATGTTCCTAATGTGAATGCAGATTTACAAGTTGCAGGCTTGAAGGGTGATGTGGGCTGAGAATCCATGAATGGCGTAACTCTGACTAGAAATTGGTCAGCTTGATAAATCTATGCCGGTGAATGGACTACATTCCACAAAAGATTTAAACATTGAGAATTGGTCCCATAACATGTCTATCACCTCCCACCCAGTCCTAGCTGTTCATTCAAAAGCTGTTTGCATTCTGGGACTTGTAGTTCATCTTTTCCGAAATGTGTATACTGCAAATGCAGATTGACCTTAGCTAAAAAGCAAACACTGACAATAGTCAGCTTCTTTCCCACCACTGCTTCCTTACTCTGTATGGCGGATATGAAGCAGAGATGTAACATCCCTCGTGTCATGTCAGTCAGGTGCGACTGGTGCATCCTTGGCTGAGTGTTTTTCTGCATTCTGGCATTCATAGTTTAGCTTCTAGTATATCGTTGCAGAGCTGTAATGAGATAGAACGCAAAAAAGGAGGCATGCCTGGATGCCCTATTCACAGGTAACACTGCAATAAAGATGTGTCTGAAGTGTGGTGTGAGTTGTTTGTATTACTAATTATGATTGCTTGCTTATTCCATTTTTGAAAATAGGCATCCAGCATATAGTTTTGTAAAAGTGCAAGTTTGAAATCAAGTAATTGTGTTGACACTTATAAATATACAATTGGCCGATTCTTTTACAAATACACCAAATGGCTTGGAAGACCTGGTGTCTGGACTTGCCTTGAAAATGCTAATGGGCCATCAAAATTAACAGCCCCAACATTAGCACTTTGCATTTCGAGTTGGTATTTTGCACATGCAAGGATCACTGAAGGTGTACTTGCACCAATGACTCAGTTCATTGCTGCCTAAAGTAGTCCTTATCTGATAACAGAGCTCTAAATCACAGCTCCAAGGAGCACTGTGGGAAGCCCATTCACCTTTGGCTGACTCTCACCTTCAAAGGCCACAGGCCGATCCTGCTGCAACATCCCTGGGTTCTGAGTCTTGCAGCTCAGACAGCTGCTGTCCCAGGAGACATACAAAATCCAGATTTAATATATGTAAATCGGCCAGCCAGACAGACATCTAAAAATATGGTCAGTCCAGACGAAATCCAGGCAGGTCGCAACCCTAGCTCCTGCTTATTCCAAAACATCGGATGTTGAAGTCGAATGATCACTGAGTGTTGAAGCCAGAAAGAAGTGCTGAAATATTCCACCTGATGCTGCTGCCTGTTCCCGACACGGGGTCAGGGTGCTTGCAGTGTGAGGTCAGTTGCATTTCACGTTTATGGGCATGGTCTGATGTGCAGGAGTAAGTTTTGGTCTGAAGCTTCAGAGGGGTCGGGGGTATTCTTGCCTCTAAGTGCCCTCAATTGCATTTACCTCTTTTACCTATTATTGACTCCCCTAATGTTTGCCTGGGCGAAGCGTATTGAGTTGTCCTCGTGATGCTCTCTTGAATTTGTGTCCACTTGAGAATATTATTTAAGCTAAATATAAATGTATGCCAGTTCCAAGAAAGTAGCTTATGAGGGCATCCTGCTACATCTTGACTGTGGCCAGTAGAAGATCAAATGCAGGATTGCACAAGAGTTCAAATAAAGGTGAGCATTTTGCTACACCTAAGCTACTGCCCATGCGCCTGCATTGAAAATAGTTTTTCAATGGGATTATGCCATTGTAAAACACTTCTGTAAATCAGGCACGCCCATCTCCTGGAGAGAATTCTTATATCATCACATTCACCGATCAGCATTCAAGCAGTCCTGCCCAGAAGCGAGAGGATACAAAAGTGCCTCGCAGCAAACGAGTAGAAGTGCTTTAAATGGTAATGAAGGAGGGGCTCTCATTTGTGGGTGTGTCCCAAGTAAAGGGCAAGGCCTAAGCAGTGTTGGGCAAGGCCTAAGAAGTGATGGAGGTGGCCTGACTCACTTAACGAAGCATGCTTGGTAAATTCCTGCTTAGATCCAATCTCTCTATAAAGTGTAACAAATCAAAGTGCCAAGGTGTTATTTAATGAACCCTTAACAAGGGTGATTTGCAGTAGGTTTCTTGATCAGGTGCACTAATAGGTACACTAACATTTTAGCACATATCTCAGAAACAACAGCCGTTCAAAGCTATTGTATTTAGCCACATGCTTAATGGGAGTGGTAGGAAACAAATTAGCAAAATTCCCCATAGCGTCTTCACAATTAAAAAAACAAAGGGCCTCATCACAAGTTGGGCAGCATTCAAGCTGTAAATCTGCCGGGATACAGCCCAACGCAAAATGCGTTACCGCAACTCGGTTCGGCGCAGGATCCCAAGTTGCGGGGGTGGCCGGTAAACTCACATTCCCATTGGGTCCATTGAATCCAATGGGACATTCTGGGTGCTATTACCGCGCGCTATCAGAGCTGCAGTATTAACAGCAAAAACGGGCACAAAGTGGCAAGATTTACCTCCAGCTGAAAGGCAAAATGGTGGCAATTAAGGGAAAACACATATTTGATCTAGATCCATGCTTGTTCTTGGTCCCATGTGCAATCCGGCAGCCACTTGGCCTTAAAGTGCTGCACCTGGTGTGCCATTGATTTCCGAGTCTGTGTGGTGTGTTGGTGGGAGCAGGTAGTGTGGTCACCTACAAATGCATGGTGCCAAAAATGATCAACCTTTCTGCTCCCAGTCCAGTAGTACCCAGGCCCTGAATTGCTAGGCCCAGGATTTCTCCCTATAGCTCACAGCATGATTTCTATTTACCTGCTGGGTGGTTGGTGTAGCTTGGCAGTGGCCCCCTCTTGTCACCTTGGGCTGGCTGGGGACATGGCAGTCGTGCTGAGAACATAATAGCATTGACTCCTCTTCCAGCCAATAAAAGGCTAACAGTGTCAGAGGGCAGCATACGCTTTCATGGGGGGCCAGGTCTGCAAGACTCAAAAGGGTGTTCAGGTTTTCTGTAATGAACAACCTCTGAAGTACAAGAGATGACACACGCGTTCACGAGAAACAAAGAAACGGCCCGAAACTGGTCATACCCAGGTGTTAATGTCGGCAATGGGAAGCCTTGGCAGAGCAGAGTCCAAGGACATTTCTTTTCTTTTCTCTAGCCAACTTAGATCCCTGGAGAGGGCTCTACATTTGCAAATTCTGGGCTCCAAGAAGTTATAAGGAACACGGGAAGCCCATTGAACTGTCAACCTTTCTCCACCTGAGCAGGTCAGCTGATGACATATATTCTTAGAAAACAACATTAACAGATATTGATCAGCAGGAAGATAATGTGATCAAATCGGGTGGTATAAAGTTAGACAGTTGGCACTACAATCACGATGTGGAGGATTGGACCCTAATGGAAGAAGATATTGGAAGTGTAGAAAACACCAATGTATTTCCTCCTTTATGATTTATGCAAATGTATCACCTTTCCCAACAAGGAGCGTTCAGCTTAACAAAGGGATTCCTGCAAGGCACCCTTGCATACATGCTACACCTGAGCCTGGGCAGAATCAGATTAAGTATAGTCACTGGGTTCCCTGGGAATGAGAAGACATATATAATCGTGTAAGGGTTAGAGCCATGAAACAGGATGACATTACATCAACACTGGCCCATTTTCATATACCGCTAGATCTATTGACGTGTTCATTAATAAGCTTGTTGAGGTAGACCTATGCAAACCAAAGAAAGGAAGCAAGTAACGCAAGCGGATTGCTATCTCAGTTCATGGCCACTGCTACACAGACTGAACCAGCGTTTGTTGTAGGTTCTTGCTCTTGTACAAAAAAAAAAAAAGTAATGGTTGAGACCCTGGGCCAAAATTAAATCATGCAGAAATCCTATCAGAGAGAGAATTGGAACACTAAATGAATTTCTCAAAACATCCGACAAACACATCCAGTATTTAACAACAGTAAGAAGGGGAGATGCCAATAGCTTTGGCGGAGTTTATAAACTATTATGAATAACTATACTGTGCAGAAGTACTTTAACCATAGATGAGTGCTAATTTTCTGTAAAGTTGTTCTATTCCTGTTACTTAAGAAGATGTGAAGTCGAACATTAACAAAAAGAAATCACAAATGACCCCCAAGATTTTAAAGGCTGCTCAGCCTCTTTTTATAAATCACACAACCTCTTGCAACCTATTTTTGACCTGTTGAAATAAATGTGGGATGAAAAAAAAATCCTGGATAATAGGGCGAAGGCAAAAATCACGGTGATCACCAAATCGAAAACATAGGGCCTCATTACGAGTCCGCCGGCCCGGACTTAATGCCAATGGTATAACCATACTGACACTGATTCCGTGACTGTCAAATCACAACCCACGATCCCGGAAATACCACCACCACAAACCGCCACCACGTAGTTAGGGGACTTGTAAAATGCGTCACCGGGGAAACACTCCAGTTACCGGCAACACCTAACACCATGGACATTACGAGTACCACAGACATGGAAACACCTCCATACAAATGGCGGAAAAACCGTGGCCACAGAAGCAGTATCGGCAACACCGCGAACATGACGTTAAACAGTGCCTGGTGAGCTGAATCAGGCCACAGTTGCAGCAAATGAGCCCAGCTGAACCCAGCAGGTCACTGGGAGCCTACAAAAGTGCCACACCCAGGCCAACTCCAAACACAACTATGTAGGCAGCAGCTGCAGCAGCATTGGGACTGGGGCTATTGAACCTACAGGCAGCACTGCACATGGTGGCAGTAATGGTGCAGAGGAGGATGAGGGGGAGGCGGAGGAGGCGCAGGCGGCAGTTAGCAAACCCTGCACCCATGCCAAACCCAATTGTGCAGCTGGCACGACCCCGCAGGCAGCCTGCAATACCCCGCATCAAGGCCTCACCCTGGAACCTGACCCCAGGACAGATCCACACATTATACCGACATCACCACCATGATTGAGGACGACATCAGCAGCCACTTTGCCATTTCGACAGCAATCCCCCCCTCCTGAAGGTGGTGTCAGTACTGCATTTGCTAGGCACCAGAACTTATCAGCACACAGTTGGTGAGTTGCACGGGCTCTCACAACCCTGTTTCTCTAAAATATTGGGACAAGTAGTGGATACCCTGCTGCGCCATGTGTCAGAACACATCACCCTACCCTGTACCCTTGCACAGGTCATTGCCACCAAGTTGGCCCTCCATGCCATTGCAGCCATGCCAAATTGCATAGGTGCAGTTAGACTGCACCCACATAGAGCTGACAGTAACACGTGCAATGGAGATGGTGTACCACAATAGGAAACTGTACCACTCACTGAATGTATAGATGGTATGTGACGCCGGACAAGTGAATACACATTGCTACACACATTTCCCGGGGTCAACACATGACTCAATGGTCCTGCGGAATTCGACATTGCCACGCTACATGGAACGCTAGGCTGGACAAAGCATATGGCTATTGGGTGAGTACAACTGCCAATGCACAGGCCCTGTGGGAGGGGGTTGTGTGTCCAGGCCAATGACCTGTGTGAGTGATAACCCCCCTTGCCCATGTATTGGACAGTCAGCATAACCCACACATCACAAAGCTACACATGACAGGTTGCCACAGTGTGCCCATACACACCCTGCCAAATATACAACCAATACTACAACAAGACCATACAACTTGCGCCACTCAATACAGCCACCCACACTATGCACCACTGCCCCCAATGCACATGATGACTGCACATGAGACATCCTGCAACAACCCCATCATCACAGTATATTGATTGACTCCTCCATGTGTGTACATCATTGCACAATGCCATACTTACCAACCACTATTGTCAGCAAGGGCAACTACATATGCACAACAAGTCGTTGGGCAATGTCCAAATGCCAAAGTCTACAACAATTATCCATGAATGGTAATCACCCACCCGTCCGACCACTGCTTGACCCATATGGATGAATGAATGATGACAGAAGATTGCACTGCATCTGATCAAGAGATGATACCACAAACACTGACATGTCCCACACATTTCCATCCCATGTAGGTGATGCTGGATATGCACTCACGCCATGGCTGATGACGCCTGTATGGAGGCCAAGGAACAGGCATGAGGAGGCGTACAACAGGGCACACGTCCGCACACGTGGCATGATTGAGAGGACATTTGGCCTACTGAAGGCCAGGTTCCACTGCTTGAGCAGATCTGGAGGATCACTGCTTTACAACCCAGTGAAGACGGGTAAAATTGTGCTTGTGTGTGCCATGCTGCACAATCTGTGCATGCGCAGGAACATTCCTCTGCCCCCAGACACAGTGGATGATGATGGAGGTGAAGATGGGGATGGGGATGGGGTGGCTCCACACCCTCCTGGGGGTGCACAAGATGGCAATGGAGCACGGGATACACTCATTCGCATGTACTTTTGAGAGACTGCACATTGACAGCATCGCATGGATATGACGATGCCGGTGAATGAATGGATTTCTGCAAATGAAATGACGGATGTCCACTCATTATGTTTTTTTTCAAAGGTGTTGTATTATAAACAAACCAGGAAAGAAGGTGCATTGGGTAGGGAAGCTGTACACCCGTGCCCACCCACCACCCAAACGTACCTACCCCCAATCAGGCCCCAAACAACTAACCCCCCTAATGGACCTCTCCCACCACCCAAACATACCCAACCCCCTACACCCATCGTGTCCCCGAATGTCATGTCTATTGCCATCCCCACATGGCACTATTTGCGCAGCGCTTATGCGCAGGAGTGTCCTTGCTGGTGGGTCCAGTCAGGCCACTAGAGCGCCTCCGTGGGCTGCCAGTGGCAGAGCTGGATGAGGTGGTGCTGGCTGAGTTGACTGCTGGTGTGACTATGGGCACATGTCCTTGAATCGCCTCCTGGGCAACTAACATTGACTCTGCTATGCTGGATTGCACACTGTTCCCTTCCCTGACATGGCGTGCCAGGTTGGCGATGGTTGTCGCAAATCCTCCTATGGACCTGGAGAGCCGAAGCACCGACGTTGCATTGCTCTCATGCTGCAGCCTGGCCTCCTCCAGCTGCCTTTCCACAAGCTGCGTCAGGGTGGCCTGTTGTTCCTCAATGCACTGCAAGCGAGTACTGAGCTCAGCCATGGAGGGCATTGGGGAGTGCATGGGGCTGTGCAGTTCTTGGGGGCTGAACTGTAGGCCATGGATGGATGACAGCTCATCCATGTTGTCCCCCTCACCCTGTTGTACAACTTCAGCCTGCATGGCCAGGGCACTGTCATCACTCGATGCAGCCTCCTCAGCATTGCAGATGGGCTACAAGATGGCATCCAAGGCCATGGTGGGTGCCTGCATGGAGATGTTGGTGTGCCCGATGCAGCTGGTGCTGGAGTGCCTGATGCAGCTGGTGCTGGTGTGGCCGATGCAGCTGGTGCTGGTGTGGCTGATGCAGCTGGTGCTTGTGTGCCAGAGCAGCTAGCATCGTCCTCCTGGGCAGGAGTGCTGCTTTGGCTGCGTGCAGGTGGCCACTGCGTCGCCTCTTCGCCGACATCGCTGTCACTTGACACGGCTGTGGGGATACAGAGGGCATGCTGTTAGTTGTGTGATGTTACGTGATGTGTCCATCACATGCATCAAATTGAACAATCCATGACCACTTGCATGTACACACTTGTGACTATTGATGCACTCAGGTGTGTGTGTCTCTGCTTCCACTCAGGCACGCACTGTGTGCATTTCCAGGGGACATGCATTGGAGATGTGTTACTTGTCATCTGGGTGGTCATTGGGTCCATTGGGTCACTCCTGCCCTGGCTGGGGGGTTTCAGTCGGTCCATTCGGTCACTCCTGCCCTGGCTGGGGGTGGGTGTCAGTGGGTCCATTTGGTCACTCCTGGGGTGCATTTACACTTATGGCTTTGTAGTTTGTGCACTTACTGGCATCTGCAGGTGGGCTCACTCCTGCCTCTGCGTCTCCGATGCTGTGGATGCCCTTGAGGTGCAGGACACTGCTGCAGCACTCCTCCCATGATTGCAACTTGAGAGGGGATGCAGGGCCTCCACCAGTGCCATTGCTGTGCTGGTGGTGTGCAGAGATGAGGTTGCACACCCAGAGCCTGAGGTCATCCCACCTCTTATGGCAGTCCTTCACAGTGCGTGTGGTCACACCGACAGCTGTACACTTGCGTGCTGCCTCCGCCCACACCTCCTTGCAGCGTTGCTGGGTAGCGTGCCGCTGGTCTGCGCTAAAGAGCATTTCTGCATGCTCGACAATGTGTTCCACCAGTACTGTGAGCTCAGCCTCACTGAACCGCTGCTTTCATGTCTGCGTGCCAGGATCCTGGGTGCCATGGTGTTAGATGGGTTCTCAGTCTCAGGGAGGTGTTCTAAGCTGTGGTGTCTGAGGAGCGATCCACATGCCGTAATCGGCCATTCATTCCGCAACCTTGCGGTCGCGGAATCAGTGTCACCGTCGTCACGGAATCACTGGATTCCGGCCCGGCAGACTCGTAATGAGGCCCATTGTTTGTTGTTCCTATCACTCTTGGGCATTACATAATGTAGATGTTAATGTGGTGTTGAACAAACAGACCTTGTGAGAGTTAGGAAGGCATCTGACATCACACTGAAAATTATTGATTTAATAGACATCAACCATAAGGCACATACTCCTGCTGCTCTTTTAGAGCTCAGAGTGGAAAACGCTCTTCACCGGATGGAGTTGCTGTTTGTGGCCTAGTGGCTTAGGAAAAATGCACCTGGGAGAGAAATGTAATAGAGGGGTCTTTGCCTACTATTCCTCTCCTTTGATGAAGGTCTTGATGAATTGGTTTTGTCTGGGAGGCTAAAGTTGACAAGAGGAACCTAACAGTTGTGCTTGCTGTCTTCAAATATATTTGCATTAATAATGGAACTTATTAAAGCTACGATTCGGTTCAAGATGTAATGCAACGGTTGTTTATTTGAACCTCCCCAGTAACCTACAATGCCAAATGGAAAGCTAGGGGTTCATTACAAGTTGGTCGGTAGACAGTAAAAGTGCCGGTAATACCGTATACCAGCACTTTTTACTGGTCCGGCAAAGTATGAGTCATCTGGAACATAGTTGCAGGAATTACCGGCACTGAAAGCATGTCTCACAGTATAACTGTTGCCAGTAATCAGCAAAGTAAATACCAGAAATGCAGAAAAATGACATCAGTAATACACACAATGCTATCACGAGAATGGTTTCACCTATAATACCGGCAACACCAACGCAGAGATAACATCACCTCAGAGCAGCCGGTAAATGGTCATAGGTGTCAAGGAGTTCCCCCCTTCTCACTTGAGTTCGATCCTTGCTGGATTTCTTGATCAATGTCTTCTTGCGGACTGATCGAGTCTTGAATAAGGGTGCACGAGTCTCTTCCGACTCCAGCGTGCGTTCAAAGTTCCGGGATGCAAGGATCCAGGAATCCGGGAAATTAACAGAGTGCGCAACTAGCACACAAGTCCAGGAATCAGGAAGGGAAGGAAAGGGACTAAGAATGGGGTAGGCTGGAAGAAGCAAGTGAAACAATAGCGCGAGCTATGGAGCACACGTCTGGTCGCTACTTCGCAATAGCATTGAGACGCGCGGAGCTGCGGGAGGCGTGGTCTATAAATAGAACACTCTACATCTAAGGTGTAGAGCGAGGAAGGTGTTTCACAGTGGTCAGCCATGTTGGGAGTACAAGGGAGTGTAAGCCCCGTTGCGACAAGGACCAGGAAGTCCAAAAGGGGCGTATTCTGTAGTTTATGACAGCATGCCTCCTCCGAAGGCCTGTTCCTCTGGGTTTGCCCGGGTGTATAAGGTGAAATCTTCTGAGTAGTCGAAGAGCCTTGAGATTAGAAAGTGGTTCCAAGGTTCTTTCACTAGGATGATATGCTTTCCATTCAACCAGATATTGAAGCTGACCCCGTTTATACCTGGAGTCACATATTCCAATTGTTTGTCGACCAGTAGAGGAGGAGGTCGGCAGGATTTTTGGGTGTAGGGTTTTAATAAGGATGTGTGAAATACTGGGTGAATTTTCTTCCAGGAGTCTGGTAGTCTGATCCAGTATGAAACTGGATTGATAATTTCCTTGATCTGAAATGGACCATAGTACCGAGGGGCCAACTTGTTTGGCCGTAGATGTCGGGGTAGTAATTTCGAGGACAACCAGACTTGATCTCCGATTGCATAAGAAGGACCTGGTCTTCTTTTCAAATCTGCATACCTCTTAGTCTGTGTTCTGGCTCTCTCTAAGTTTTCTTTGGCCTCCTGGTGTACGTTGATGAGGGTTTCTATCCAGGAGTCGACAGTAGGTACTGGAGTAGGATGAGGGAGAACAGAGGGTAGAACCGAAGGATGGAAACCTTGGCTACAATAAAAGGGACTGGTCTTCAGTGCTGAATGATCTGAATTGTTGTAGGCGAATTCAGCCACGGGTATCAGGAGCGACCAGTCATCCTGAACCTTGGTGGCGACACATCGAAGAAACTGCTGCAGGGTCTGATTTGCACGTTCTGTGGCCCTGTTGGTTTGGGGATGATAACCAGAAGAGAGGGCACATTGGATTCCCAAAATGCGACAGAGATGTTTCCAGAATTGAGAGACGTATTGAGGTCCTCAATCAGATATGATCTTGGAAGGAAGTCCATGTAAACGGAATATGTGCTCCAGGAAGATTCCAGCAAGCTTGGACGAGGATGGCAGCTTACACAGGGGTGTAAAATGAGCCATATGAGTGAACAAGTCAATGGTAACCATGATGGTCGTGTACCCTCGGGAAGATGGTAATTCTACAATGAAGGCTGTAGCAATGAATTCCCATGGCCTTGTTGGCAGTGTAGGTTGCAGAAGAAGACCTGCCATTCTCTTGTTATCATGTTTATTTTGACTACAGACAGTACAAGCTTTGATGTACTGCTGTATGTTGGTCTTCATTCCAGGCCACCAAAACTGTCTTTGTATAAGACGGAGGGTGTTGGTTATGCCACGATGTCCGGAGTGAAGGGGATCATGCCAGAGGTTTATTATTCTTTGTTGTAATTTCTGTGTAGGAATGACCAGTGCATTGTCCTTGAATAAATATCCTTCCTTAAGTCTTAGGTTCCATGGATTCTTCCTTGAAATATCCTTCTAGAGGTCAGAGGATTGGGTTTGCACTCAAATTTCTTCCAGGAGGTTGACTGCTTGAGCTACAAAGATCGTGTGGGGAAACATCTTAGGATAGGCCTTGTCTTCAGTGGTTACATAGTCAGGACGTAGAGATAAGGCGTCAGCAATCATGTTTTGTGATCCGGGAACATGAGTGATTTGGAATTTTTGGTACTGGGCAAAGAAGTAGGCCCAATGCGCCTGACGACTGTTCCTGCACTCCAACGACTGTAGAATTTGAAGATTCCGATGGTCCGCGCGGACCTGAACTGGATATCTAGCACCCAGAAGTAGATGTCGCCATTCAGTGAAGGCTTGGCGGATGGCTAACAGTTCCTTTTCCAGGACGGATTAGTGTGTCTCACTGGGAGTCAGGGTTCATGAGAGGTAAGCAATGGGGTGTTCCAGTTTATCCTCAAGTTCCTGCTTCAAGACCGCTCCTATGGCGTAGTTAGAGTCATCCGTTTCCACTACGAATGGCCGATTTATGTCGGGTTGGGCCAAGATGGGGGCTTGCGTGAACTCTGTCTTTAAACGTTGGAATGCCTTATCTTGCGGTGTAGACCAGATAAAGGGGGTGTCTTTCTTCAAAAGGGCAACGATCGGCTGAACGATCTCGGAAAAGGTAGAAATTAACTTCCGGTAGAAGTTGGCAAGCCCCAGGAAGGATTGAACTTGTTTCACTGACGTGGTAGTGGGCCATGCCAGTATGGCCTTTACCTTTGAAGGGTCCATACCAATTCCTTCTGGGCTGAGGATGAATCTTAGGTAGTGAACAGAAGTAACGTGAAACCAGCATTTTTTGGGTTTGGCTAAAAGTTTGTGTTCACGGAGTCGTTGTAATACTGCCTTTACATGTTCTTCATGCTTTAGAGGATCCTTGGAAAAGATCAATATGTCATCCAGATAGACAATGACGAAGAGGAATAACATGTCAGAAAACACCCTATCCATAAAACGTTGAAAAACTGCTGGGGCATTAGCTAGTCCAAAGGGCATGACTAGATATTCATAGTGACCAAAGGGTGTTCTAAAGGCTGTTTTCCATTTGTCTCCTTCCCGGACATGGATTAAATGATAGGCACCCCGGTGATCTAACTTTGTGAATATTACGGCGCCTCTCACAGCTTCCAGGATATCCGAGATCAGGGGCAGTGGGTACCGATCTTTGAGGGTGCATTGATTCAAGCCACTATAGTCGAGGCAAGGTCTGAGTTCCTTGGTGTCCTTCTTGGGAACAAAGAACAACGAAGCACCCGCTGGAAATTTGGAGGGTTTTATGGTGCCATTTTCAAGGTTGGTATCCAGGTATTCTCGGAACGCCTTTTTCTCAGGTTCGGAAAGGATGAACATTCTGCCGAAAGGAATCACTGCTGAGGGATCTGTATCTATGGCACAGTCTTCAGGTCTGTGAGGGGGTAAGGCCTGGACTATGGCAGTTGAAAATACATCAGCATATCCCTGATAGGCCTCTGGGACTTGTATGATATTGGAAACCATGAGTGGTGTTTTCTGGTCTCTTAGTGGTTCATTAGGGGGTGTCGAGGAGGATCCAGGAATAGACAGTGGGACATACAAAACTCTGAGCCAAGGAATAGTGATCCTGCTGTCCAAATGATATACGGATTGTGCTTCTGTAACCAGGGCATACCCAATACCATGGGGTAATGAGCTGACTTAATGATGTCGAATGTAATCCGCTCTTGGTGATGGTTTATGGAAATATGGTTCTCTTTTGTCTGCAGGCTTATGGGTCCTGAAGTGAGGGGTCTTCCATCGATTGCTTCCACCGGCTGCATGATGCTTCATGTCTCGTATGGAATATGATGACTAACAACCCAGTCTCCGCAGTCTACCAAGACCAGAATGGGATAGGTCTTATTCTTGGAGGGTGACAGGAAGGCCTGTAGTATCATCAAATTGTTTTGTCCAGGAGAGTTCAAGGATGGAATTGATGTGGAGCAAACATCTCTCTCCCGAAGCTCTGCTCCATCTAAGATCGGGAGCTGGCGTTTCCCGAACGCCGAGGAGGGGCTAGAGGACACTCCCTAACCAAGTGTTTGTCTGAGGCACAATACATGCACAACCCCATATGAATCATTCTCATTCTTTCTTGTTGAGATATAGGTCCAAGGAAGGCTCCTATCTGCATGGGTTCTGGTTCAGAGACTGAGCCTGGGTTTGTATCTGTCTTGGTAGTACTCTCAAAGGACAGCTTCAGAGGATTACCCCTGGATTTCTTCTTCTCTGCCTTCCTTTCTTGGATACGGAAATCTATTTGCATGGCATGGTCCATTAGTGCCTGGAATGAGTTTGGGCGAGTCACTCTGGCCAACTCATCCTTAATCTCCTTGTTCAGCCCTCGCCTGAAAAGGGTAAAACTCGCCTCAGGGGACCAATCAGCTTCCTTGACTAATTGCTTGAATCAGGTAACATAGGTGAGCATATCCTGGGATTGTTGCTGAAAGTCTAACAGGCGTTCCTGGGCACTAAAGACCTGCTCTGGACGGTCAAACATGGTTTTAAGGGCTTGTATGAAGCCATCATAGTCATCTAGAAGAGCATTGCCGGAATTAACGAGGGGTGTAGCCCAGGTTAAGGCGTTTCCTGAAAGGTGGGAAATTATGAACCCCACCTTAGCCCTGGGAGTTGAAAAGTAGTAGGGCTTAAAAGTAAAGTGGACCAAACATGAATCCAGGAATCCGCAAAGGTTTTTTGCCGAGCCATCGTATTTGTCCACTATGTCGCCCAGCAACACACTTTCTTTTGTGGCAGAATCACGGGATAGAACTAATTGTTTGAGAGCGGCGTTTTCCGCCTTTAGATTCTGCACCTCGGTTGATAGCTCTTGCATGCCATGCATCAGGTCCTGGACGGCTGCTTCCATGTCCATATCGAGTTCGGTTGGTTGGCATCTCAAACTGTCAAGGAGTTCTCCCCTTCTCACCTGAGTTCGATCTTTGTTGGATTTCTTGATCGATGTCTTCTTGCGGACTGATCGAGTCTTGAATAAGGCTGCACGAGTCTCTTCCGACTCCAGCGTGCGTTCAAAGTTCCGGGATGCAAGGATCCAGGAATATGGGAAATTAACAGAGTGCGCAACTAGCACACAAGTCCAGGAATCAAGAAGGGAAGGAAAGGGCTAGGAATGGGGTAGGCTGGAAGAAGCCAGGGAAACAATACCGCGAGCTACGGAGCACACGTCTGGTCGCTACTTCGCAATAGCATTAAGACGCATGGAGCCGCGGGAGGCGTGGTCTATAAATAGAACACGCTAAGTCTAAGGTGTAGAGCGAGGAAGGTGTTTCACAGTGGACGGCCATGTTGGGAGTACAAGGGAGTGTAAGCCCCGTTGAGACAAGGACCAGGAAGTCCAAAAGGGGCGTATTCTGTAGTTTATGACAATGTGTGAGGCAAATAAGGCCACAGGTGAATCCAATAGACCCAGGTTAACCCAATGAACACAGGAATAGTACTTAAGGGCCACACCTACCCCAAGAACACTTTCCAACACAACCATGCAGCCACTCATTGCCACTACAATGGACCTGGATTTGCTCCATGCTGATGTCCAGCTGCTGGTGCTGGAGCAGCAGCACTGGCGACAGGAGGCCATGTATAGGAGGAGGAGGAAGAAGTGGAGAAGAAGGAGGAGGATAGGTATACAGGTTATGCAGAAGGTGATGCAGATGCATGCTGTGATCCCTCATACAAAGGCCACACCCTGTGACCCCACAGAGAGCCAGATACATATCCTGTCCCACCTAAAGAGGGAGACCATTCTTAACTTCCTGACCATTATCCAGGATGACATTGGGAGCACGATCAGCATCAGGACAGCCATACCACCGCTGCTGAAGCTGGTGTTGGTCCTGTACTTCGCGGCCAGTAGCACATTCCAGCACTCTGTGGCACAGCTGCATGTCATTTCACAGCCTGCCTTCTCCAGAGTGCTGGTGCAGGTACTGAGACCCTCCTGCGCCATGTGGGCCAGCACATCACCCACCACCCAGGCACAGTTAAAATCCACCAAGGCCTGCTTCTATGTGATTGTGGGCATGCCCAATGTTTTGGCAGCATTGGACTGCACTCACATAGAGCTCGTGGCTCCCATGCCTCTGAGGAGGTCTACAGGAAACGGAAGCAGTTCCATTCCCTAAATATCCAGGTGACCTGTATTGCCGACTTGACAATCATGCACTGATGTATCCAGTACCCAGGATCAACCCATGACTCCATAGTCCTGCAACACAGCCCCCTGTATGCTTACATGGTGCATCACAGAGGAAAAAGGACCTGGATGTTGAGTGAGTACATGAACATTTAAACCTACATTGTAGCATGGGTCAAAGGGGAGACATTTCACAAATGCATGCTTGGCAAGCTCCCTGCACATGCAGGACCAAACAGTGCATGCCCCAATTGACAGACCACAACACACAGGAGTAGCTCATGACTGGAGATGTAGCAGTCTCTGACCAGGCCATTTCAAATCCAAAAGGACATCCACATGTAATGCACTACAGATACCAGGATGAAACACCCACCCCCTACAATTCCAGTGAATCTGTAGACTAGGCCATGTATGGTAATGAGATGACTATCCTGGAAAGACATGGGGCTTGCATGCACAGAATAACCATTAAGATTTCACTGTCACAGGCAAGACCACTGCCGAGCATCATTACTCACACGTGTCCTTATGTATTGCAGGTGAAGCAGGATACCCACTGCTTCCATGGCTGATGACCCCTCTGAGGGATCCCCAGATGCAGGATGAAATGTCATAAAACAGGGCGTATGTGAGGACCAGCGTGACCATTGTGTCGACCTTCGGGCTCTTGAAGGCATGATTCTGATGCCTACACTGGTCAAGGGTTGTGCTCATGTACAGGTCAGAGAAGGTAGGGCAGATAGTCCTGGCCTGAGTAATGTTTCATAATATCTGACTCAGACGCAGAATACCCCTACCCACAGATCTTGTCTTTCCACCACCAGAGGATGATGTTGATGAGGCAGCGCCTGCCAGGCCCATGCCCATGCGCATGGAGGCCTGAGATGGGTGCATAGCCCATCAAGAACTCATAGATACCTTTTTCTGAGTGCCCCTTTCAATCTACACTTCCCTTGCACTTTATTACATATGATGCACATGCACAATAAATACTTAAACTAAAATAAGGAATGGCCACTCATTGCTTCATGTGAAAACTGTGTTTTGAAATATAAAGGCAACATCTATCACCCTGTGTTCCCTCCATGTCCCCGCAATCCCCCTCCCTCTCCCCACACACCCCCATCTGCACACACACCCCTCCTGCTCCCCACACCCCTGCCCTGTCCCCATTCCATCCTCCACCTCCCCAAACACCTCTGTCCCCACACACGCCCTCCCCTTCCCGCACCCCCATCCACACACACACTCCCCAACACACCATGTCCCTACACACACCTCTTCTCCCTAAACACCCCAAACACCTCATAGTCCCAAATTGTCATACCACGAGTTGTTTGTGCTGCCTCTTCATCACAGAGCTTTTGGCTGGTTCAGGTGTCGAAGAAATCTGCTGGGAGCTGCGCCTTAGGCTGCCCTGCTGCAAGCTCCCGGGGGCAGTGATGGTCGATGGTGGGTCAGACCCTTAGGCCCGCAAGTGCTCAAGGGTGACTTGCAGTGTGTGCAAGAGGGACTCAGACATGGCTGCGACCCCTCATTCCCCTCGCAGACCCTTTATGCCAGGATGACCAGGGCAGTTGTCCTGTGGCCTTGTGCCCATGTGCTGCTGCCCACCTGGATGCATTCATGCAGCAGCCACATCTCATCGAGACACTGCTTGGCAAGTGTCATCATCGCCCCATGTCTGTCCCCCATAGCACATGGTTACCCATCCATGTCGCAGATGTTGAGCATGGGTGGAGGAGGGGGGCTCTGCAGTGCTTCTGGGCAGTAAGAAGGGGTCAGGTAAGGGGTGCGGTCATCCTCCTGCTTTGTGCCGTACCTGTCACATTAGTGTGGTGGCTGGTCTGCCTGTGATGTTGTGTAGGGCACAGGAGGGACAGTGGGGCCACGAACCATAGGTGTTGTGCTGGTGGCAGCTGGCAGTTGTGGTGGTGGCACAGCTGGCACAGCAGGAGGTGGTGGTTGTGCTTGTGCAGCAGGAGGTGGTGGTAGTGTGGCCTTCCCAGGTCTGCCTGCATGTTCTGGGCCTGACGACATTCCAGACCATCATTGTTGTAAGAGGATGTGTCTATTGGGGAGAGATGAGCATGCTGTTAGTTTTCTGGGAGTCATATCTGCTGGCTTGCATCACACTCTTGGTACATTGCGTGTGTCCTGCTCTTGTCATGCTTCTTCTTTGGTCAGTTTTCTCCAATGTGTGCTTCTACATATGGGTGGTGGGAGCACACATTGATTGTTGGTCTGCCAAGGTGGCATGTTGTTGTGTGTGCAGTGGGCCTATGATTCCTGTCCTGTTCTCCCTAGTCACACATGGGCACTCATCATGTGTCCATGTGTGGGGCTTTGCATTTTGTCTTCGGTGCTTGTGCATAGCTACATCAGCCTGCATCCCCTGGCATGTCTGTATGATTAGGCCATTTGCTCTGACTGACATGTGTTGGACCAGTTCCCTTGCCCATTTTGATTTATATAAACACCTATTTAAAAAAGAGATCCTACAATCTAAAACATAGATTGTTCCACTGATTGTAAGTACAATTGTCTAGAATAAACTCAAGATCAGGAGTCAACATGAGCTATGCATCTCAATTCGAACAAACCAGATCTTATTCCAGTTTTAACTGAACATGTTTCTGTCTTCTCCAATAAATGTTAGACATTCATCAGGGGTAATAACACATCATTATCTCTCCTATTTTTTTTTATTTATTCGTGTATAATTGCATTTGCAATTTTTACAAAACTGATGCTGGTCATTTTACAAGAGCCACACAATGAAAAGAAGAATACAACAGTCAAACAGTTGAAGATCTGACAGGGGAAAATTCCTCCCTGGCTACCCGCTCTTCCCTGTTAAAGTGCTTGTTCCACATCAGGGACCTCATAGTCGGTCATCATCGAAGTCTTTGAGGCAATTAATTCAAATGCACTTTCCAGGATTTTTACAGTCGCTATGGTCCATTTTGTTTTCTCCCCTGACATCAGCCTGTTCCACCACGTTATGTCTGCATCTTCTAATGTTCCCGAAAGATCTGTACACAGGCTAGTCAGGTATGTGGCTCTTGCTTTTCTTAACTCTGGACAGTATAACAGCAGATATTTTATCGTTTCTGGCTCGTTTAGTTGGTTGCAGAGTCGACAGGCCTTCTCATTTGTTTGTCTCCTGGTATCTCTCCTATTAAGTTTTAACACTTCTAATGGGAAACCAATGCTTTTAAGTTAAGTATAATTATTCAGTTTTTCTTAGCCAACTCTCTGGACATAAACCGCTGCAGCAAGGTAAATACTTTTGAGGAGCAGTTTATGATTTATACAGATGGGTGTGCTAAAACCGGCATAATAACAGAAGTGAACTTGAGACCTTTTTGATGTGGACAGACATTTGGTGGCCTGTGAATATTGGGCTCCTGAATACACAGTGTTTGATGCAAGAGAGTGATACAACCGTAGGAACCTTAGATGTCTTTGAAGTAGACACATTGAGGGTGTCAACATAATCATGATGTTGTGACCATCCATCAATTTTGAAGGATTTACAGAAAGAAGTTCCGGGTTGATGGGTTCCTGATTGAGATATTGTGATTTACATGTGTCCAGAGAGTTGGCTAAGAAACACTGAAGAATTATACTTCACAGCATTGGTTTCCCATTAGAAGTATTAGCAACGAATGGGAGAGATATTCATGTGTTATCACCCCTGAAGAATGTCTAACAATTATTGGAGTAGACAGAAACATGTTGGGTTAAAACTGGAATAAGATCCGATTTGTTAGAATCAAGACACGTAGCTCATGTGTGCTCCTGATCTTGAGTTTATTCCAGACAGTAGTTAGTCTATGTTTTAGATTGTAGAATCCCCTTTTTATATAGGTGTTTTGGAAGTTTAATTATACATGGGAATGTGAAGAATGTTTTTTGAAATGGTGATATTCCTGTATGTATATATTTTTGTAGGGTAATACAAAGTATTTTTTGAGTATTGTGTATGATAATGTTTGAGTATGCACCATTAGATGATTATTGCCTTTTTGTTTACAGTTGTTGTACATACCACCATCGCCTTGGATCCCAGCTCCGGCCTCAGAAGACCTGACTCCCACGATGCCCTCTATGTGCAAGATGGAGATGCATATCTCCTCTGAGGGTATGAGGATCAGGGGTGCCACTCTCCTTCCTCCTGTGGCAGCAGATTCCCTCCTATGGGTGGCCAGGATGTTTCGGACACTCAGCCTCAAGTCATCCCACATCTTGTGGCAGTCCTGTGATGTGCTTGGGACCACGCCCAAAGCTGTGACCTTATCATCCAGTCAGATGGCTGTCTTCCTGCTTTTGCTCGTCCTGTGATTTCCATCCACAAAGAGGGCGTCAGCGTGCATTACCACATTGTTCACAAGAACAAGCAGCTCTGGGAACCTTGGCTTGCAAAGCTGGACCTCCGGGACTCATAATTTCCCACTTCCTGGTATGTCTGAACCCTCAGATGGGGTGGATGGCAGCAGGAAGAGGTGAATTTGAAGCGGATTGAGTTTTTGAAATGGCTGTCCGCAAGCTTCCTCTTTCTGCGCTGACGCTATTTCTGGTGCCTGTAATTCTAGCGCTGGTGAGTCCACTAGTTTGGGTGCCAGTATCGGTTTTTCCGGCACATTTCAGGCAGAAACACCAGCAATTTAATGTTGACGCCAGTAATATATTTTAATGTATTTTATTGCCATTTATAAGCATACAGACTTAATATCCGGTGCACCGGTTTTACTCTTTCCGGCAGGGGGGTGAGCTAGTGCCTGTCGACCTATAATGTGCTGATAAATCCAGCAGTCGGCCTGCCGGGAATGGTAATACAGGCACGCCGGAATCACCAGCGTTTTTGCAGGAAACCTGTAATGAGGGCCCATGACTCTGTTTCACTGATCCAAAGAATATTGTATACCTAGGCATCTTGTTGACTTCCATAATCTCATTACTGTACAATGCTAATTATATTAACTTGATTAAAGATGTTCTTCGATCTTCAAAAATCATACTATCATTTGGTTTGGAAGAATAGTGTCTATTAAAACGAATATTTTGCACTCTTTTATAATTTTCGCGGGCATTGCCCATTCCTCTACCAAACATAGATTCAGGTAGCTGCAACATGATCTACCTTCTTTTATTTATAAAGGTCTGTTACATAGAATGCCTAATTCTATTTTATACTGAAGCAGGGAGAAAAAAGTTTAATATATTGAAATGCTATCAGGACACTCATATTAATGTTTTCTGTGACTGGGTGAATCCTCAGTCACAGAAGTTCTGAAAATAAATTGAGGAGTACATGGCTGGATACACCATGTTTGTTTTGTTTGTTTGTTTGTTTGTTTGTTTATTATTTGATAATGTGCACAAAACCCAGGGGTAGCCGGGCGCAGCAAGTACAAGGTTACTTAAGCTTAGGTTGCATACAGAGGATAAGAAGCATATCAATACAGTGCATACATGTCAATACAAGCAGTTGGAAATGAAAAACTAACATGTTACAGTATTAAAGGTATATACAAAAAGGTAAAAGGGTAAAAGCAGAATAGTCATAGACTAGGTTTCAGGAGTATCATGGCCATAGGTACCGCGCAAATTAGTTGTCGTTGGACCAGAGCCAGTTTTTTACCTTACATCTGAAGTTGGTGTAGGGTAGATTAGCCCTTAATGCAGTAGGCAATGCTTTCCACACCTGGGCAGCTCTGACAGGGAAGCTAGCTCCGCCCGCTTTGGATCGTCTAAATCTAGGGGTTTCAAACAGGAAGTGGTTGGTAGCCCTAGTGTGGTGTCTGGACGATTTTCTGGTCAGTCTGGCCGAGATGTAGGGGGGTTCTGTGTTGTTAAGCCCTTTGTGGGTGAGCGATAGTGTCTTGAGAAGGACTCTGTCGCTGATTTTAAGCCAGTGGTGGTCTTTCCTGATGTTGGAGATATGTTCTCTACGGGGTATGTCAAGGGCTGCTCTAAGAGCGTTATTTTGAAGGATTTGCAATTTATTTATGATAGTTTTGTTGGCTCCTGCATAGAGGGCATTGTAATAGTCCAGCTTGGACATTACTAATGCGTTAGCTAGTGTGATGCAGTTAGTTTTGGAAAGGTACTGTCTGCAGGTCCTGATTAATTTACAAGTATACGCTGTGGAAGATGCCAAGGAGTTAACTTGTTTTTTGAGGGATAGAGTGGAATCGAGGTAAAAGCCTAGAGTTTTTACCTCAGTTGCCACCTTGATTATGTTACCATCTATGTTGAAGTTACTATAGTTGGGACTCAGTTTTTTTAGGTTGGAGTCGGACCCCAAGATCAGTATCTCTGTCTTGTCGTCATTTAGACAGAGGCTGTGGGAGGCCATCGATGCCTGAATGAGGAGGTACATTTTGTTTACTAGAGCTGTGTCTTCGAATAAGTTGCCAGATAGTGGTATGAGAATCTGCGTATCGTCCGCATAATTGGTGTAGGTTACCCCTAATCTGTCAAGTTTGTCGAAGAGTGGCTTAGTAAATATATTATACATTGTCGGGGAGACACATGAGCCTTGTGGGACACCACAAGTGATATGGATTGGGTCCGCTGCCGCTACAGGGGAGAACACTCTCATCGTACGGTTAGCTAGGAAGGATTGTACCCATGCTATAGCTTCACTTGAGAAATGGGTGGCAGACGCTAAGTGGTTGCATAATACTGCATGATCCACCAAGTCAAAGGCCACTGATAAATCAAGGAGGAGGAGCATAGCTGTAGTACCTTTATCCTTCAAATCGTCGATTTGTGTCTTGAGGTCAATAAGGGCCGTTTCAGTACTGTGTAGTGGTCTGAAGCCAGATTGCCGTGAACCTAATAGTTGGTGTGTCTCCAGGTAGTTTTGGATTTGGAGGTAGGCTACTCTATCGATGATTTTAAGGAGAAATGGGACCGTAGTAATGGGCCTGTAGTTAGTGGGGATTGCTGGGTCAAGTGTCTGTTTTTTGAGTAGGGGCAGTACCCAAGATTCTTTAAGGTTTGTAGGTACAGTACTCGTATTGAAGGAGGCGTTGATAAGTTTTGAAATGAAGGGTGCTAAATCTCTGGCTGCATCCTTGATGATTTGCGCAGGGCATCTGTCGCCTTGGCAGTTCGAAGGTTTAAGGGATGGAATGACCTTTTCAGTTTCCAATATAGAGATGTTAGTGAACCTGAAGGGTTTACAGTTGCTTTGGGTGGATGTGCTCAGTATTTCTTTCCGTGGGGTGGTATGAGTAGGGCTCAAGGAGGCTTTTTTCTTAGCAATTTTAGATTGAAGGGTTGTAATTTTATTTGCTAGGACATTTTGGATGCTGGTGCACCAGGATTTGTCCTTAGGGACGTTGTCTGTAGGGGCAATTGGATTTTCCAATTCTTGGAGAATAGTGAAGAGCTCTTTGGAATTCAAGTTGGCTTTACTGATTCTATCATTGAATGAATCTTTTTTAGTTTGAATTATTTCCTTCTTGTATCTTTTGGCAAAGTTGGCAAGTGTGGTTTTATTGTCAGCAGAAGGGGTATGCCTCCAGATAGCTTGGAGTTTGCGTTTTTGGATGCGCATTTCTTTGAGTTGGGGGGTGAACCAGGAGTTAAGGTGAGCTTCACGTTTACTTTTATGAAGTTTGATAGGGGCGATCAAGTCTAGAGCTTTGGCCATGGAGTTGTTAAATGACTCAACTAACTCGCTAGGGTTGGATTCATTGGAGCTGGCGGTGAGAGCTGGTAGGAGTAGTGGGAGTAGTTTTTCAGCCGTGATTTCTTTTTTGCTTCTCGTTGGAATGGGGGGTGCTATTTTATTCTCGTTAGGTTTGGGAGGCTCGATGCTGGCTGTAAAGCATATGAGATAGTGGTCCGTACAAATTTGAGGTAGAATACTAGAGATGGTGATGTCGCAGTTATGGTTAGCTATCCAGTCTAGTGTGCGTCCTTTTGTGTCTTTTGTGTGTGTAGGAGCTAGGACATTTTGGGTAATGTCATGATTGACTAAAATGGATTGGATAGATTGGGCTTGTTTGTCTTCAGCGTCATTAAAGCCCAGGTTAAATTTACCTAGTAAAAGGAGCTGGGTGGAGTCTTTAATGCTGTTAGTAAGGAGACTAGATAGGTCTTCCTCAAAATTGCCTAGTGGGCCTGGTGGTCTGTACACTAGAAGTATTGTTAGTATGCTATTGTTTGAGATAGGTATTTTAGCTGAGAGAAGTTCGCACAATGTGTTTGCTGGGTGTGGGGTGAGTCTAGCAGCTAGCTGCGTTTTGGTTATGATGGCCAGGCCGCCTCCTCTAGTGTTAGGCCGGTCGACTCTTAGGATGTTTTAATTGTCCGGTATGGCAGTCATGAGGGCCGGGCCAGCTGCATCATGGAGCCATGTTTCAGAAACAGCAAGTATATCTAAGTTATCCATAGCCAGTATATCAGCTATTTCAGTATTGTGTGCTATAAGGGACCTAGCATTAATAAGGGCTCCTGATTATGTAGGAGTAGTAGTGGAATCTTTGGCAGATCCGGGATTTGGGTGGTTGGGTCTCCTCTGTTTGTAGTATAGGTCACCTTGTGGTTCGGGGCGATTTATCGTCGCTGAGGCTAAGATGTTAGGCTTAATGGCGGTAGGGGTACGTGTAGGTATTGGTGGACTAGTTCTTTTATTTTTGATGTCATATAGTTGTGGCAGCCTAGCTCTAAGTTGCAGGTTTCTCTCTTGCAGGTTGCAGGGGGTGAGGTTGGTGCTTGATACTCTATGGTGCACCAGAGATTTCTCAAAATGTTGTTTTTGTATTTTCCATGGCTGGACAGTGGAAAGAATGAGTAGTTATTTCCTTTACTGTATTTTTTTCTTTCTTCATGCAGTGGGTCTGCAGTTGGTGAAAGCAAGGCAATTGAGATGGGAGGAGTTATTTGTGGGACTCTTTTGTTATAAATACTTCATGAATTTGTGTGTCATTGTTTTGTTTGCTTTGCTTCCTTCTTGAGTGAGGCTATTTATTAAAATGTCAATTCTTAATGTATTGTTGTTCTTGCTAAAATCAACGTTAGTAAAAACTTTCTGATTAAAACACAGCTATTGATTTGTCCTGCTTCAAGGGTATGTCCTAAAAAGTTCAATTTGGAAAAGAGTGATGTATCGTGACTACAAAGAAATGAAATCAAAGGAGATGGCTGACGCAGGACCTGCTTGCCCTACCGTTAGACCCACACTTACTAAAGAGCCCTTAGTAGTAGGGGATCCAAACAGCTCTCTCATTACTGAGCGTCATAAGGCACAGAGAAGAGTTGTGAAGTGTGCAGAAGAATTGAGGGTGAGCAATTAAAGCTGAACCCGTCTCTCACCCCACATAGGGCATTTATTTTCTGTATCCTGAATACAGTGGTCTAGTAAAGGGACAAGATGGAATTGTATACCTTGTGTAACATGCCTTAGATTTCAAAAGGTTTCTTGCATGTTTTTTAGAATGTCCTTTTTAATATATGTTTTACTTTTTGTCATTTACCTGCGCAAGTATCTTTAACTCCGTTGCAAGTGGCTCATGAAGCAGTGTCTCTAAAAATCTGAAACTCATACTAAGATGTTTAAATGGATCAATGCAGGAAAAAAATGAATCTTCTATAAGTCAATTATTTTTACTGCAAATGTCTGAATGTATGGCACCAGGTATTATATAGATAGAAAGTGAACATCTACAATGCATCAATAATTCACTCACATTGTATCTTGTGAAAATATGCATGTGTTCTATCTCAACACATCTCCATGATAGCTGGCACGAATGTACAACACTTCATTTCATAGGAAATCAATGGAGATTGCAGTAATTTCTAAATGTGCACCGAATCTGCAAGAAGAAGCACTCGAGGATACCTGTGAAAACGAAGAATTCTCATTTGATTACAGCTAACTAGCAAGTAAACTAGCAAGTAAACATGAATACACAGAAGCTAGTACTGCTTCTTGGAAGGGTTCATCTTGATTGTATGTCATTGAATGGTCATTGAATAAAGCATGACTATTTATGAA
Organism: Ambystoma mexicanum; assembly: GCF_040938575.1. Taxonomy (NCBI): domain Eukaryota; kingdom Metazoa; phylum Chordata; class Amphibia; order Caudata; family Ambystomatidae; genus Ambystoma; species Ambystoma mexicanum. The sequence goes on from NC_090940.1 coordinate 271,420,570, forward strand.
ATCAAGGAACCTTCACTGGTTTTTTACTAATAGAATATATCTTCAATGAAATATTTAACCCAAAAAGAACAAGTCCAGAAGGAAAAACCCACATACACACTAGGGGTTGTGAAAATATATAACTTGTATTAAACACACGTATTTACAGTTTTGTGTGAAACATTAGACATTGATTACAAAAAAAACCAAATCATAATGTTTACAAATAAAGTAATAGTACAACTTAAACATAGTGTGATAAAAAGAAATCCTAAAAATTGGACATAGAACAGAAAAATTAATACTGATCAAAAACTTATACTCTTTCATGAGTTTTTACATTGAAACAAATTCCTAAGTTGATCCAGTGGTCTTAAAGCTATCCATCTGGGTAAATTCAGTCTAATTCACAATGGTTGGATGTCTATGCCGAAAAGTTATATTGGGACATAGTGATCCAAACTGGTAATGTACCAGATAATTCCAACTGGTTGTATGCCAACTGGTTATATAGCAAGTAAACATGAGCAGGACAGTTTGGGCAAAATTAACAATGCTACATTTCCAGGGGGTTCATCCAGCTCATGCTGCCAACCTCGACAACCTAATAACCTACATGATCTTGATGCCTTTTTTATCCCTGAAACCTGGCTCATACACCCACCTATCCTATATATATGTTTGACATTCTTCCACCTCGTGGGTACTGCATCTAACATACTGACTACATGCGGAAATCGATAGGTCGGGTGGCAGTCATCCATAATATCGACTTGCCCAGTATGATAATATTGACACCCGTGTCTCGGGAGGATAGCTCAGGGGCAACGGGGCACCACAGGCTCGATCCTCAGTCCACGCTTAGAAACCTCTGGGTATTAAGCGTGTTATAAATAATCTATCATATCATATCATAAGCAGCTCTTTCAAATCCCTCTAATTTCAGTTTCACTTAAAACACAATGGGCCTCATTACAACTCAGGCGTTAAGGGTTAAAGCCGTCGTTAACCCTTAACGCCTGATTCCGATTTTAACGGCTGCTTTTAGCAGCCGTTAAAATCCATGGCGCTAAACCGCCTTGGTGCTAATTACGCCACCGTAATTTGCGGTGGCGTAATTAGCGCCTTCCCCACTCCCATTATGCCCTATGGGGCAAAAATGGGAATGGGGAAGGGTAAAATGGGAAATGGGGATTTACCGCCCCACTCACCTTGGAATGGGGCAGTAAATCCACCATCCACCATGGTGGTAAAGCTGGCATACTTACCGCCTGGGTCATAATGACCCCCAATGATTCAGTCACTTTCCACCTCATCTACTGGCCACCTCGGGAGAGTGGTGACTTCAAGGATTCCTTTTCCAACCTTCTCTCGTTCGTTATAATTTTCTTCTCTAATAAGATAGATTTGCGAGTTTTGAGCTCACTGCTGGGATCTATATGCCATCTGCAGGTTCATCTGCAGGTTCATAAATGAGCACCAACTTCAGTTGGGTGATAAATGTATGTAATATTTATATGTACAGTGCTTTGGCAAAAACGCTATAAAAAAAACAAATCATTATCATTAATGACATATTTCTCTAAGACTATACTGTCCCTGATTCTCAAACAGCAAAACAGGTGTGACTCACAAATCTCCCTTATGAATTCCATGGACCACAAACAAATCATACTCACGCCCACATATGTCAAAGGCCACATGCCCAACTTTAGCTTTGTCTTCTCCCACTCATTTCCTGCATAGACGCACTGCCTCTTGACTTGACCAACCACAACACAATCCCTCTATTCTTATCACACAGTTCACTGTCACATAAAGGCTAGGCTAAATGCCCAGTGATTGATTGCAGCTCTTTCTGGAACTTCCCACTACACATTCTAGAGTCAACCATTACAACATTCCCCTGCAAAAGTGTTGCAGCAACCTTTCTGGAATCATTCAGTCACTCCCCCAAGCAAGTAGTCAATGCCCAAATTCCCCTTAATCCTAGCTGCACCAAAGACAAACCATCCGCACCATGGTAAACACCCAAACTTGCATCCAATAAATGCTCAATCAGATACTTAGAAAAGAAGTGGCGCATAACCACAACTACGAGGATCCTATGTCCCTCAAATCACTATGTGCCAAATGCAGACACGTGATATTCAAGGCTAAGACAGCATTTAGTCAGCCTGTAAAAGGAGCAAAGCATTGTTTGAAGTAGTCAAGGAATGTACCACCCCCACACTGAATTCCTGGTACTGGCTTGCCAAATAAAATGTGTCAGAACCAATAGCTTCTTCAAAAGTAATATTAACAAACTCTGAGCTCTCATTGACACCTATAAATTGGACACGGGTTTGGTCTGTTTTCCATCCTCTACTACACTGTCCCCCAGTAGACCAACTTCATGCCCTTGTCCCCAACGCATCTCTCAGCACCTTGGTGTAAAGCGCTCTATAAATAAATCAATCAATCAATCAATCAATCAATCAAATGTACTTCCCTTCCTCAAACCCACTACTTACACCAACAATGTCTTCCCAGTCTCCTTTATTAAACATTTCACTGGCCCATGAGCTCAATGCACTTCTCATGATTATGAAAGCATCCCCCAACAAAGGCTTATTTCCAGATGTACTCAAGATAGATATCATACAATCCCTCTTAAAGAATGATATACTAGATCTGGAGGACAAAACTAACTACAGATCCACCACAAACTTCTCATTCATTGGGAAACTCACAGAAAATGTTGTGTCCCTACTATTGGCTAACATCGAATAACTCAGTCTTCTCCATCACCACTAGTCTGGCTTGTGCCCGAAATGCAGTAATGTGTCTGCCACCCTCCAGGTGGTGAATTATTAATTGCAATTTCTTGACACAGTTGACTTGTGCCCCGTAGTCCTGTTAGATCTTTTGCCTCCATCACGCTGAGCTTCTCCAGTACCATCCTAAAATGGTTTGCTTCCTACCTTTCCAGCAGACACCAAGCTTTACATATGGATCCGTACAGATCCAAAAGACACCCAGTGATATGTGAGATTCCCCAATGTTCCATCCTCTCCCAAATCATCTTTCAATGCCATATGGGACTTCTGGGAATTTTTCAAAAAGACCTCAACATAGCCTTTTGTCAAGGCGTGGACAACACCTAGCTGTACTTCAAGGTCAAATGCCCCAGTACATCATACACCTCCATAAGTGCATCGCCACCATCCAGACTAGAACATTGAATGTTTACCTTAAGCTTAATTCCACCCAGACTTAATTCATCCTCATCAATGCCCTAGCCAAAGAAACTGTATGTCCAAAAGTGGGTTGATGATATGCAAATGGAAGGATTCACCCCACATCTGTCAGATCCAACCAAATTCCCAAGCTACATTTTCAGCAACAGCCTTTTCTTCCAAAAGCACATAGCAAAGAAATCTCAAACAGCCTGGATACAGATCACCAGACTCAACAAAATCAAATCCTTCATCCCCTGTATGACTTCACATGTTGGTACAGACTCTCACCATCCTGCGATCTCCCTCATTGCCAGGGAAAACCCTCTTTAGGGGGCTTCCAGCTACTTATCTGACCTACCCTGTCCAACACACTGAAGTCAACCTGACTACAGACACTCACAGTTTCAACCACATCTATTCCACCACCATGTGCTTCACATGCTCCCCTCCTCATCAGGATCCTAATAAAACTGCTAATATCATACACAAAGCAGTCTTATGTGACACACCAACAAACCAAGCAGCTACACTCCACTCTCAGAAGGTGATTGGGCCTCTTGTAGCAAAACCAGCAAAAGGTTGGAGCCAAAGCTAGCCACAGAGAGAAGACCCACAAACAGCCCTTCTTCTGCCATGCCGACCTACTGAAACTCTCTCACCATTTCCCAGTTCCTCCAAGCACAAAAAACGTGGTTCCATGTTCTGCACCTCCGCTAACAGTACTTTACTATTTGCTAAAAATGCCATGCCCAACATAGACTTCCACATGTTGCAATGTGCTCCTCAGCTCTTGAGCTAGGATTTCAGTCTAAATGATGACTGACATAAAATATCAAATAAAATAGGTTTTTATTGACCCCACTGCCTCTTCTCCTTTTCTATTACCCCATCTCATTTTAGCTCGACCTCCTTGACTGGGACATCACATTTCCTGTGTTTAATTTCCCTGAGGTTTCTGGTAAGGGAAGGGGGATGAAAATTGCTACTGAGCTAAGGTGCATCAACAAACCAAGAAAATGGCAGTATGAGATATAATAAAATATGACAGGATGTGAGGAAATGAAATAAATTGAAACCATATTCTAAAATACCTACTTTCTGATTAAGAGTTTGGTGGCAGTGGTAAAATATGCAGTATTTTTGAATACTGGATGTTTTACTGCTCTGCACAATTTCGACACCCACACCACTTGTAGAAATAATCATTAGGATATGGGAAAAACGAAATTCATGCTTTAACAAGAGATTACCAGATTAAAAAAGAATTCCAGATGTGGATAACCTTTCACAATGCATGTAATAAATACTGCCTGATTCCGAATACTCGACTGCCAAAAAGAACACATAAAACACCTTGAAAAATGACCACCAGCACAAAGGAGGTGAACCTGAGTGCCAGCTGCTGTGAAATGAAACTGAGGTTTATCCAATTGATCCCCCTAGATATAGAAAGCCTACCGAAACCGCACACAAGCTGCAGAGCAAAATGCAGACTGGTGGAAGCTCTGCCACTGTATCTCAGCGAACTCTACCTACTATCTGAGGGCAGGGTAAATGACACACTCATGCAACAGAGAACAATGCATGCAGGAGAAGAAGCAGGGCACACATAGTCAGGCTGATACTGCCCACAAGGGGCCTAACAGAGTGAAAAATCACAAATTCTGAGATTGTATTGCCTGAAATATCCCACCATCAACTACATACAACAGCTGAGGAGGACTGGGGAAGCCAAATAGCCATACACACTGTTATACCACCCTTATTGAAGTTGGCAGCCTGACTCAATTGTTTTGCAACTGCTCCTTCCAACATACAATTGACATGGTGTATACCCTGGCCCAGCAAACATCTGCTTCCATACTCACTCACTCACTCAGCTCTCCTACAGCATGCAGTAGCACAAATAGACCTATCCATAACCCCATAGGCAATTCGTTGTATCACAGGACATTTTTACAACCTTTCACAATTCCCAAATATCATTAATGCCCTGGATTTAACACATGTGCCAATAGTGCCACCCCATGCAAGGGCATGACACATAGCCGTTCGTTCACAAACATAAACAATAACACACCATGAATGTACAGTTCACATTCAATGCGTACATGACCATTACCCACTGCTGCATCAGGTTCGGTGGATCCACACATGACTCCATGGTATAATTACTATTATTATGGTATGTGTTGAGCACGGATCTAGCTTCGAGGAGCGCTTTACAGAGTTATACAACAATACAGATACAAAACGGAGCGCTTTACAGAGGTATAGAACAGCACAGATGCAAAATGGAGCGCTTTTCAGAGGTAACAACAGATCAGATATAAAGTGGGGGTTGGGTACAGAGGGGTGCAGAGGATGGGTGCAGCTGTACTGGGTGGCAGGGAGGAGAGATGCAGTGGCGTCTAACAAGTGAGGTGGCGTGAGGGGATATGTGATGGCCTAGGGGTTGAGGAGGAGAGAATCATTGAACAGGTTGGTCTTGAGATCTTTTCTGAATCATGGGGGCGAGTTTGATGCTGATGGGGAGGAGGTTACATAGTCTTGGGGTGTAGGCAGAGAAGGCTTGTTTTGAGGTCCTTTCCTTTTTGCAGCAGCAGATTTCACGTCTGCACGTGTCCTGGCTTCTGGTGGTGCCTTGTCCACTAGAGATACTGAATTTCTCCACTAGGTAACTGGGTGACTTGATGGAAACTGCCTTATAGATGATGCAGTAAGACTTGCAGGTGATTTGTGCATGAAGTGGGAGGCAGTTAAGGTTGAAGAGGGCCGGGGTGATGTGATTGTATCTGTGTAGTCCCTTAATAAGGTGTGCAGCCACGTTTAGGGCACTTCTCATGGGCACAAGGGGAACGACAGGGCGCATTTGGGGAGTGCATTGCCACCAGCCACTATGAAACAGTACCTGTCTAGCGTAAATGGCAACCAACAGTGGACAGCAGATGTAGCTTCTAGGTAAATGGAACATGGGCAGTTTTTAGGGGAGGGCGGTTAAGAGGGGGTGCCTTCAAGAGAGGGAGTTATGAGGGAGTGGATGGGGAAGTAGAGAGTTTAGAGGGAGAGCTGGGAGATTGGGGGTTAAGAGAGGTGCCTGGGGCGTTGGGTTTGAAGGGAAATGCCTTACCTGAAACGATTTTATATGCCCCAAGAACATCCTACATGTAGCTACCCACCCACTAACATTGTGTTTGTACAGCAAAGAAGTATACAGCACTCACTTACCCCCTACCCGCATCCTAACTGGGTGAGGCTGGGTATTCGCTCCTCACATGCCTCCTGAAACGAATATGAAACTCACAGACCCAAGAGGAACATCATTACAATGTTGTCTGCATAAGTATACATAACACAATTGAGAGGGCACTTGGACTGCTCAAAACCAGGTGCCTTTGTCACCAGCAAACGGGAGGGACTTTCATGTATGTACCTTAGAAGGTTGGCCACAACATCAATGTTTTTTGCATGCTTCCAAACTATGCATAAGGCACAATATACCCAGCCTCTGGAATACGAAGTACCCCAAGGCTTGGTGCTTGGCCCTTTCCAATTCTCACACTGCACTTCCCTCCTTGCCCCCGTTATCTCCTCATTTGGCATCTCTCACCATTTCTATGCTGACGACACGCAGCTCTTTCTTTCCTTCTCTTCCTTCTCTCTCGACCTCCACCTTAAACTCTCTTCCTGTCTTACTGCCATTAAAAACTGGATGTCTTCTCGTTTTCTTCCCCTCCAACTCCCTTGCCCCTCCCTCCCTCTCCTCCTCCTTTCATTCATTTTCCTCCTTCTAATCTTCCTTTCTCCGCCCACGCTCGCAACTTAGGCATTCACTTTGACTCCTCTCTCACTTTTTCCCATCATATCTCTGTCACCTCTCGTGCCTGTCGCTACCACCTCTTTAATATTCACAAAGTCCGCCCCTCTCTTTCTTTCCATCCTACCAAACTTTTAATCTCCTCCCTTATCTTCTCTCGCCTCTTCTTCTGCTCCTCCTTACTCTTTGGTCTACCTACTTCTCATTCCCCCCCCTCAATTCTATCTACCATTCTGCCATCTGTACCCTCTGTCTCCTCACTTCCCTTTCCTCCCTTGGCTGGCTTCCCTTTCACTCCCAACTTAAATTTCATTTTCTCTGCTTAGTCTTCAAATCTCTCCACGGTCTCGCTCCACCTTATCTCTCTTCCCTTCTCGCTTTCTACACTCCCTCTTGCTCGCTTCGCTCAGCTGACCACTTCCTTCTCACTGCTCCTCCTTCCCCTTGTGCCTCCACCCGTTTCCGCTCCTTCCAACTCCAAGCCCCCTCCACTGGAACTCCTTACCTCTCTCAATCTGCTCTATTCCTACCTTTTCCTCAATCCACACGTCCCTTAAATCTCTCCTTCTCCATTCCCTGCCATGAAACCCCTCCCCCTTCTTGCTCCACCTCCCCCACCCTCCCCCTCTTTCCCCATAATCATCTCCCTCCACGTCCCCCCCATTCTCACCTCTTTACCCCTACCGTTCCCATCCTCCTCCTCTTGCTACCTATCCCTCCCTCCCTCTTCCTCCCAGCTCTACTGCACTACTCTCCCTCTTCCTTTCTGTCTAATTGCTCTACATACTGTTTTGTTGGTCTGATTCAAAATTATAATTTGCTTCGTTGCTTTGTTATTGTTAAATGTATCCTGTTGTTAAAATGTGCAGCGTTTTGGAGTAAAGGCGCTATATACGCTTAATAAATACAAGGACAAATACAATGTGCTTGTGCTCCACAATGAACCACTGCTTTGGACAGTGGCAATGATAAGGATGATGATGAGGAGGAGGACAACACAACTATGCATCCACAATTGGATGTTTGGGAATGCTGAATCACAAAGAAGAATTTGGCAAATGCATAGTTCTGACTGTATGTTTGATAAGCCTCCAAAACCACCTAGTCATCAATTGTGGTAGTATCTGAACATATGGGTCCAGATGCACCCCCAACTGGAATAACATTAATGTGTTTACTTTATACCCTATGAGTAGTCACAATGGTATGGTCCCAAATCAAAGGTGAGGCCACTCATGGCATAATTGGTTGTAGAGGTTTTGCACCTGTATGAATGGATTCTGTCTGGATGAACTGCACATACATTGAGAGATACCCCATTGGGAGTACTACACCCTATTACCAGGAGCAATGACTCCTGACACATGTCTGTTGCACATGTCTTGTGGACAAATGCAAACATTATGACATGGCAAACACATATGAGGACAAGGTATATGGATGCACATGGGTGCACACACAAAAGTGAGATGCACATCATCAGCCCAGCAGGTCATGCATTTTACATACAAGTGACTTGCCACACATTTTATTCCCACAACACTGTCCATAGTGGACACCAATGAAGAGGTGGCCACTTCCACATAGTTTGCCGGTCCGGATACAACGGTGCCAGTAAGCTTACCGGTACTGTTGTATCCGGACTCGCAAACTCAGAGTTGTGCTCGCGGGTGCTTTTCATTCCGCCAGGTCTTAACTGGCGGAATGAAAGGCATCCGCGAGCACAGCAAGCCTGCAGTACTGGCACGGTAATGAACCATGCCGGTGCTACAGGCATCCCCATTCCCATTGAGCCCTATGGGCTCAATGGGAATGGGGATCTACAAGCTCCGGCACCCGTGAAAGGGCAATTACTGGGTCCGGTGGGGGCAGAATACCCCAGTAATTGCCCATTTGCGGGTACCAGAATGTCTTGCCTGTATGGAGGTAGCCTTGCCGGTTTTGCCAGCAAGCCTACCACCAACCTTGTAATGAGGCCCAATGTCACAGAAGCAAATGTGTGATTGAGGAATTTTATGCAAACATATACAATGAAGCACTCATGGGTTGCATACTCCATCTTCCCTCACCTCCCCAAACACCCCTCAAAACAACCTTCCACCTCATCTTCTCAATCATCCCTAAACACCATTCCTCTTCTTCCCCCTCCGTAAATACCCCTTACACTTTGCTCCTTTCCCCCTCCTCAAACACTGCTTAACACACCCGAAGACCCATCAGCGTTTTGGCAACATTCATTTAAAAGCAAAAACAAAGAGGTGATGGCCTGAAGGTTTAGAATTAATCTTAACCCCTGGCATTGCTCTTGGCAACACTCCAGACCATCGTTTGTCGCCTGTCAAGCCATTACAGGATGGAAAACCCATATACAAATAAGGCTTGTTCCCATCCCAAAAGGGTCAATCCAGCTCAAACTGCTAGGTGACATCATTTCTGCATGAGACAACAAGCATCCCCAGACGTTTCAATTTTGTTGGGCCTCATCATTGAGGAGTAGCTGGAGTCTCTAGGCCCAGCAGGCACGGGACTCACGTCTGGGCATATCTGTCCCACTCCTGACAATGCCTAATTTGAATAATGGAAGACTCTGGGACATCTTGTGGATTCTCCATTTACAACTTTCAGTAGTTGCATCAGGAAGCGGGTGGCTGCCCTTAACCCTTGCACTGGGTTTAACGGCGCAGTCGGCGCCCTTAACCCTTAACGCCTGATTCACATTTTAACGGCTGCTTTTTGCAGGCGTTAAAATGCAAGGCGCTAAGCCACCTTAGTGCTAATTACGGCACCGTAATTTACGGTGCCGTAATAAGCGCCTTCCCCACTCCCATTATGCCCTATGGGGCAAAAATGGGAATGGGGAAGGAGCCATTGGTGAATGGGGAATTACCGCCCCACTCACCTTGTAATGGGGCGGTAATTCCGCCATCGACCATGGCGGAATCGTAACCTTAGCGGCATGGACCATGGTGCTAATAGCACCATGGTCCTCCGCCAAGGTTGTAATGATGCCTCATGTCTCCCTTATTGGGCATTTCACATATGAGGTATTCACTTGCTCCAGAAGTTAAGCTGCCACAGCAATTTGAGGAGAGGAGGGGTAAATAATGCCTAGGACCTAAGGGTCCAGAGATATTATTCTTAAGTTAGGGAATCAGAATTTATTCCTTCATTTTACTTTGGAGAAACAGCACACTCAATGAAAAGTTGAGGACATTAAAACACAACACATTTACTTTTCCTCGTTCTCCGAAATGATTGCGAGTTTGGGAGGGCCAGTATTCAAGATTCTGACTGATATAGTGTCTCCCATAAAATATATTACCTGAGAAGTGTTGAGGTGATGTGTGGTATTGATACAGGTACATATGTAATGTAATATTTACATAAAAACAGTACATGGTAGACCTTTGATACATATAATAAATACTTGAGGTAATATCCTTACTACAAAAGTGTTCTGAACATGTGGTATAATATGGAAATGTTAATCCCTTGTATTGCAGATATTCTCATAGGAAACCAGGATATTTTTTCGAGGAGCAGGATTTCCAGTACAAATGGTAGTTTTGAATTGGGAAATTAAGCATTTGTGGTTTTCTTGTCATGACTACTGCTATGCAGGTGACTGCAGAAGTAGAACTAATGTAATGGATGTTGCTCCTGGTTGTCTTAGTAGAACAGTCTTATAAAGACAAAGCAAATCTATGGGTTTTGGGTCTGTGGGATGTTTTTACCCATGCATCCGAGCCCTACCAAAAAAAACTGTGCATTACTGGCATTGAAAACAACATGATGGCCAGGGCTTCCCAGAAAATGCACAGGGAAATGCATGAAGAATAGGCTGCCACCCATTTTTGCCGTTGTTATGGGCACAGAAGGGCACTGCCTAAAACCACCATGGGCTACCCACACAGTAGCCTGAAACCATAGGGAATGGCAATGCTGATTGCCAAAAGCAACCTAGAACTGTGGGGAATTCATTTTCTTAAATCCCAAAAATGGTTGCATTACCAGTACTCACCACTATCAGAAAGCCGGCGTTTTAAAACAACACCAGACATTTGTGTAAAACTGAATAAATGAACCCAAAGCAGGCCAAAGAAAGACTTACTAAGAGGTGGACACAATGTAAAGTTATATTCTGAAGTGACTTGAAGGTTTATAACAAGACTGGCTGAGCTCTGCAGGTCTGCAGTGGCTTAAACTGAAACTGGATTTAAAATTACCAAAAATCGAAATGTGTAAATAAACTGAGGGACAGACTTGTGACTGCCACATAGTTTGTCACTGTTAAAATGTCATAGTTTTGAACTTAGAATCGGCATTCCAGCTGCATGTGTAAAAATTGTTAGTTTTATTTGAATGCACAAAACTGGGTAACTAAAAGTGACAGTAGCTGGGGCCTGGTTTAGGGACCTGGATTCTGCCCGACAACTTCCCCCCAATTGGAGTGAAACTGGATCCACAGCAGTTCTCAGGCCTGGCTGTATTCTGAGGGGAGGTTACCCCTCTCTGATTGAATTACCAAGGGACTGCTAGAGACTAAACAAAGGACCCAGGCAGAGGGTTTATTGGGGGGAGGCCATAAATGGCTTCCTCTTGAACAATGGGCCTTCCAGGGCCCAGGCAGATGGTTTATTAGGGGGACCGTAAAATAGCTTCCTCTTGGCAGAAGCTGGGAGGGGCAGGGTCTCTGAGCTTGGCAGAAACTGGATAAACTGGTTTCTACACAATGTGACCTGAAAAGACACACCCCTGTTGGCCAGAATATGATTCTAAGAAAGATGTATAACTCACAGTGTGGACTTGTCAAAATTATTTAAATGATACCATAATTCTTGTGAATTTGCTGTGCACGTTTTAAGACGCGTTGGGGATTTGTGTGATGTTCTGGGGCAAAACCCCGCTATTTATGGATACTACAGACTCTGTGTTTAAGCTAGAGACATGGGAATTTACTGGAGTATGTAAGGACAGGCCGTGTATATGTGTATAATTTTTAATGAAGAACCAAGGTTGCATAACCCACTAAAATCAAAAATAAGTTGCCATTTTTGAATGCAAGCCCTCAGGAAGAGCAGAGTTTGAACAGAGTATACCTCATGTGATAGGTAATATGTACATGCAATGACAAACCACTATGTATTTGAGAAATGTGTATTTTGATCAAATATAGATTTGTGTGCAATTTGACAGGGGAGTGTCCTTTCTGCAAGCCATTAAATGACATCATTCTGACACACAATCCTGCTCTCCAGTGAGAACGCAAAGAATTCTCCAACCTATCAGAACTCTGAAGGGGTTGGGCCTAGAAAGCTAGCCTCTCCACCCACTTTCAAAACACATAAAAAGGGACTGCTGGGACAGGTAGGGACATTCAATTCCATTTGCTGCGGAGCATGCTGACCGACTTCACATCCAGAGATCCTACACTTAGACTTCCAAGCTAAGCAGAGACTACAGAACTGTGAACCAAGAAGGCCCACTGCAAGCATAAGTATTTGTCAGCAGGCCAAAAATCATTTGCAGACTATTCACAGCTGTTGATTCTGGCCTAAAACCCTGTGCCAGAAAAATCCAGAAGCAGTGCTGTACCCAGAGAAAGCAGAGCAGTATCAGAACCAGAGGCCAGAGATCCAGAGTGACCCAGACCACTGTTAGCAGAACTAGAGAGCTGACCCAGATCACCGTGAAGTGCCGAGACCAGAACCGGAGTCCAGTCCAAAACCTGACCAGATCCGTGGGGAGGCCTATTTCAAAATATATTGTGAGTACCTAGCAGAACTGTGCAGAACCAATCTCTTAGTTAAAATAATATAATTCAATCTATTTTAATCTAACCAGAACTGCCTCCTAACTGTCACCTGTCATTTGCAAAGCTGTCACCTGTCATTTTCTAGCTGCAAGCTGTAACCTGTCGCTTTGAACTTTTAAAATTTCAAATCCGAAAAACTACCTTTATTTAATCGTCCGTATCTCTGGAACCGTTTGGGCTAGGAACTTGGTTTAACTTTCCTCTGAAAGCCTGAAAGCTTTGAATCTCAGCTTTTCAACAAGCTTAGAACCGACTTGCTACTCATCATACTTTTGCCATAATCGTGATTCACGCATTCACAAATTTTGCCGCGATTCGCGATTTGGTTAAAAATCCAGCCACGTGTGAAAACAGCAGCTTCCTTGCTTTCCTTTGCCAAAAATTCGTTTAACCTGCTAGTTACTCCTAGATCCTTGCTAAAGTGAGCCTGAACTCATCCCAAGTATATTTCACTCACCCAAAACCTCCTAAAGGGAATTAAAACCATTTTCAGCATATTCCTCACTTCATTGCCAGCACATATAAAAGCATTTTGGGCCTGTGTTTCAAACTTCTGTAGTCTAAGCTTGCTGGGGTGAACTGAATTACATGTGATTGCATTTCTGAGAACTGTGTGCTTTCCTTCCATTTCCTTGCATTGCATAAAGGGGGGGAGTGGATTGCCAGAGGAAAGTGATTACATTGTTTTGTTGAAATCATATTGAGTATTTTCTGTATTGCATTTTCATTCAACATTGCATCCATCTGAAACTAGATAAAGCATTCTCTACCACCTTATTCTTCTGTTCCTATTCCCAAGCGTGCTACCTCATCCTTTATACTACTCCTGGGTAATCAAATCAGTTTACTAGTAGAACATTACCCATTGTTGTTAACTGCTCATGTTCTGAAGTGTGAAACTAATTATTAATTTATTATAAAGTGTGATATATATATATTGTTTACATTCTCAAATAAACCGTTTAAACTTGCAAAACAGAACTACTTCTTGGCTCAGTGGGGTCAGGGGGGTTCCAAGAGAGGGGTGTTATATAGGGGTAGTCATCCAGAACTCATGAACTGGACATAAAGATATATCAATAAGGGTTTCCATTCAGTATCCCAGACTAGGCATTGACTTAGCTGTAGTGCTGGATTGAATACTCTTACAGGTCCCACTAGAGCTTTCAGAGTGAATGCCTCTCCACCTCTTTCACAGTTCCACTTTCAATGAAACAATGCCAGTCCTACCAATAAACCAACATTGGATTGGTGAGCAATGTCAGAGGAGAATTAATGACCATCTGGAGAGCATAATCAACATTGGGAAGCAGGATTCATTGGAGATATACAAGCACAAGGATATATTCACTGATTACAACGTTAGGATAAATCAGGCAGGATCCTGCACCAAAGGACTATTCAATATACTAATGGAATTAGAAAATCCTATTCCACCCACAGATACTTGCACGAAAGACAAACCCTGGTGCACTAGTATCCAGAACGCCCTTGCCAACAAAATCACAGGGCTCCAAAACAAAATAGAGGATAAACTACAACTTACCAGTAGTAAGTCTACCAGCCCAAGTACACCTCCGCCCACTGACACTAGCTTAGGCTTTGCATTCAAAAAGGTAACTATACCGGAAGTACAACAAATTATAGCCTCTCTAAAACCATCCAACTGCAAAGGGGACAGCTGCCCTGCCCAGGTTATAAAAGATGCAGCCAGAGAGCTAACCCCTTTCATCACTAAACTAATTAACCTCTCTTTCCCCACTAATTCAGTCCCTAGCAACCTGAAACAATCATGGGTTCTCCAACTTCTAAAAAAACAATCATTAGACCCAGCCATACCCACTAATTACAGACCCATCACCACGGCCCCATTCTTGCTAAAAAACCTTGACAGAGTTGCCTACCTGCAAATTCAGGGCTATCTGGAGACAAACCAACTGTTCGGAATACGTCAATCTGGCTTTAGACCTCAACACGGAACAGAAACTGCCCTTGTTTACCTGAAAAGTCAGATTGATGAAAAACGGCCTTCGACTTGGTCGATCACAAAATCCTCTGCAACAAACAATCTTCTGCAGCTCACTTCTCCTCCTCTGCTGTCATGTGGATATAATCCAATCCTTCCTGGCTAATAGAACCATGAGGGTTTTCTCACCAGTAGCAGCAGCAGACCCTATCCCCATCACTTGCAGTGCCCCTCAAGGCTCTTGTGTTTCGCCCACTTTGTACAATATATTTACAAAGCCACTCTTTGACAAACTGGACCATCTGGGTGTCACCTACACCAATTATGCAGATGACATCCGGATACTCCTTACCCTCTCAGATAACTACAATGCTGACCTCATCTGGATCAACAAAATCTTCTCCATCATTTAGGCATGGATGGCCTCTGCCTGAATGATGAGAAAACTGAGCTCCCCCTTGTCGGTTCACCCAATAGCCTATTGAAACTCAGCCCCAATTACAATAGCATTATCATCGATGGTAACACTATTCCCCTTGTTAAAAGTGTGAAAACCCTTGGCTTTTATCTTGATGCCAACACTAACCTCTCCAAACAAATTAACATAACTGCCTCAGCCACTGCCTACACCGGTAAGCTGATCAGGGCCTGTAGACCTTTCTTGTCCTCTAATAGCTGCCTTACGCTGGCCAGGGTTCTTATACAGTGCAAACTGGACTACTGTAACAATCTATACCTAGGCGCAAACCAATCCATAATTAATAAACTACAGGTACTCCAAAATAACGCGCTACAAGCAGCATTAAACATCCCCAGGCGAGAGCACATCTCTACCACCAGAAAATCGTGCAAATGGCTCTCCATACAACAACAAATTGACCTAAAAACCATCTGTCTCACACTCACATACAAAGCCTTAAACCATCTAGCCCCACCTTAACTCACTAACAAATTCACCCTGAAATCTGCTACCAGAATTACTAGATCCTCCAATACCTTAAGCCTAACAGTGCTCAGATTCACCTTAAAAAGAGCTGGACGATCTAGCTTCACGGTCCTTGCCTCCCATCTTTGGAAAACCTTACCACTTAACATCAAATCTATCAAGTCCTTTCAGTCTTTTAGGAAACAGGTTATTAGATGGTTACTGGATAACAACTAGCATTTACCTTCTTCTCTCTCCTATGTCTGACGATACTGCCTATACTTTAATTGTGCTTTTTACCTGCAAACTGTATAAATGTATAACTGTAAACTGTCTATAATGTACTATGTAACCATGTCCCAAAGCGCCCTTTTACCTCTGGGTCTGGAGCGCAATATAAATAAATAAAACAAACAAACAAACACACAAACTGATTATCAAGTGAAGCTGCTTAAAAAGGAAGGCAGTGAAGGTCCAGAAGGAAGATTGGCTTTCATTTATTTGTGAAAGGAATCAGGCTGATAGTGTACATGAAGACAGACATAACAATGAAGGGAGACATTTGGGTGCCAACAGTCCAGCACCAAGGGGTATCCTTTTACCTCATCAAATTGGACTGTGGAAGATTTTGTGCGGAATGCATTGTCAATTGAAGAGCTATTAGTAATGCAGGTCATCACTACATTGTGCTACCTCTGTAATACAGATGTCAGGGAGGTATATAGCCTCTGTATCCCAGGAAGATATGTCTAGCCAATCTGATTCGTTGTAACACAATCATTCAACATTATCAGTATGCTTGGTGAGATTCCATCCTCTCATAGGGCTAGGATCAGGGGCTGAGACTAATAATGAAAGCCTATTTGTTATGCCAACTTCCAAATCCCCAGTTATTGGTCACCATTATCCCATGGTTGCCTACCACCTTGGAATCTCTGAATCCTGGTGCCCCAGAACCATCACAACACCCCTCCCCACCCAGTTACCTTGGCTCATCATCTCTCTGTCACCATCTGGTATGCTCTTGCCACCCAGATTATCATTTACTCAGCTTTGAGCACTTCATTATTGCGCGGGCGGCCAGCTTTGCATGTAGATTGAACAGAAATAAGCGCACACTATACACACAGAACTATTTTCCCTTAAAAGGGCCATTAGCACCCAGGATTATGTGCCTGGTGTTAATAGATTTAATGACTAGGATAGCAGGCGTTTACTGGCCGGTAATGGCCTTAAGCCCTTGGGTAAGACTCAAACAAAAGTCTAGAGTGACAATATTGCACCCGCTAGCAAGTCCTCGACTTTAAGGATATAGCAAAGCTTTCTGGTTCCAAAGATTATGAGAACTGGCCACTCCTACGTAGCTGCCTTAGCCACTCTTATGATTTGAGCCATCCACTGATATGCTGCATACACTGCTTAAAGGAATATCACATAGAAATGGTAAAAAGAAGAACACATTTAAGTAATGACCTCTATACAATGCTGAAAAACAATTCTTCCGCAAATGTAAGTCTAACATTTAACAGCAAAACATCACAGAATACACTTGTCAGCCAATATATGAGCAAAAGTGAAAACAAGATGATGGACATCAACTTCTATTTGCTTTTTGGACTGTCATTGGAGGAGTGATTCCACATCAACCATCAGTCAAGTAATGAATAGGACTCCTCCCTGATGCTTCCAGCTATATTTTCAAGGGTGCACAATGGCTGCCCTACTTTGCTCATGTCTTTAAACATATCATCGGGGAAAGATAGCACCATGAGCCTTTGTAGTCTAAATATGAACTTCTGCCTAATGTGTGAAGTAGTAAGATGTATGCTGATCTGTTTTGATAAGGTGTGAAATCGAATAGAATATGGTGGGAGGGGCTAATTTACCACTTTATTGATCAAGGACTGGACATCCACGTCCTGGTCGAGCCCTCTGTATTGCTCGGGATGTAGACTGCAAGATAGTCATGGCACCTCTATAACTGTGGGTTGTAAGAGGAAATAGTTATCTCTTCCTGTTTATTAATTTTATTATTTTACCTTTGGCCCTTCAGCTATGCACCATCATGCTTGGTAATGTGGCATTTTATTTTTAGACTGATTCACTTCCAGACGCAAAGAAAAACTGCTACTATCATTGATAGTTATGTATTTTATGTATGCAATCTCATCAGCTTGATCAATCCCTTTAGTTACATACACTTATTGTGCACCAAAACCAACACATGAAAACAGTTATGTTAAGGCACATGTGCACATCCAAAGTTCCTTTGTTATGGCATTCAAATCGTATATGGTTTGTTACATATCTGCATTCATTATTTATTACAGTAATATAAGAACATTTCAAATTCAGCTTTCTGTGATCCTCCTTTCCTCATTTATCATTGGATGGCTAGCTAAATGACCCCATGCACTGAAGGGACAAACTCCCACTCGAAAATGTAAACATCCCGGACTTCATTAACCTTTTGGTACAGTAAAGGCTAAAGAAGTAGTGCTTTGTTTCCAACCTGAACCCTTTCTAACTATCCCACAAGAGGGATTCTACTTATCTTTCTATTTATCCCATTTTTTCTGCGCTTTTATTGTCTTGGATAGGCCGTCTAGCCTTTGAAACCTCTCTGCACCCACACACACGCTTACAGCCAGCAACTCCTTTCCTGTGGTGAAGAATACCTCAGCCCATCCTTGCCAGACTGTTGCCCCTGATCTGGATCTCGTCTTCAGCCCAGCCATGACCTAGAGCAAGCTCCAACTCCACATATAACCCAGCCAGCGCTGACTCCCACCAAGTCCGGTGCAGGCCAAGGTTTTCTCTGACTGCCGGCCAAGTGTGTTTTCCCAGCAAAGTGTGTGCTGGTGTCCCTATCACCCCAGTCTGCCTATCTTTCAACCCCTGTATTCATCTACATCCCCTCCATATGCCCCACTGTATATTTTCTTTACATATCCCCACCTACTTCCTAATTATATTTTATGTTATGTTAGCTGAATTTGTAGCGCACACATTCACCCGAGGGCATCTTGGCGCGAGGACGAACACAGCAAGGCCGCAACTATCCACGGATTTAGCAGAAGAAAACTGTTTTAAGTAAATGACGAAAGTGCAAGTGGTTCTCAATATGTCTTGGTTTAAGCGGAAGGCTTACTAGCTGCCACAGAAAAGTCCTACCCCCAACTCTCTGAAGGCAGAATTTGGGGACCAGAACCAAGTTGTCATTTCCGGAGCGCAGAGTCCGACAGGGAATATTGTGTTGAAACTTATCCCGAAGGAAGTCAGCCCCGACCTGATAATAGGCCCGGTGGACCAGACTGAGAGATTTGAAGACTATAAGCTGCTTCACCAGAAGCCAGTGCTGACGTCCCAGAACCGGACTGATTGAGAACCGTATGGTGTTGCAGTGTTTACCCGAGCAGCTAGGTTCTGAAACAGTTGCAGATGATGGATAAGGCCTACCGGCTGAGCCAAGTAAAGGGCAGTACAGTAGTCAAGCCTACTGGAGACAAGAGTAGCCACAACTAGAGGGCAGAGCGAGGAAGGGAGAAAGAAAGGGTAGAATCTTACAGAGAACCCTCAGTAAGAAGTGCCCAGACAAGCATACTGCACTGACCTGCGAAGCCAAAGACAGAGATGCAGACAGATAAACCCCTAGATTTGTCACTGCCGTCACCAGAGTTGGAAACACACCCAGTGAAGAATGCCAGAAAGAAGGGGACCAAGAATCAGATACAGAAGTCCCCACCAACAGGACCTCTGTCTTGTCCCTGTTTAGTTTGAGCCAATTGGTGCTCATCCAGTCCACCACGGCTGACACGCAGTCATGTATACGAGACGACACATCAACCCGGTCGAGATCTAATTGGACCAGGATTTGGATTTCGTCCGTGTATGAGTAACACCTGAAGCCATGTGAGTGGATTAGAACAACCTATGAGTGGACAACACCCATTGAACAACAATGGGGACAAGGCGGAGCCCTGGAGGAGCCCACAAGAGAGAGAGTAAGATGGAGACAGAAAAGGAGGCAGCAATATGGACTGGCCTCTATCGGTCACGAAGGAGGTAAACCAGGCGAAGACAGGGCCAGAGATGCCAATGGAGGCCAGGCGGGAGAGGAGGAGGGAGTGGTCAACAGTATCAAAGGCCATTGAATAGATCAAGTAGAATCAGTGCCCCTACTCCCTCCCATCAACTAGCCTGGTCATATCATCCATTACCGATACAAGGACGCTTTCAGTGCCCCTCCTGGGACGAAACCCAGATTGAAAGCGATCAAGCACTAAGGAAGACTCCAGATGGACAAAAATGGGGAAATTAAAGCCTCAAGAAGTTTCATGAAGAAAGGAAGTAAAGAGATAGGACAAAACTTAGAGAGAATAGAAGCATCAGAGATGGTTTATTTATGAGAGAGACCACAGTGGCCTGTTAAAGTTCACTAGGGATAGATTCTAAACTACAAGAGAGATTTACAGCCAGAATCACCAGAGGGATGATCAGCATCAAAAGGTCCCTTAGGACAAATAAAGGAACTGGATCGGCAGAGCTGCAGATTTAAGAGAGATGGCTGTTAAGAAAACCTAATCTGTAAACACCGGGAAAGTTTCCCAGCCAGTGGTCGCAGGCTGATGGATAGCCTCAACCCTCAAGCTAACGCCAAAATGGGAAAGCACTATATTGCCACATATACTTGCAATTTTAGAGTGAAAGAATACAGCTAAAGTGTCAAAGTGCAACTGAGACGCCAAGGCAGTAGGCAGAAAATGAGCAGTGGATGAAAACGTTTTTACGACAGAGAAAAGCTCCTTCGACTGATGAAGAGCAGCTTCAATATTATGTGGGGAAAAAACAGTTTGGCTGTTTTAATAGAAAAGTGATAGCTTTTGGACAAGGAAACAAGTTTAACTTTATCACAAAGAAAATGGTCTGTCTGTCCAAGAGAGCGGAATCACGGGGAAAACGGACAGTCCAGGAATGGCTGAGAGAATTAAGTCTAGGATACCTCCAAGCCGGTGGGTAGGTTTGACTGCATGTTGTTTGATATCTAAATCAGAAAAACTCTCAAAATACTGGCTCAAATTATTGGTGAGAGTGGAGTTAAATCTAATGTTAAAGTCACCCACAACAACCAGATTCGCATATGTCAGATGGAGCGAAGCAACCAGATCCAGAAAAGGATGTAAAAAAACGAGTGAGGCCCTGGAGGGTTCAAGGGAGGAAGGGCAATTTTGCCCCCACATACATTTGACATGAAAGAAGCCTAATGTTCATACAGTAGTGGGGAGACGTCTTCCTTGCCCGTCCCTGACAACAGTGGAAGAGGGGCTATTGCACAAAATATTCAGGCTCCATTTTGTGCACCTCCAGGCTCCATTTTTGGACTAGGCCGCATCTTGATAACTGGGTAGCCGTCTCTCCCATTTGCAGCGCCGCACACAGCAAACACTCACAGCCCCCACCTCTTCCTCCCATGTCTGTGTCGCCCAAGCTAATTTCTCATGGATGCCCTGGCGCGAATTGTTGCAAGTAAAAAGTTCATTTGTTTCCTTCCTCTGAGATTACTGCCCTGTGTGTGACCAGGGCGAATCTCGACTTGTGGCCCATCCGTCTCCACAAACCTACTCCTTCTCATCTCATTCCCGCTTTTGGAAGTTATTTCCTGCACAACCTTTTTCCCCTCCATTCTTCCTTTGATGTTGCAGAAGTGTGACCCTTCCCCACTGACCAACCTAGAGTGCCCCCAATATAACTGGTTTCCTGTCATATATTACGCCTAAAACCAACACCTATCAATCCATTCCCTCAAGCTCCGGAGTGCCATGACAAATACATCCTAGATCAAGCCCCCTGATAAAGCACCTGGTGGGCAAGAACCTTGTACCCTTTACTTCTACAAAGGCCTGAGGTGGGAATGTGTAAATAAGAGTCTACAATTTATAGGTATCCCCACATTCTAGTATATGGCTTATGTTTTGCATTATTCACTGCATGTCAGGAGATAGTGTGTAGCTTAGTTTAGACAGAACATTCTCCTCTCGTGGACCAGGCCTGACCTTCATCTCGCAAGGATGAGCCCAGCTGACCCACATGATGCTTACCAGACCTCCAAACTGCAAGCCAATCCTGTGGGGCCGGTCCCTATACTACTATAATGTATCCATGTCTTTCACCAATCCCAATTCAACTTGATGTACCTATAGGGAAACGTCTCTAGTGACGGTTCTGAAGCTTATAATGTACTGTTTTTGTATTGTTTGGCAGAGCGTTCTCAAGGAAGCAGAGTCCTCTGCATGCATTATTCTCTATAAATCTTTGTTTTACACACAACCTTTCTCCTGGTCTCATTCCCCACTGGGCTGTCTCCTTTTACTATGAGTTTATAACTGTCTGTATGGGGAATGACCACCTTCACTTGGTGACCCCGGCTACGTTTTTGCGGGTACTCCGAGAAAGACCAAGGAAAGCAAAACCATACATTTCCGTACAGTAACCCTTGCATCCATTCTAACAGGCTCAAAACCGAACCCAAAGGTAGTAGGGTACATGCACAATACCTAGGATAAAGTAATGACAATTCAAATATATTTGTGACACAGAATTCTGATTCAAATTGAGCTCAAATTTCATAAAGCGACATTTATTTAATGATGACCGATCAATTCTGGCCTCAGAAAACACATAAATCACCTAGTCACATGGTCTAAATTATAACAACCCCATATATATAAACATGATCCGTTTTCATATTCAAAATCAAATTGTCAAGAAGAGGCACACAATATCAGCGTTCACAATTCTCACAGTGTTAATAAAACAAAAAACCCAACAGATTTATAATGATCCTCGTTGAGGAGAAGCTTAACAGTGAATTTTTCTCTTCTTAAGTGTCCAGAACAGCTTCTTAAATACTAGTGTGTAGCCAACGCATTTCGGATTAGAACATCATCCATCTTCAGGGCAAGGAGAACCTATTTTGTTCAGATGTGCGTTTCTAATCTATAAGTGTACCTGAAAGGGTGTAAAATAAACATATGTCAGGGAAACCACTTGTTCATTCCCAAAGCACATGTGCCCAAATTCCAAAATCAAAAAGCACTAACCTTCAATTTTCAAACCCACGGCCCCAAACGAGTATAGAACACCTAATGCAACAGAACGTGTATCAGCAACACTGATGGTTCAAATCCTAAACATACTCAATAAAAAGCCCTAAATGTCAATAACCAGTCCCATGCACGAATTCCAAGCATAAGTATTCCAAATATGCAGCTTCAAAGACCACATATATCTCACCATGGCATCAAAAAGCAAGATATAGACTATATCAGATCACAACAACATACTCACCCCAGAACAGGGATGGGGGGGGTGAGTCAACTCTCCACCGTCACGCAGAGCACGGAAAGGTCGAATGGTACACACCAAATGCGGGGGAAAGAGCCAGAAACTGGCATCCAGTCAAACCGTCTCATTCGGATCTGAAGTGGGTACTTCCGTGGCAAAAACCTATAATGTGCGAATAATGTTGGTAAACAACAATGACATCTTATATATCCAGTATGCCCATCCCTATAAGCTGTACCCTTGTAGAGAAGTGGATTTCAAGTTATAGTTTACCCCAATTGAACTTGAAGAGGCTCATCAGTGAAACGGCCAGCTGACATGCAATGTTGACGGCCAGTCGTCCAACAACTTAGAGGTTGCTGTGGTGACCTTGCGCATGTGCAACAAGTCGCATGTCCACCCGGTCACCATCTTAGTGTGGGAACGACCCACTACGCCAAAGTTACGTGTCAACGCCATTTTGGACCTGATTAGCCCGTGATGGCCAACCTAATCTAATAACTTATAATGACGCTATCTAGGCTTGTATGTGCAAGAACAGACACAACCAGATGTCTAAAGAACAATAAGCAAAAACGACACCGGGCAAAGAGAGGGTCCAGTCCCCCCTCCCGCCACCATGGTAGGCCTGTGCTGAAAAGGGCACAACACCTGTAATTTAAGATCACAGCCTCAGAGTGTGTTCAAATTTCTGAGAATAATTCAATAAACCGGCAGGGGGAGGGGTGCAGAAAAAAAAAACTGCTCAGGCCCCCCTCTCAGCTATGGGTGTAAACAGGATGTCACCACAGTAACAAACTTATACGTGTCTCGACCCCCCAACAGTATTCATGTGCCCACATTGAATAAAGGTCATAACCATTGACCATTCCAGGGTGAAAAAGGCATTCTGTCAGGCTATAGCCCTGCTCACAGTCTAGTGGCCAAGTATCTTACAGAGAACCCTTACATGGCAACATAGTCAATTCAAGAACATGTACAAATATTTAAATGAAGCACATTAAGTCAAAGTCCACATTCATACCCCTAGGACTTAGAGAGTCCAATAAATCAATCCACATGATTTCCCTCTGGAGGATTTTTCTGTGTAGATCCCCTCCCTGAGAGTCTAGCCTAATTTGCTCAAGGATCACAGTATGTCTAGCCTGATGGAAATTACTGGCTACTCGAGATTTCAGGTTATTGGTATGAATGTTCGACTTGTGCTCGGACCACCGTGCCTTTGCCTTCCTGGTCGTCATCCCTACATAATAAAGACTGCAGGGGCATTTCAAACCATCAATCACATTTGTTGCATCACACATGCAGGAATGTTTTAGCCAGTTTGGTTTCCCAGAATGTGGATGTGTGATACTATTCCCTCTAATGACATTAGCACAATGTGGACAGTTCAAACAAGGTATGGTGCCCTTATATGTGGTGTTGGTCACAGAGGTCTGTATTTCAGCTTGCACAAGGCTCGACTGAAGTGCTCTGTTGTTTCTGTAATCAAATCTCGGTGCTTGAGGAAATAGTTGTTGTAAACGAGGTTCCATTTGAAGCATCTGCCAGTTGTTTTGTATTATCCTCCTAATCACTCCACTTTGGGTGGAGTACGTGGTCACATACACCAAAGAATCTCCTTCCAGGATAGGCTTCGGGGTAAGAAGGATCTCCCTCGCTATGGCATTTACTTTCAGTGCAGGATCATGAACTGATGTGGCATGATACCCCCTAGCTTTCAACTTCTCCTCGAGTTGCTGATTGCCGCTGGTACTCTGATGGTTCTGATATATTCCTCCTGTATTCAGTACTCTATCGATGGTTCTTCAGGATGAAAGCTGGTGGCTAAAAGTAAACTGTTCCTGTCTAAAGAAAGGGAATTATAGACTGACTGACCTAAACTGTAGAGTGAATCCTGGTGTTCATTTGATTCATCATATCGAAAAATGCCTTTAATTCTGCCGAGAAAGACCCGGTGCCGTGCGGTGAGATCTGGGACGCCCCCATCAAGACCACCGCCACCTACGGCTGACCAGTAGTTAAGAGTGTACGCCCCAGAAAGGTTCCAAGGGTTCCGGCTTTGCAAATACCCGACTGCTCTTCTTCAAATTACATTTTAGACTTTTAGCTTTAAAGTGGTTAAGGCTGCTGGCAAGTCCCTTTGGGTTCAGATCTAATAGTATAGCATCATCTGCATGAAGTGGAGTAGGGTACATTTCCCCATTCAGACATGGAGGGAATATACCTGGCAGATATTGGGCGGACCAAAAATCTGAAAGAAAAATTATAAATAACCAATGGACAGCCCTGGCGCACATGTTTGTTAGTGAAGAACTCGCTTGAAGGCCCTGCTGTAGGGTAGCCTCTTACAGAAGCACTAGTATCTCAGTATAGGCAGATGCCCAATCTCTGGAATTTATTCCAGAGAAGAGTATGATCAATGGAATCAAAGGCCTTAGCTAGGTCTAGAAAGCCTTATTTGTCTAAGATGGTTGAGAAGACAAAAACATGGTCCAATGTCGAAAAGCCTTTTCTAAATCTGGCCTGATAAATGGGAAGTATATTACTTTCCTCATTCCTTGTCTGTAGCCTGACCAACAGGCAGTTGATACACATTTTGGAGATGGCCCTCATTACGACCCTGGCGGTGGACCATGGTGCTAATAGCCCCATGGTCCATGCGGTAACTTACCGACTCCGCCATGGCGGAATGGGGAATTACCGCCCCATTCTGAGGTTGGCGGGCGGTAATTCCCCATGCCGCCATGGCCCTTCCCCATTCCCATTTTTGCCCCATAGGGCTCAATGGAAATGGGGAAGGCGCTAAGTACGGTGCCGCAAATTGCGGCACCGTACTTAGCACCAAGGTCCCTTTGCAGGTTGGTTTTTAACGCCTGCAAAAAGCAGGCGTTAAAGTCTCCAACCCGCAAAGGGACCTCGTAATCAGGCGTTAAGGGTTTAACAGCGCTGCCACCTTTTACAGCGCCGTTTACCCCTTAACGCCTGGGTTGTAATGAGGGCCACTGTCTTATAATGATATGAGGCGGCAACAATGGGGATCCAGCATAGAGCCCTTTTTAATTAATGGTTTAATCAAACTTAAAGACCAAGAATAGTCACTGATGCAGCGATTGAATAAAAAAATTCTAACTAGACCGTTGACCACCATTCAGGAAACCACTTAAATGCGTCTGGTCTAATGCCATCCGGACCCAGAACATTACCTGGCTTAGCCCCTGTGATGGCTCTCTCCACTTCATCAAGTGAAAATATAAGACCTTTATCGTCCTTAATTAACAAAGTGGGTGCTACACCATCTTCAAACATAATGGTCCTAAAAAGCTGAACCCATTATCGGTCTCTTAAGGGGCAAACCATATCTTGAATACCATCCCGAAATGCAACAAGATTCCACAAGCCTTTTACATCTCTCTCCCATATGGATGCTTCTAGTCTTTCCCACTGAGACTCATAAAAACATTCTTAAGCCTCAAGAGTTTTTTGTAATCACACTTAGCCATATACCTAGTGCTGGCTGTGTTATTATTTGCTCCAGCAGCAAACCACAGGGCAAACTTGGTTCTGTGTCACTCCGCGTCAAACCAAGGAGCACCGCTAAACAACCCTACCTTCCTCCCTGGCCAATCATCTGACAAGGAGATGCAGGAATGCCTACATCTTTTGGAGATAAACGTCACCAATTTCTCACTTGCTATTACGGTGGCAGTAGGGTCATCTGTAGATACCTGTGACAACAAATGAGCTCTTACAAGCTGCACAATGTCCAGAATTTCCGCCAACTTTTCTTTAGACAATTTTCTTGAATAATGATCCAATGACAGATTGTCACAGATGGAGGAAGGTTTTTACTCAGGGAGTGAAGGAATCGTTTTCCATGTAAAATTTCATGGATCATGATCACTCTCCGGGCACAGACATATGTCAAAATGTTTCACCCTCCAAAAAGAATAGCATTAGATCAGACAATAGTCAATTAAAGAGCTAGTGCCGGTTAACACAAGAGAAAGTAGATCTTGGGGCATCATCACCCAGAGACCTCCCATTTAGTTCAACCAAAGCAGTAGTATTTTGAAAGGAGTCAAATAAAGCCATACACGGTTCACCAGCCGTCAAATGTTTATTCAGCCTGGGGATCCCCCAGGCTGCTTCTAAGAGGAGCCTATCAGTAGACCCCCAGGTTTGACAGTTTGGCGTTAAGGTCGCCCACCATGACTATACTTGACTCCCATTTGCCTAATAGAGAATCCGGCAGCCACTCGTTTGGTGATGAAATATTTTTTGCATCCTTCTTCGGGTGCAGGTACATATTCCCTACGAGGAGCCTGGCATCCACCTTGTTGCCCTGTGTGATGGACGTCAAAAGAATTTGATCTGATGGTGCAGAAATATGTCCAGGACCCTAATCCCCGGCCGAGCGTACCAAAGTAGCCAAGCCCTTACGTAACCTGCCTGCCCCTTCCGAATCGCCGGGCAGATTGCTATCCAGTAATCGGGAAAATATCTCATCAACACAGAATCATCACACAACCATGTCTTTTCATGGCATAATATATCAACATTTCTTGGCCAGTGTAACCAATCAGGGCCTTCTAGTCAATTAGCCACCCTGGTCACATTCCAGCTTAACAATCAAGCAGTAGATGGAGGGACATTAGACACATCTTTCCCTTTACAAATACCTTTACAGCTGATCCTTCATGTGCTACTAATGGGCTCAGTGTGGTTGGACCTGCCCCGAATAATAAAACAATGAGCTAGTTGGCCACAGCTAAAGTGGCCCCGCAGGTATGGTCCGTTGTACAATGCTGTATACTATCTCCTTAGCTTGAGTCGAGATATTAATTTTTGAGGAGAGTGGCCAAGCCAATCTGAGCTCCAATTCTTCTCTAGTCAGATCTTTAATGAGACCGTCCAAGGAGTTGGAATAAGCTGGGATACCTGAGCTTACAAAAGTAGAGCTAACATCAGATTTTCCCAGACTGCTACTGGTGTACCATGAGTTGTGAAGATGGCAGATTGAAGCCCTTGCATCCTTATAGACCTCGTTGCCTTTGCCTGCTAACACCTTGCTACTGTTTAAAATGCAAGACCGAAGATGAATGTTTGCAAAGAAGAAACAGACATTACAGCCCTTGAAATACATGCAACCAGAAAAGATTTGAACACAGGGAAACAATTTAAAAGAGATATTGTTATCTTGAAGAACCTTGGACAGAGCTATGACGAACATTCTCTAATAAGAGTTTTTATTTCCACGAGTTAAACCCTTAAAACACAGTATTAAATGATTCTCTCTCCAGCCCATCAGAGGATCATCAGTTAGATATGAGATACCAATATTCGATGCATAGTGTGGGATCTCTGAGGATATCCTGGAGTTACAGAGAAACAAAGGGGGGAGCAAGAGGAACCATCGTATGCACGACTTGATCCTGGACGTCTGGTTCGTATGACTTGTAAACAATAATCTGACCAGAATATAAACCAGGGACTAGGTGTGGGTGGTAGCTCATTCTAAGCTACCATTTTGTCCTGAATGAATCACAGGAATAGCACAGGAAAATATCCCCCCCCAGTAAAATCTGCCACGGGCTGGGGCTTTGAAGCAGACTGCTTATAGAAGCCCTTCATCAAATTGGTCGAAGTACCAATTATATCTAAATATCTGCCCATGCAAGCCATGTCTTTTTCTCTTTGCTCTGCCAGTGACCATAAAGAAAGGCTCATCGCTTTGTAAGAATGTGTTAGATGATTAACACAGTTAATTAAAAAGCTAGGATTGCGCAAAATTCTTTTAGTGTCCCTATAATTTGCACAGTCCACCAACTCGCTGCGCACATCCTGTGGTAACGGCATGAAGTGGGCTTCAGAATTGACCATGCACAGGTCCTGATCATCCGAATGTGCTGAAAAAGTGCCTTCATGCTGCCAAAGCGTGAGCCCCCTCGCGTTGGGGGCTGAGCAGGAGCAGATGCAACAGGTTTGTTAAAAGTGGCCATGGACAGTTCCGAGAAGTGATCCACAATAACACTAGGAATAGTAGGAATAGGTGGAAAAAATGGCTTGGACAGGCAGCTATCGGAGAAAGGAGGGGTGAGAACGAGGATACTGCTATACTGACAATAATTGATACAGGACTGTCTGCCAAGGCCAGACCCTGGGCCAGTATTGAATGATCAGCGTGCTCAGCCCAACCTCTGCATACGTTATTATTACAAACGCTGGATTACAAGCACACACAGTTCTCATAGTGGGGATCAATTGAGGCCTCCAGGGCCTCGAGACTGGCTCTGTCTGACAGCACAGAGCTAGGTCGCAAAGAGGTTGCTGGAGGAATTAAAAAGGTTCACAGAGTCGGAGGGCCTCTAAAGGCCAATGTTAACCCTCCCCCTCACCCGCACTCTCCTAAACAATGCTGAACTCCATCCCCACATGTGAAAGAAAAAAGAGGAAAATATACTTGGGTACTAGGTAGGATGGGCTCGCCCAGAGACTCATATATAGGAAAACAGTTTGCAGGATAATCTCAAGGGACTGTTTGAATCCACAATAGCAGGAAGCCCCTGGGGGACTGAGCAGGGTTAATGCCAGGTTGACTTTGTAAAGCCCACTTTATTGTAGTCTGCTTTGAGGAATCATTACAGATATGGACAGTGATAAGTAGAGAGTGCTAACAGAGTGGAAATAGAACCTTCAGCTAAGCACACTTTTGCAGTTTCAAGATGCAAGCTGGATACACTGATTACGCTGGCATTTATCTGCAGGCAAGAGCAGTTGGAACCTTCTGGAAGGCTGCTCGAAACACAGGGCAGTAGATTGGCCCCCCCTGACTCCTCCGATGTCCGAGTACTCTAGCAGCAGCCACCCCCTACAGTACCCGCTCACAATGCAGCCGCCTGTAACCAAATAAGAGAAACAACCCATCTACATGGGTCCGACAAAGAGCAAAACGGGCATAACAGGACGATAAAAAAATAATATTAGTAGCAGTATTACAGATTTGCAGGATAGAAATGAGGGAAGCAGGAGAAACAAGAAATACGAAAGAAGCACAGCTAGTCACTTCCCCATTGCGCAACATGCCATACCTCATTGCAGAGAGTCGCTGTCAGGCACTGAAGGACGGAAGCACCCACCGGAGTGGTTCACATCCACACTTTGGTCATCAAATTCGGCATTGGAACTATTGAAACTATCGAAACACACCACCTCTAAATTGAACTGCTCTCCGCTCCTAAGCTCTGCTCCCTGCTCTCCACTCTCTGTCAGTCCTCCTCCAAAAAACCTGAGGAAAGGACCCAACGGCGTTAAGTCGCACTGTGTCTTTGACTCACAGACTCAGCTGCTTCTGACACTTTCAATCACTTTTCACTGCAAAAGTACTCTTTGCACCACACTAAATGGGCCTAATTCACATAAAAAGCATGTGTTTGTTGGTAGTGCAAAGTTCCATGAATTATGCCCAGAGTCTGTTGGAGATTTTGTTGGTGAAATGCTTGATTGATGAGCAGTCTTTCTCTGTCCTAAAGATTTACCAGTCCTACACATGTAAAGTCATGTCCAACAGCATATTATCTTGTCAGCTTTTATCCAAATATGTATTTTTATGGAACACTCAACTCCTGCAGCCTAATTCGATATAAAGATGAGACTTCAGTGAATGTGTTCAGTAAACAATAAATTTAACACATGAGCATTAAAGCAAATGATGTACAAGCATTTTGAAGCGCATAAGTGTTCTGACACCTGTCATTTGCATCATATTGGCAGGCATGCGTGTAGGACAAATATAGAAAATACCTCGAATCACATGGGGAAAGGTGATAGCACTTACATTCCCCCTGTCAGAGGCGACACTATTAGCCTTTTTGGGTCATTACACAGCCACGGTAGAGGCTGTGTAGTTATGGTTAAGTTGCTGTTTCCATAGGAAGAGCACTTTTTGGGCAGCATATAACTCCGCTCCCCCTGGATGAATCCACACCAAACTTTGCAGAAAAAGTATATGGCCACTGTGAATTGTTTTGCAAAGTTTGGTGATGTTTGGTCCAGGGGGGGAAAGTTATAGGGGGGGTCCCAAAAATGTCTTTTTTTCCCATAGACTGAATGGGGGAAAAACTTTGCGCACGCCTACAGCCCAAACCGCTGGACAGATTTTCACCAAATGTGTGGCAGGAGCTTGGTCCCGAAAGCGTGCTTTTGTAAAGGTATGTCTCAAAAAATTAGTGATATCTATGTCTGCTCCGTGGTCACACTTCCCTGTTTGCTCCGATTGGCTAATCCGTAGCGTCATGTCTGTGGACATGTCATGCGTTCACTGATTGGATGTTGAACAGCGTGAAGTGCGTCAGATTCTTTCGCTGCGCCCGCCATCTTTCATTTGGGTTTTGGTGTACGCGGACATCGCCGCTAACACATATTAAACAACACACCATTGCACTTGTTAAACTTATGAAATACTGTTTCGGAAGGTGAGGGTTAGTGAGGCTGGGATGGGATGTGGCAGCAGGAAGTCAAAAAGTGGTGTTTTCTTGTCACCAAAGTCATACGGTAAATTGGAAGTTGCTGCTCAATATAGTGTCCATTAAGTACAGGCGAAGATTTACTGCGTCTGTGTTACAATGTATTTAAAATAATATTGCAGTCAGACTGGCATCCTAGAGTTTGAAATCTGAGGCAGCCACCTGCACTGTTTGATGGAAACAGCGGGTCTGCAAGTGTATGGGAGTAGTAGTTCTCATGAATGCATTCAGATATGTTGTTGCAAAGTCAGGGGGCCTCATTACGACCCAGGCGCTAATGGGTAAACGGCGCCGCAAAAGGCTGCGGCGCCGTTAACCTATTAGCGCCTAATTACGAGGTCCCCTTGCGGGACCCGACCTTAACGGCTGGTTTTACCAGCCGTTAAAGTAGGGTGCCGCAAAGGGACCTTGGTGCTAAGTACGGTACCGCAATTTGGGAATGGGGAAGGGCCCATGGTGAATAGGGAATTACCGCCCCGCCAACCTTGGAATGGGGCGGTAATTCGCCATTCACCATGGCGGACCCCGGCATGGACCATGGTGCTAATAGCACCATGGTTTAGCGCCGGGGTCGTAATGAGGCCCAGAATGTATTTGCATTCTGATTGAAGATCAGTTGCTTTGCTTTTTTGGTTGCGAGTTCAGTAGGTCCGCGCATCTGACTGAACCCATAAGGGTCAATTGTTTTTTTACCTTGAGCAAAAGGGAACATTCAGTAAGAATGCCGGGAGTGAAACTTAGCAAAAAAATACCATTTGATAAGGTTATGTATTCAAAACGTTTGTAAGACACATGCAAAATCAGTTCAAGAATATTCTTTGGTGCAAGTACATTGCTGTCTGAGTTTAACAAAGACAATGGAGACGGTAAATATTGTGTAAGTTTACTTTTGACGACTCTACACCGGAACGAGTTTTTATTTTTTATTAACCAGAACAATAATGTTGGCAATGTAACTGAAGTACTATCTTTCTGTGTAGTTGTCATTTTTTTTTTATTTATGGAGAGTGCAGAGTCTCTGCGTTTAAGGCTAGCACTAGATTCACCCATGTTCAACGCTCATATTTCCTTAAAATGTCATATATGACCACATTGATTTGTGCATCAGTTTCCACGTTCTTTTTGTCTTTTTTGAAATCACGAGATTTAATTTTTTTATTACCTGAACATTAATTTTGGCAATGTAACTGAAGTAGTATCTTTTGTGTAGTTGTCCTTTAGTTATGCAGAGTGTAGATTCTCGGCGTTTCTAGGCTATCACTAGATTCACCCATTTTCAATGCTAATATTTCTTTAAAATGTCATGTATGACCACATCGATTTGTGTATCAGTTTCCAAGTCCTTTTTGTCTTTTTTACAATTGTTTGGTAAAGGTTGGGTATTGATACATATTTTCTGTTACGTTTCCTGAACAGCTACATTCTGCCTTACTGTGATTACCATGGATTCCAGATGCCAAGTGATGGCTTCTTTGCACACCTGGTGCACGTACTCGTAACTGGCAGCTTAACCGTCACTGTTTTGTGGGACAATCAGGCAGGACCCATTTGTCCATACGCTGCAGTGGCCATTAGGAGTAACATAACATCTTTTATGGTGGTGTAGGCCGAAGTTCATGCCAACGTCTTGGAAATCACTGTGCGACCAAAGCGGTTGCTTTATCGAAAACAAATACTTTGTGTATGCAAAAAGAACAACGTGTGCCTCACGATTAACATTTTCGATGATGACGGAAGAAACAAAGTTATTATTTGATTTAAAAAGGGAATAGTCCGATGGTCTCGGACAGTTTTTTGTGAAATAAAAGTACTTTACAAATTCTAAAATGTTAATGTTTTCTTTTAAAAACAAGTTTATTATTTCAAAATGTAACATGCTACGTTGTACGTCGCTGTGTGTTCATTTTCAGGTTCTGCGTCATGGTACATTGGTGCTTATGGGTGCATATGGCTATGCTGGAGAGGAACATCATCTAAAAAAAGGTGTACAATATCATTAGGGTTGGTTATGTGACGAGATGAGGGAGTTTTTTCGTATTATACAAGTGTTGTAATGTAGTTAAAAAACGTAGCGGTATACGTTTATTGACTGAGGGGTAGGCTGCAGCCATGGGGAGTGGGCAGAAAGTCGGGGTCATGGTATAAGGTCATGATCCGCACAATGTGGCTACTGGTCATGACCAGAAGGGAGAAAAGATAGGATTACAGATAGGATTACAGTGGCCATGTCCACCTGGGACTGGCTTTGTGGTAAAGTTGTTCGACATTAGGATACATTTGAAAGGGAAGAAAAAAGTGCTTGTGGTAATATGTTAACAGGGTTTCCTTTTTTTGCTTTTTGCAGGTCCCCCTGTACGGAAGAACTGCCTTCCCTTTCTATGGTGGCCATCTTGGAAAAGGATTTTGTTTTCTAATCCGGGACGCCTGTTGAATGACAAATCCTCTTTTATAGTAGCACATGTTACTGCTTTGCAAATCTAGATTGTTAATGGCATTCACCCTCCATTTTTAGGGTGGAAAGGGGGGTTACGATCCAGAGATCGCGTTATGCACTCTTGCTTCGATTGGCCTGATAACTTGGCCTGCTGGCCCTTTATTCACCGTCCCTGGAACGGAGGACGAACGCTACAATATTCAGGATAACACAAACTGCAAATGGAAATGTTGAAAAATCTTATTGCGTCTATGTCCTTTACTGAGAAATATAAAGTAGATGGAGTGTATGCAATTTTTTAAAAATATTTTTAAACTGTGAAAGGTGGTTCTTAAAGGAACATTTACTTTGTTTACGGATGGCTTTTTTTTGGAAGGACAGCTAAGAAGAAAAGTTGCAGATGGAAATGGGCAAAGAGGCACCAACCAGTAATATGGGGGGGGGTAGGTGGATGGGGGAAAATGTTGTGCGTGTGTTATTTGTAAGGTAGTGGCAGTGTTTCTCATGCTCCTTCATTACAGCAATGGTGCTGTTTCTTAGGGAGGAGGGATGGCCTTAGCTCATGTCGTTTTCAGATAAATAGTACTTTTGCAAAAAGTATGTACTGTGTACTACATTGTTAATGGCTGACTACAAATAGGTGAAGTTCCTACATCAGTAAAAAATGTATTTCCACACTGTATACGAGGCATAGATCTTATTTTTAAGTGTGTATGGATTTTCTGACACGTCACCGTGCTGAGCGCCAGCATATGGTCATGTTGCATTCTCCGCAAGGTGTGCAATGAAGTCAGATGTTACGTTACATTATGGGTACGTGCCACTACTAGAAACCGATGAACTTCAGTAAAAAAACTTTGTTAAAGGGACGTTATGGTTAACTTGCGCTACTAAAAACCTATGACATTCAGTGAAAAAACATTGTTACAGGGACGTTATCGTTCCAAGTAAAACCGGAAAACCCCTGACATTCGCCAGTTATGCTAAGCTAAGCAAACATAACTCGCGCTATCACCGTGCACTGCTAAAACTAAAACCCAGAACATCAAAGATGACATCACAAATGTAATTGATGACATCACTGATGACATCACATGTGCATTTAGTTTTCATGAAAAGTCTGTACAAGGGATTCTTATTATAATGTTGACAAAAAAGTGTCAAGGGTCATTATAATAAATATCATGAGCTAATTAGTGCATAAAACAATGCATTGATATAAATACCATTCTATTATGAAGTTCTATCCAGTATACTAAGCTGCTCATGCAGAAACATAGGTATTCTGTGTAGCATGCATGATGAAGGTGCACTATTCATAATCTTGACATGTTGAATAATGAAATGATAACTGCTTTCTTATTAGAGTTTTATGTACTGTGAAACATGTAATAAGTAGCTAATAAAACCCACTTACTACATAATTGCATTATTACAGACAAAACACAAAGAGACAACAACACATACAAATATGAGTAAATACAGGGAAAGTGAACTAAGCAAAAAAGCAGCAGTAGAACCAGAAAGTGTTCATAACGTGACTGATTATCTTTATGCAGAGAAAGGATTGCTCTGTTTCAAAGCTGCTACTTCCCCTATGGATATGTATCACATGATGTGACTGGACTCTAAGGAAAGTAGTGTGAGTACACTGTATACAAATATGAGCATATACAGAGAAGGTACAGTAATAAAAAAACAACAGAACTATCAGAAAGTGCAGATAACCCTACTGATTATCTTCATGCACAGAAAGGATTGTTGTCTTTCAAGTCTGTGTCTTCTCCTATGTATATGTTTCATATGATGTGACTGGACCCTAAGGGTATTACTGTAAGAACATACTTGAAGGATAAGTGTACAAATATAGTACCTTTTCAATGTTTAGTGCCTGACTGTTACTGAAGAAAACCATGTAGCCTAGATATGTCAGTAAAGGAAAAAAGGGAGAGCCAGACATGTGATGTCATCAGTGATGTCATCAATGACATTTGTGATGTCATCTTTGATGTCCTGGGTGTTAATCTTAGCAGTGCATGGTGGTGGCGCGAGTTATGATTGCTTAGCTTACCATAACTGGCAAATTTCAGGGGGTTTTCGGTTTTACTTGGAATCATAATGTCCCTTTAACAACATTTTTTCACTGAATTTCATAGGTTTTTAAAAGCGCAACTTAACAGAACGTCCCTTTAATAAAGTTTTTTTTACTGAATATATATATATAAATATATATATATATATTTGTATTTTTATTTTTTTGTTGCATTTTTAAAGCACTCACACAGCACGTGGGCATTGAGGCGCTGTTACAGGAATTGTTTGTTTTTTAGTTGCGTAATTGTGTTTTTTTCTTCCTTAGTTACGTATTTATAACGCGTTTAAATACCCAGAGGTTTCTAAGCGCGGACCCAGGGATCGAACCTGTGTTGCTTCGTTTCCAAGGCAAACACATTGCAGCTGAGCTATCCTCTGGAACATGTTATGTTATATGGCAGTTGTATAGTGCATAATGCCATATGTATGGCCTCAAAGGGCTGTCAGTGAATGCCCTTGGAAGACCGAAGTTGTGGATTTTTGAATGCATGTGTGCATTTTAGCCAGAATGAAGGTAGGTAGGTTGGCTAAGTCCCTGCTAGCGACCCATGAAGATCTGGATAGTGGATAGGTGCTGTGATGGGCTGTTGAGGGAATATGCAAGTCCAGGATACTCATCTGCATTCTAGTGGCAGAGGTGATGTGCAATATGAGTTTAAGTAGTGGATTATAGCAGATGTATGTGGGTGGTTGGCCATGCCCCAGAAGGGATTTGGATACAGCTATCTTCCATTCAGAAGGTGTGTGATACGTACCATTGAAACATGGCGTTATGTAGTTGCAATTAGGGAATGCATATCATATCATGTGGGTGGACTGAAATCCTTTTTGTATGGTGCTTGGTACTGTCTTGTTGTCTCCTCACATGCCTCATCAATGTCCCCACCTACCTGTCTGGAAGTAATAGTGAGGTGGACTCAGTCAGTTAAGATGCAGTAGGGAAGAACCAGGTGTTGAGTGCCTTCCGGAAGGCAAGGCGATCCTCAATGTGTCAGATGATAATAATTTATTTTAATATGTGGAACAAAGGTACACAAACAGAGGACAATAGCCCCTTAACATTGCAGGCATTGGCACAACTACACCGGAGGGACCTGCAGGCTATACGCTCCACTGTCTAACCTGAGTCAAGAATAGGTAAGCGACTGTGCCACCACGAGGCCAGTGAACCTGTAGGGGGAGGAGGAGCGATAGGAATAAAATAGAAAACGAGGGCCAGTCAGGTTGCATTAGACAATGCATTAACAGGGCTCATCATAAACGGCCTTGTTTAGGTCTTCATTAGAGGGTAATGTGTAAATCAAATTGGCATACATAACTGCTTCTGAATTACATATAAGTGATTGCTGGGCAGTGCTGCAGATAAGATTTTGAAGTAGGAGTATGATACTCCCTATGTTTTAAAGTTATGAGTATAATTATGTTTTAGGAGTAAACGGCAACTCCATTTCAAAGTGAGCATTTTCTAAGCAAGTAAAAATATATTTTAACTGGAAAACGGATATGTTTTTGTAATAGTTTTTTTTCAGTTAGTACTCATGCACATTAAAACATGCATGTTTACCTCTTGGAGCCAGACAGTAATAATAGTTCTTTGAGCATTACTACATGCACAATTGGTCCAAAAATATCCATTTAGATGTGTATTTGTATTTTGTATTTGGTTATTATTTGTATCGTGCACCAAACCCTGAGGTAACTGGGCGCTTGAGAAACCTAATGGTTACAGACATGCACAAGGTCAGGTCAGGCAAACAGATTATCATCAATAAAGGGCCCTGGTAACAGGTGGGTGAAGTAATAAGATACAAAGCAGAATGTACTGTGGTGAGCTGCAGAGGCTGGGCCCAGGCTTCTCGGGTGATGGTTAGGATGGTAAGTGCTACTAGTGTGGGGGCTTCATACTCAGCCAGTTTTTTATACTGGCTTTAAAGGTGAGGAATGAGGATTCATGTCTGAGGGTGGTGGGTAAGGAATTCCAGCGTTTGGCTGCTTGAACTGGGAAGCTAGCTCCTCCTGCAGTGTTTAGGTTGTATTTTGGGATTACCAGATTGAGGGACTGTGAAGATCTGGTGGTACGTGTAGGTTGGTGAATGCAGATTTTCTCTGCCAAGTATTTTGGGGCAGAGTTAGTTAGACATTTGTATGTGATGGCCAAGGTGCAAAGAGTGATTATATCTCGGAAAGGTAGTCAATTGGTGTTCCACCTATGAGAGGATATGTGGCAAGATCTCGGGAGACTAAGTACAGCTCTCAGATAATTATTCTGGAGTACCTGGAGTTTGTTTAGGTTGTGTTCCGAGGAGCCGAGGAAGAGTGTATTGCAGTAATCGATTTTAGATAGAGCAAGTGCTCTGGCTAGTGTTAGGCAACTGCTTGTGGAAAGGTAAGATTTACAGCTGTAGATACGTTTATTAGTGTAGGCCATAGAGAATGAAACACCATTGACCTGTTTTTTAAGGGAAAGAGTTGAGTCGAGGAAGACCCCCAGTGTTTTCATCTCTTTAGAGACGTTGATTACATTGCCATCAATAATGAAAGAGGAGTATTTAGTGTTGAGTTTATTCAGACGTGCCTGAGTACCTACAATCATAAACCCGGTCTTGTCATCATTGAGGCAGAGGCTGTTAGTGGCCATCTGTAGTATAATTTATAGTGCTTTGAAGTATAGCGCCTCACTGAATGTGATAGCATTCTATTGACAGCAATAATGTGGCATACACATATAGCCAGTCCTATGTTGCTAGCATAATGTATGAGTATGCAGATGGAGACAGGCTTCAGGTTTAAAAGTTCACCAGATTTTTTTTTCTTTTCTTTTCTCTTCCTTGAAATGCCTCATACACAGGAGACTACATTATTTATCTAACTGACTGACTTAATTAACAAGTACTAATCACTAGTACTAACTCATTAACATTATAATGTAATCTCTATGTGAAAAATGAGGTGGAAGTACATGTTCTGAAATTTGTTTTCAAACGTGCACTAGGATATTTTTTTCTTCTTTCTTCTTTCTGTTCACTTTGTTTGCAGCAAGCAGAATTTGCATGCCAGGAAATGATTTTAGTTACAGTTTCTTACTGTAAAAATGGGCTATTGTGTGGAAGTAAGGGTGATGCAGCCTTTTTAATTTGATTGGTGCAAAGTATCTGCAGTGGCCCCATGTAGGAAAAGGGGAAGGTGTAGAGGTTTGCTGGGAAAGGAATAACAGAGGGAGTGGCAGTTTGCTTTTGCTGAGCTCGATAGATGGATGATCTTGGTGTCTTAGCACTGGCTTGAGAACCCTATGTTTTCGCCACATAAACTTCAGACACAGAGATTACGAAAGAAACCCATGTCGACTGGGCCACTCTTCTGAAGGAGGTTGCCTGGGGGAGGAAACCAGAGATATTTTGGTAAGCAGCCAAGTTCAAAGTGAGGTCATTTTTTATGCGATTGTTTGGCAAATATGTTTTAAAAATACTAGGCAGTTAGGATAGCAAAGCAAAAGAAATTCCCTTGCATTTAATCCCTTGCATTTTTATTTGTCATGTGTTGAATCCTAGTTTAAAAAAAAAGATTTGTTTGCATTGTATTTGTGGTTTTGTTTTTCTCTTCTCATTTTGTTACAGGTAGAGATGAAATCAAATGGTAAGAATTGTATCATGACTTTGTAATTGTTTGCAAAATAAGATATATATATATATATATACATGCCTCTGAGTTTTAATTGTTTTGGGTTTGCCTAAGCAGATGTGGGGAAGATGCATGTTCTTTGGTAATATAGTCACCCATTTGTTCCTGCAGATGGAACAATAGATAGAATTAGTGGTGATAAATAGATATAAGCGTGTGTTCCCCAGTGCATGGTGTCTGGGGGAATATAATATAATATATAGATTACTGGGGGTCCATGAACCAGTAATGTATCAGTAATGAGGCCTATGGAAGCATAGTTCACTGATGTAGATAAATCAGTGATAACACCACGGGTTATTGGTGATGATCTATGTGACATTGTGGTGTCTCTGAATGTAGGTCCAAGGCTCTCTATAGATCACAAGAATATTATAAGAATTAGGAAGATTTTGTGTATGATGGGGCCATAAATAAAACAAGAAAATTATGCTCACCACTAAGTAATTTACCACTAAGTAATTTACCACCAGAAATTACCACCAATAGTGTATATTAATAGATTATCCAATATAATGTAACAAGACATGGTCACTGGAAGGAGGTAAGGCCAAACCCAATCTAGATGCAAGGACAAGTTATTACCAAATTACCACTTTTCTTTTGGCGGTAAGAAAATACCACCAGACCCCAAATTTATACAAAATATCTTACACATCCAGGCTTGGATTTCAAGATAGATGCTATTTAGTACTTTAGAATCATGATCGTAGCAGCCAGTGAGGGGAATGAGGACTTGAGTGTGGCCGAAAGATGGGGACACAGCAATGGCTCTTGAATATTGTGGTAATGTCTCCAGTTGATATACAAGGGAAGATGTCTGTGCTCTACTTGGAGAAAGCTTTAAATGTCGGGGATACAAATATCACTATGCCACATCTTATGAATGGGGGCTGGGGGGTATCAAGCAGCATTAATGTCCACAACAGGCGATGCCTTGGGGGAAACATCGCACGTAGTTCTCCCAGCAGATCCATATGCAGTGTGTGGCGCTAGTTGCAAAATGACAGCTAGTTGAAGTGAGCAAAGTCTTTTGCAATGACTCATGCCCAACCTTGTGAGAATGCCTCACTTTTCTCCATCTGTGGTGGTTATCCTGAACTCAAACAAAAAGATGTACACAAGACCTGGTCATGCAACACTAAAGCTGTGCTTTTTTGATGACTGGCCTAACACTTAAAAAAATGCTTATCCAATTGTCAACCTGCTTCCACCTCTCTTTACGACGGTCTTATTGTATGTTACTAGAACCTAAAGAATATATCATAAAATGCCAACATTGCGTTCCCTCAAATACCCTTGATGCCATAATCTTTTTGCTGACTTCATTTGCCTCCCTTACCATGACAGGTGGTTTATGCTTACTGTACAGCTCCTGTGACTGTGATGTCACTTTAAGAGACGTAACTATGTTGAGTTGTCATCCATGCTTGTTAAGATTTAGAAGACATTTGCATTGTCTCTCGTTTTTTCTTACCTTGATTTATAGCAGCTGTAAAGACGCAAGGATGATTTAAGGCACAATATACACAGCTGAATAT
The DNA here is from genome assembly GCF_040938575.1 of Ambystoma mexicanum. Lineage (NCBI taxonomy): Eukaryota > Metazoa > Chordata > Amphibia > Caudata > Ambystomatidae > Ambystoma > Ambystoma mexicanum. Next base: position 271,461,909 of record NC_090940.1, read on the forward strand.
TGTAAATACGTTGTGTAACGGCTGTTAGACCAGTTTGATATTTACTAGCCATGAAGAGTTTTTAATACTTCCCAAAATGTAAAAATAATTTTTAAAAATGCATGCTGCCTTTCCCTTTTAAATAGATGTGCCTGCTGCTATTCTGCTATAGGACCTGGGGAGGGAAATGCGCTAACTGTAAAGGACTCTACATTCCGTTCTGTGTTGCCAACTCGTGAAGCTGATTAATTGAGCAATCTCGCGTAACACTCTCCTTGTTCACTTGCAGCGATTGCGCCATTAGGTTACCATTCTGACAACAAACATAAGCCTGTAATTCACTTTAATACACAGCGGGACAATGGATTCACCCCAGCTAACATAAAATGAGGTATTTTCTCTCTTGGGCATTTCCCTATGAAACTTTCAAAGCTCGTCTACACTGAGGAGTAAACAGAGTGGTAGTGGAACGCTTCACGGGAAGACGGAGAGTGTGTGTCTTTTTTTCACACGCTATTGCCAGAGACATTGAGCCGCATAATGAGCACCCCCAAGGACATTTGCCACCCATTCGAATTCTGGAACATTCCAACAGATGAAAATCGGTTCTTCTAGAACAATACATAAATGTTCCTATTCGTCTAAATTGCATTTTCAGCAATTGCCTTTTAACTACGTTTCCACATTACCACAAATGCGACGTAGATGTGGAGATTGAAAAACTTGTTAGCAAACAATCATCGGTGTAAAATGCACTTCTTAATTGAAATTGTTGTATTTCTTTGTTTGTTTATGCATTCGGGTTTTGTTTTGCAGTTAAGCAAGTTGCTTTTAAGTGCTGATTGAAATTGTTATTACCATACAAGTAATTTACCATGCGTATATGGTGCATGTAATTATGAAATTGGCAAGTTCTAGAAAGTGACAGAGCCTCCATTACTCTGCAATTTGTGTGGACCCCACCACAGCATTTACTAAGGTGTGGGTTTGCATTTTGAAATTAATGTTTACATGTACACAATCAACAATCGTTATATATGTATTTAAGAACATTGCATTTTTGTATTTCAAAGATTTTCATTTTACTCCTACAATGATGTCTCTGGGAGAGATGTAGTTCGGGGTTGGGGGTTGGCAGCCTTAAGAGAGTTATTCATGCCATCTGGAGAAGGAGTTATGGGATGTAATGGTACTGAATGCGTTGTGGTCGCAAGTGAAATATATTTAAAATCTATCCTGGCTATATATCAAGGTTGTTTTTTTTTTTAAAAATGGCGGATTATACACTCTGGTAAATTGCCCTATTCGATCATCATGGACCATAATCATTTGACATCTTTATGACAACTGTTTACCTAGTCCTGGTCTGGATTTGCACCGTGTCCCATTGCAAATCTGAAAGGGTTGAATGATCAGACTTCCCCCGTGTGAACCATCTTTTAAAATATGATGTATCTTGTGCTTGGTTAATTTTGAACATGTGTTTAGAAGAGGCGCACAATTAAATGCACTAGTTGATGTTATGTACCAGATACATTATTCCACTCATCCACAGCCACGCCACGGTCCCACCTCTTCTGCCGATGGCACTCCGCTGAGGAACAATCTTACTGGCTCAGTTCCACATTTTCTATTGATGTATGTTCATGTCAATGTGACATTTTGGGAGATGATTTAATGGTTATTTCCGAAAAACAGGTGACAGCGCAGAGACATCTTCCTCCAGATCCCAACATCTTTCTACATGTGAAGAAGGTTTGTGTCTGGTGCGTACATCATGGTACAAATAAGCCTATCTTGCTATTATTAACCAATCTGGACAAAATGTATGAACTGGAAAATTCTCTTTAACATCCAAATCAATATTCTATATTACAAAATGTTCTACGTTACAAGAAAACTTAAAACATATATTTAATTTTAATTTACTTAATAATGTGCTACAGTTTATATATACATTTTTCACATGATTATATAAAATAAGAACAGAAAAAAATATATAGCATAATTCTAGAAAAATTGGAAACACATAAAAAACACATAAAACTAAATATAATATATATTATCGCATATTGCCTGAAGAAAATTTTAAATAAAGCAATAGGAGTGTGATTGACTAGTATGGTGTGACACCAAAAATATATGAAGCAATTGTTTTAGAAATGGTAAATGACAAGTGATTAAAGAATCGAAAACAAGAATACAGATAAATAGCTATGGGCCGTTGCTTAGATCTTAAATCGATATACCCAGCATTGATTCAATCACATATGGCCATATGTTATACATTGCCATATGCACTTTTAGACTGTTTGAGTTCACATAATAATACCAAAACATAGGTTCCTCAATGGATTCCAGATCATGAACATGATAACCATAGTACAAATGATATAGTTTTAGCATGAGGGGACACGCATACAATGAATGTTTAGCTGTTTCAATGATTTCAGTGTTTTTACACACCTGGCAAAATCTATCTCCTGGGGTCAGTAGATTATAGCATCCTTTATTAGCAAGGACCGGTAGATGATCTATTCTCAATAGAAGAAGAAAACGTCTAAGTGTACTGGAAGGGCACAGATTCAAGTAGTTCTGGGTGTTCTTGAATGAATATAGCATATCATGTACAAACTGGTATTTTTTAAGTGTGCTCAAGTGCTCATAGTTTTCCAACCAGTCCCAGAGGTCGACCCATTTGGACAAAGAAGTTTGCATAGAGTTGTTAGTTCCGCTCCATCTGGGAATCCAACATATAACCTTGTGGATTGATTCCATTTTTTTCTTTTAAGGGATAATTACATGAGTCCTTGGAAAGTTCTTGATAGATGGAGGCCATAAGCGGGTTCACCGTGTTTTTGCACATCTTATGGCACGTCTCGACTCTTCTTTTCATCACAATCAATTTTAGAGATGCGAGGCCTAATTCAAGCCTAATAATGGCCATTGGTATACATTGTGGGAGGCGCAGTATTCTCCTCCAGAATTCTCCCTCCACCAGTTGGGGCCATTTCAAATCGATGTATAGCAGCGCATCCAAACCATAGACCACCATAGGGGCAAGAACCTGGGTATATAGTTGACGAACACCGCTTATTGTATATCCACAGTTCTTGATTGAGAATCAATGGATCAAAGCTGTTACTTGCGCTGCTTTAGTTATGCGTGATTTAATACAGGAGATATAATCGCCAGTAGCATCAATTTCTACTCCCAGATATTTGTAAGTTGGAGTATATTTTATTTCATGGTCTTGAATAATTAATCTGGGTCGGGCAAATCTCCTTCCTGAAAATACCATAAGTTGTGTCTTTTCTTGATTGATGATAAGTCCATTTGTCTCTGCGTAGTCCCACAATGCGATAGCCGCCCTGTGTAACCCACTAAATTTGTGATCGAATATAATGAGATCGTCTGCATAAGCAAGTACAGGTCAGTGCTCAGATCCAATTTTGGGGGAGCAGTTATGCACTGCTGAAACGGCTGCAGGGATATCGTGAGTAAATAGGTTATACAAAAATGAGGCCATTATGCAACCCTGCTTGACTCCCCTGTTCTGGACGATTAGATCAGTCATTGTGCCCTGGGAGTCCAATTTAAGTCTGGCAGTGGTGTTCTGATGTAGGAGCCTCAAACAGTAGTGGAGTTCCTCAGGACAGCCCAGTTGTTCTAGTTTCCGCCATAGTATGGCTCGAGGTACTAGGTCGAAGCGGCTCGGGAATTGATGACAGGGCGTGAAGTGGGGGATTGGCATTCTTCTAGGCCCTAGTGCATAAAAGATCTAAGATTGTCAAATTTTGGGTGGTTGTGTAACCTTTTCTAAAGCCGCTTTGAAACTGATTCAGTATGCCTGCTTCATCGGCCCACTGCTCCAGCTTCTCCAGTAGTAGTGACGCAAATAGTTTACCTGTACAGTCGAGCATGGGAAGTACTCTGTAATTTCCAGGTTCCATCCTGTGTCCCCTCTTGAATATTGGAATTAGAATGGAGTTTTGCCAGGAGGCTGGGATTTCACCTGTCACCATTATTTTGTCGAACTGAATTTAAAATAGATGTGCCCAGAATTCCGGGTTGCTCCTAAGAAGCCCATTGGCCAGGCCATTTGGGCCTGGCACTCTTGAAGATTTGAGACATTTGATCTTAGTAATTAGTTGGTCCTTTGTGGCAGTAAACGGGAGTTTCGGGGGAACAGTAAAGGTGACACTCTGCTCCTCCGCTCCGACTGGGATATTGCGGCTTAGAAGAAAGTTCATCCACTGTTGGGTGCTGATTGGGTTTATCATAATCATGGGAATTGCCCCAAAGCTTCTAGCTTCTCCCAACAACCTACAGATGCTTTGAGTGTTCTTTGAGCACATCACTTTGACCATTTTATGCCAACGACCGGTTTTCTTGGCTCTTTTTTCAGACTTGATCCAGGCATTATATTTGTTCTTAAGTGATCTACATGTTGAATTATATAAAGCCAGAGATGAACAGGTAGATTTTGTGTTGCGAATTACAGCTCTTAATTCTCGTTTTGCATCTCTTATCAGTATATCAAACGTTTTACTCTGTTTGTCGACCATGGCTATCATGTTAGTAGAGTTGATGACATGAAAGGAAGCAAAAGAGGCAATCCTCCTTTCGATCTCATTGACATACAATGAGGTAAAATGGTGAGTGACATATGTTAACTCTAATTGCTTTGCATGGGCCGCATTATTAATGTTCTTTTCATGCTAGCAGATTCGTGTCCCTGCCTGGTTAACTTTCATATTTCCCATGGGTCTGACAAAGACGGCTTTGTCATCAGCAGTTAATGTTAATATAAGTGAGCTATGGTCGCTCCACGTGTTTCGACATATATTCAGATCTTTAACTCGTGAGGTTATGTCACGTAATCAATTGTGCTATGTGCCCGACCATTGCTCCAGGTGTGATTCCCAGGGTAGTCGCTGTATGATCTACCATTGATTATTTCCATATCCCAGTTGTGAAAAAAGTTCATCCAACCTAGACCTTTGGAATCAGGGGCGAAATTGGGAATCTCACTTACTGATTTTAATCGGGGATTAATGTTAGTTCCCGCCACGTATTTCATGCAGCAATTGAAATCACCAGTAATAATAACAGATTTGTTCCCTGCTGTCATAGACCAATGAACAAGAAGGTTGTGAAGAGCCTCCTGAATGGCCTCGCTGGTAAGAGCGCCAGGAGGATTATAGAGGGTAATGAGGAGTATTTTTTCAGTAGCGTCTTCAAAGGATCCAACAAGTTTGATGGCAATGATGTTGTCCTCTTGTTTGGTTTTCATTTGACTAGAGATGATAGACTGTCTGATTCGCACTATTAACCCCCCCCCCCCATAGGGTTGACCCCTTAATCATTTTCTGGCAGGAGATTGTTATATCAGATACGCGTTGAGAATAACGGGAGATTAGCCAGGTTTCTTGAAGACATATACAAGAATGCCCAGTTAGAAAAGGGAGAGACCTGTCTGAAGATAGCAAATGTGAAAAGCCACGACAATTCCATGATACAATGGTGTAATCTCACTGTTTATTTATAGCCAGAGGAAGTGATACTGCAAGCCAGTACAGCACCCTCTGGATATCAGAAAGCTGGACTTGTTCGCCCATAGGTAAAGGAGAAGTAGCAGTAGTTTTGGTAGGCCCTTTGCTGTCTATCTTATATTTTAAGTTGCCCCTAAACAACTTGTGATAGGCACACAGAACTACACCTCAAATATACTAAATATATCTTAGCGACATATTTTTTTCAAAATAATCCCATACATGTATGCAGCTCATTCAAAGAGAGAAAAAACAGTGTAATTAATATTAATTCATTTACAAACAATAACATATTTGCTTTATGGAAAAGTACCAGCCGGCATGTTTCTTCCATTGTTATCAATGGAGGAAATTATTTTTTGGGGAAACGTCATATTATTCAGTTGTTTTCACTTTAGATGCATATCTACATAAAATCCACACAACTACATTGCAAAAATTATTTTCAAAAGTAATATCCATTTAATATAACACATTTATTTTCTTGTGTGTTTCTCTTTGGCAGGACAGCACACTTTTACCCTGATAGATAGAAGGAAGAAACAAATAATGTGTTGTAACTCTTTTAGCAGTACAGGTGAGTGACAATTCAATTTCAACTGCAGGGATAACTTCCAGAAAGATGTGGGTGTGATGCCAATGATCATTTTTGACATATCCAGGACTTGTGTAGATGGATGGATTCAGCGTGGAGTGAAAACCAATGGGTGTCCACTGCCACTTTATACAAGGCGAGAGACTCTGTTCCTGGAATGACGACACATCTTAAATATTGGAATGACACATTGTGTACAGCCAAAACATTAGAATGTGTGCAATATGTGTATGTGTTTTGTAGGTGGCATCCAAAGTCAAAACAGCTTTAAAATAACGGGTTTCCATTGAATAATTTCCAACAATAATATGCAACAAAATATGTTTTTTTTTCATGTAGCACAACCATAATTGCTTGGGCTTGAATTAATAGTGTTAACGCTGTCCTTTCTTCTTTCTTTCAATGAATTGTATTCATGTGATTGTTTTGAAAATATTTTTCAAATATAGTTTAGTATGTGTTTAATGTGTAGATGTGTGTTTTCGCCTTTGATGTCGAGTTTAGCAGCAACTTACAATGTATTTATTTTTCGATTGTCTTGAATTATAACACGTTATTAACAATATTGTTTTTGATATGAAAGCCCGGTTTGTATAGGTTCCTTTGGGTTATTATGTTTATTAGGTCTTTTTTCTTGGGTTTCCATATGTAAGCCTTATATGTCAGGTTGAGGATGCACTTGAATTGCTGGGGTCCTTTTTGTGTTTATGTTACACCATAATACGAACATCTAATTGAATCCTATAGTTCAACTTAAAAAATGCTATCTGAAAGCCAGTTCACTCTAAAACTGTCTTTTGATGCATTCATCTCTCACTCTCAAGCTCGGCCTGATGTTACTCAAGAAGCAACCCCACCCCTTCTGTTAAAATATTGGTATGTCCGCCTCCCACCTTGTTTTCAGGGAGGTATGTACTCATTCCCATGCTCTACAATGTGTTGTGATAGGTTCCCCTACAAGGTTCTGGGGACTGCAGACGGATGACTCAGAGAGCCAAGTGGCACCCTTGGCCAGTGGACGTTGTACACATTGGCCATATGGAGAGAATTGTTAGGGTATTTTGTGGTATTTTGGTGAGCCTGTTGCATTTTGTGATATTTTTGTGAGCCCCAAATATCTATGACTACCTGACATTATTCTTATATGGGGATCTTAAGTGGTAAACCAACAATCGGACCTGGTGTGCATTAGAGCACACTTTCATTACCATGTGGAAATTGGGGTCTGTCTGGTGGTATCTCAGAATACACTTACCAGGTCACCTGAATACTGCCACCTAAGTAATCAGCCCCTTAGGATTAGAGCCCATCCACAGTGACCTGTCTTACCTTGCATTTTACCACACAAATACCATTCCAGCTTCACACCTATCTTTATCCTATCACAAGTAACTAGGACACATAATAAACACACCAAGGCTGACTACCTTTTTTTTGTGCTTTATATGTCTTTAAGATTTGGGAAAATTACAAACACGATGTGCAATCTACTGAGTTTGCACATGACATTCCCTGTGATACGAAAATAAAAATGAAAATAGCCAAAAACACATTTCATTTGTAAAGCTTCTCCCACAGTAAATAGCTTTTTCTCCCAATGGGTGTCAAACACCTTTTATTGTGATAGATGGCTAGAGCACTGCTACCCTGACCTTGAAGCTTATCAATAGTCTTGGCAGCTAATAAACCTGCTGTTATATCTGAAGCTTCCTGCAGGGACTGTCAATAAAAACACATGGGAAATAGCTGTCTATGTTTGTGAATGTAACACCATTTTCCAAGTTTGCATGAGTGATTAAAATAGGACATGACATGGATTGAAATCCCGCTTTACTTCGGCAAAAATCTTCTTCACCACTTACCTCGTCAGCATTCACTTCATCATGCATTTACTTCTTCTCACATTTACTTTGTCTCATCTTCTCATTCTCAAGGTGGCAATGGACGTGGTAAGGTTAGCTGAAAGGTTAGGGTTGGGGTAAAGGAGTGGTTAGGGTGAAGAATATGGTTTGGAAAAAAACAGAGATCTCACCCTCTAAGTGAATGTTAGAAGAAGTGACAGAGAGAAGAAGTAAAGACATGGAGAGGTAAATAAGACTAAGTGAATGTATGGTGACGTGAAGGCTGAAAAAGTAAAGACATGTATCCCTAGAGATGTACTGGGTAACAATGACATTTCAGTGACATTTTTTTATGTGTCTGCCTTCCCCTTTTTATATTCAAGCACACAATTTCCCCTGCTCTTTTACTCCCTACTCAGTATTTCCTTTTGAAGAACACATTCTGGTGATAATGACCAGGAAAGGGAGAGCTGAAGGAGTGGCATGTGCATAAACCTATATCCTTTTTAGCTTCTAACTTCTGGGAAGATAAAGACACATGTATTTCAAGTAAATATCCCTTATGGGTGCAATGGGAGATAGCCTTTGACTCTTGAAGGCAAGGCCTCTTGACTCTGACTTCTAAAAAACAATGCCTCCCCCGAGGACCATCTGGATATTTATTCCAGACCAACATGGGGCCTCATTACAACTTTTCCGGTCCGGACCGCGGTGATTCCGCGGCGGCCGTAACAGGGTTTCCGCGTCCGCAAGGTTGCGTAAAGACTGCCCGATTACGTGCTGTCGGTCACGTGCACCACACGGACGCGGAAACGTTGTAACCGCCGTCACGGAAACCACCCATGGAAATGGACATAGCGGCGCCACAAATAGCATAAAACCGGTGTCCGCCACTGTCGCCACGGACACGGACCCAGAATTACCATGTCGTCGAAACCGGAAACAGAGAGGCGGCCATCATATAAAGCACAATCCGTTGCCATCCAGAGTCAGCACAAGCAGAATTCACACCGTGAGAAGCCAAAAGGGACCACCAGCATGTCTGCCAGGATTCCAGCCCAGAGACAGTGCAAACAGCGCTTTAGTGAGGCGGAGCTAACTGTTCTTGTCGAGCACATAGTGGAGCATGCTGAGATGCTGTTCAGTGCCGATCAACGGCGTGCCACATAGCAGCGGACGAATGACGTGTGGGCGGAAGCAGCCTGCAAGTGCACCGCTGTGGGCGTGACTGTGAGGAGTGTAAAGGACTGCCACAAGCGGTGCTACGACCTCAGGCTGAGGGTGCGGAACATGATCTCCACTAACCACCAACGCAGCAGTGGGACAGGTGGAGGACCCCCTTCCCCACTGAGGCTGCAACCATGGGAGGAGCGTTGCAGCAGTGTCCTCCACCTGGAGGAGGGCATCCATGGGATCGGGGAGGCTGAGGCAGGAGAGAGCCCACCTACAAATGCTGGTAAGTGCGCAAACATGAATGCCATATGAGTATATGTTGAGGGCAGGAGTGGCCCAAAGGACCCACTAACAACCCCCCCCCCCAGGCAGTGCATGACTGGGCCAAAGGACCCACTAACAACCCCCCCAGGCAGTGCATGACTGGGCCAAAGGACCCACTAACAACTCCCCCCCCAGGCAGTGCATGACTTGGCCAAAGGACCCACTAACAACCCCCCCACCCCCAGGCAGTGCATGACTGGGCCAAAACACCCATCATGACCCATATGGTGCCCAATATCACTACAATGCATTTCTGGCAACACGCAGATGCATGTAAATGCCACTATTAAATGATCAACCTGTATGATGCATGTGATGCACACATCAGGCACCACCACATAACTAACTGCATGCCCTTGGTGTCCCCACAGCTGTATCAAGTGACTGTGATACTGCACAACAGGCCAGGCAATCAGATCCCGCACGTGTCCAAGCCAGCTCCCCTGCCCAGGAGGATGCTGCCAGCAGTTTGGCATCTCTGCCCCCAGTAGCAACTGCAACACATGTGCCGGCCACCATCACCAACATCCCCACCGTCTCCACGCTGCCCGATGCAACACAGGTGCCACGGGCACCCATCATGCCTACCCAACACACCACAGAAAGCATCTGCACTGCAGAGGAAGCAGCCTGTAGTGACAACAGTGCCCCTGCAGTGCACTCTGATACAGGGCCACAGGGGGAGATGCCCACATTGGATGACTTGGAATCCTTCCATCAGCTGGAGTTCAGCCCCACATCACTCCGGAGTCCCAGGAGGTCACCTACCCCCTCAATGGCAGAGCTAAATTCCTGCATGCAGTGAATGGAGGAGCAGCAGGCTACCCTCACCCAGCTGGTGGAGAGGCAGTTAGAGGAATCTAGGCTGCAGAGGGAGTGCTACAGCAGATCAGTACGTCGCCTCTCCAGGTCCATTGGAAGCTTTGCAAGCACAATAGTCACCCTGGCACGCCATGTGCGGGAGGGCAATGACAACACCTCGAGGATCATTAAGTCCATGTTGATTGGCCAACAGGCAAATCTTGCACACATGCCACCTATTCCTGATTCTGTGCCATCCAATACCACCCCCCCATCCAGCTACACCACTGCCAGTCCACGGAGGCGCTTGAGTCGGCTGACAGGGCTCTCGGGCGAGGATCCACAAGCACAGAAGCGCACACGGAAGTGATGGCATGTGTGTCGGGCACTGCAGGACATATGTGGACTTGGAGGGTGTGAGGGGTGGGTACGTTTGTGTCGTGGGGGAGGTCCATGAGGAGGTTTGTGTTTTGGGGCCTGGTTGGGGGTGGGTACGTTTGGGTGGTGGGTGGGCACGGGTGTACAGCTTCCCTAACCATTGCACCTCCTTCCCTGTTGTGATTTCATCAATATATCATCAATTGAAAAAAACATACATGAGTGGACATCCATCATTTCATTTGCAGTACAATAATTCATTTACTGGCATCACCATATCCATGAAATGCTGTGAATGTGATGTCTCTCAAAAGTAAATGCGAATCTGTGCATCCCGTGCTCGTTGTCCATCTAGTGGACCCCAAGGAGGTGGTTGTGCCATCCCATCCCCATCCCCATCCCCATCCCCGTCTCCGTCTCCGTCACCATCCCCATCTTCATCATCTCCATCTGGGGGCATTGGAATCTTCCTGCGCAGGCACAGATTGTGCAGCATGGCACAAACAAGCGTAATTTTACCTGTCTTCACTGGGCTGTAAACAGCGGAACCGGGCCTTCAGTAGTCCAAATGTCCTCTCAATCATGCCACATATGCGGACATGTGCCCTGTTGTACGCCTCTTCATGCCTGTTTCTTGGCCTCCGTACAGGTGTCATCAGCCATGGCGTGAGTGTATATCCATCATCGCCTACATGGGATGTAGATGTGGGAGACATGTCAGTGTTTGTAGTATCATGTCTTCATCAGATGCAGTGCAATCTTGTGTCATTGTTCATTCATGCATATGTGTCATGCAGTGGTTTTACTGATGGGTGTTTATCTTCTTTGGCCATCGTGGAGGACGTTGGCAGCTGGACATTGACCAATGCATTAGTGTGCATGTGGCTTGTGAGTATGGCATTGTTCAGTGATGTGCACACATGGCAGAGTAAATCCACAGTGATGATGTAGTTGATGCAGGACGTCTCATGTTCAGCCATCATGTGCATTGTGAGGGCAGTGTTGCATATTGTGGGTGGGGGTTTTCAGTGGCTCCAGGTGTGTGTGGCAGCAGCAGTTCAGGCTGTATGTGTCAGGTGGCAGGGTGTGTACGGGCACACTGTGGCAACCTGTCATGTGTTGCTTTGTGATGTTTAGGTTCTGCTGTCTATGCAGTCGCAGCAGCCCACTCACATTGCTTGTTGCCCTGGACACACACAGACACACACACACCACTTACACAGGTCCGGTGCATTGGCAGCTGTACTCACCCAATAGCCATGTGCTTTGTCCAGCATAGTGTTCCATGTACCGTGGCAATGTGGAATTCCGCAGTACCATTGAGTCATGGGTTGAGGCCGTGAAACGTGTGCAGCAATGTGTTATCACTTGCGTGGCATCACATACCATCTGTACATTCATTGAGTGGTACTGTTTCCTATTGCGGAACACCATTTCGATTGCACGTGGTACTGTCAGCTCAATGTGGATGCAGTCGACTGCACCTATGCAATTTGGCATGCCTGCTATGGCATGGAAGGCCAACTTGGTGGCAATTACCTGGGGGACGGTACGGGGTAGGGCAATCTGTTCAGACACATGGCGCAACAGGGCATCCAGTACCTGTACCAGGATTTTGGAGAAACAGGGTTGTGATAGGCCGTGCAGCTCACCAACTGTGTGTTGATAGGTACCGGTGCCAAGAAAGTGAAGTACAGACACGACCTTCAGGAGGGGGGGGTGGCAGTGGGGGTGTCTATGTGGCTGAGGATGTCGCCCTCTATCAGGCCGGTGATGCACAGGATTGTTGGACCGTCCAGCCGGTATAATGTGTGGATCTGTCCTGGGGTAAGGTTCCAGGGTGAGGCCCTGATGCGTGGTATTGCAGGCTGCCTGTGGGGTGGTGCCAGCTGGACAATGGGGTTTGCCATGGGTACAGGGTTAGCTGGTTGCCGCCTGCGCCTCCTACACCTCCTCCTCCTCCTCTGCAAAACTACTGCCATCATGTGCAGTGCTGCCTGTTGGTTGAGTAGGCCCAGTCCCAATGCTACTAGAGCTGCTGCCTGCATGGTTCTGTTTTGAGTTGGCCTGGGTGTGGCCCTTTTGTAGGCTCCTAGTAGTCTGCTGGGTCCAGCTGGGCTGATTTGGTGCACCTGTGGCCTGATTCAGGTCACCATGCACTGTTTAACGTCATGTTCGAGGTGGCGGCGGTACCGCATCCATGATCACGGTTTTACCGCCATTTTTCTGGCAGAGTTTCCATGTCCATGCTACTTGTGATGCTCGCGGTGTTTCGTATTGCCAGTAACGGAGGGGTTTCCATGCAGGCGGAGTTTACGGGAGCTTTGACTCGGCGGTGGCGGTTGAAGGTGGTGCTATTTCCGGGTCTGCAGGTCATGATTAGGCAGATGCGGAAACAGTGCCGGTATGGTTTTACCGGCGGCGTTAAGTCCAGACCGCCTGACCTGGTCTAGTAATGATTGTGCATGTATTCATTCAGATTACGTTTTTGCAGATGACAGGAGCACTTGGTGTTACTTTGTATAATGTTGATCGTTACTGTCTCTGTGCAACTATGAAAAGAATGCAAAATATTTTACTCAATACATAGTTGGTGGTTTAAAAAAAATAAACTATTGTGTACAATTTCGACCCATTGCGAAGTGTTGGTCCTATCATGATAATGCTGACGTATTCTTCAATAGCGTCAAGGTTTGTCAGCATATAAGGGTCACTGTATTTCACTCCCTAAAGCTGCCCATGAACCCCCAGGTTTTCTGGTTCAACTTTGCCGTTAACGGGATGCCTGCCAAACATTATTGTTTTGATTCTGGGCTATGTTAGGCATGCATGTTTTTTATATAGTACTTCTAAACTGATTCTTATTGGGCCAGTAATGTATTTCAGGTACAGGAGGAGTGTGGACCCATTTGAATATCTTAATACTGCATTATACACAGTGGCGTAACACAAAATGTGGGGGCCCCCTGTGAGCCATGCTGAGGGGGCCCCCCCAACTCAGCAACAAATCATGGGTCGCGCCACACTCTGGGCCGGCCTAGATTGTCACGCTTGCGCAATATACACAAACGTGCTTCTGAAGGGGTATGTCACGCAATGCACTAGGAGAAAGAAACAAATATGTATTTTAATGTAATATACAGCAAACATTCTGAGAAAAATTGGCTATAAAGCCGCAGTGTTTGCAATTTTTTTGTAGGGTAACACCAATCCTATACATGTAAGTCACCAACAGTGCACAGGAACATTAATGCTTTGCTATTAAAAATGCCATGCCACAATGAAAACATGTACAACTGGCTGCACAATGTAGCCCAGTGTAGACACATAATAACATTACAGTAAAGCATGCCAGGCCACATTTAGACATACCTAGACTGGTTGCACCAAATGCCAGTCAAAGCAATAACACTCATCAAGAAGAGAGCACACATTAAAGACTCTGTCTCCGCGGCCTCTACCAACATGGCCGAACTTGTTAAAATCTGCAAGGAACTGGTCAATTCCTGTTGCGCTCTCTATCTCTCCTGTTCCCTCCAAGGCCCTCTGTACGGCTCTGGCCTCTCACTCTTCCTCTACATCTCAGGACATCCTGTCCTCTATCTCCTCTTCCTCTTCCTCTCTCGGCCCCCTTTGGCCATCTCTAACTCTCCCCCTCCTTTTCCCTCTTTCTCCCTGACAACTACTGACAAGGTTTCTAGACAAGTCTGATCTATGAAAGTGTTGTCCAAACAGGTACTCCCCTGCTCCTCTAGAACCATCAAGGACCATATTGACACCCTCGCTCCAGCCATGGCTGATTTTTGTAATCACTCTTTAGCCACTGGAACGTTCCCCTCTCCCCCTAAGCACTCCCTTGTGCACCCACTCCTCGAGAGGCCGTTTGCTGATCCTACTTTCCTGGCAAACTATTGCCCAATCTCCATCACCCCTTTCTTGGGCAAACTCTTGGAAAATCTTGCCATCTCCAAGCTTACTCTCCACATTGAATCTGTTGGATGTCTCCATGACCCTCAGTCTGGCTTCAGAGCTGCCAGAGGCATGGAAACTGCTCTCCTGAACACCCACGAAGATCTGCTCTCTAACCTTCATTCCAGCATTACTTCTGTCCTCAGCCTCCTTCTTTCCTCTGCTTTCGACACAGTCAACAATGCCATCCTGATCAATAGACTCCGTGAGAACCTGGGCATCAGGGATCAGGCCCTGGAGTGACTAACCGCCTTCCTCTTGGACTGCCCCCCCCGTCCCAGGTCCAACCTGGTCCCAATCTCTCTGCCACCTCTCTCTACCTGTGGCGTTCCCCAGGGCTTTATACTCTCACCCTGGTTTTTCAACCTCTACTTGCCCCTTTGGCCCATCTGATCTCTACCTTCTCCTCTAACTTTCAGTGTTATGCGGATGACTCCGCTTTCCTACAGTCTCTCCTTAGCCTCCTCTCCTCTCTCGCACATTCCTGACTGTCTATTGGCAATTCAGGATTGGTGCGCCTCCACTGATCTCTGCCGTAATGCCAGTAAGACAGAGATCCTTCTCATTGGGACCCTAGCACCAGCTTTGCCTCTCTCACTCTGGCTGTCCACCTTGGGCCCTCTTCCTTCACCTTCCTGCGAGGCAACAGCCTCTTTCTCATTCTGCCTTCCTCTACTCTCCGTCATCTGCAACTAACCAAGAACAGGACTGCAAGACATATCTTTAGCCTCAAGCCCAGGGATCATATCTCTCCAGCCCTGAAATCTCTCCACTGGTTCCCGGTGGCCACAAGGTTCAAGTTCAAGACCCTTTGCATTGTCCACAAGGCTTTCTGGGGCCAGGGCCTGCACTACATCCAACGCTCTCTTCCAAAATACCTTCCTTCTCGAGCCCTTCACTCAGCTACCTCCAACTATCTAATGGTTAGACGCTTCTCCAGGCAGAGAGTGGGGGGTAGATCTCTCTCCTCTGCTGCTGCCTCCCCCTGGAATGGCCTCCCTAACCCTTCAAACTTGAGCCGGACCATCTGAAGTTTCGGAAGCAGCTCAAAACTTTCCTTTTCTCCTCTGCTTTCTCTCTCTCCCTCCCCTGCTGACCTAGCTGTCTGCTGTACCGACTAGTTGCTTGGATACCTTCAGAGTCTCCCTGAGTCCAGGCTCTTCTCGATCGGTCATCCGTGCACTGTCTCCGTGCCTATCATGCACTTAGGGGCTGTAACTGTAACCCTGCAGCCCCTTGTTCTCCTTACACTACCCACAGACGGCTGCCCTGGCTGCACTTACTCAGAGCATTGCAGTCATGTTTTCCTCTCCCCTCTCCCTTGCACTTCCCCCTCCCTTTCCTCTTGCACCTCTCATTCTCAAAATGGCACAAAGCCTAGTGAGATTGTTTGTCTTGTCCTCCCTCTATCTTCCCTCCCTTGTCTTGACACGCATAGAAACACTTGCGTACAGGCGCGTTATAAATGACTTTTATCATATTATTTTATCACAGATGCCCACAAAAATATACAATGCCGCAGTAAGAAATGGCTAGACTGGCAGCACCCAAATGTCAATTTAGCTAGGTAATTACACTTAGCAGGACTGCTTTATCAGAAATTCTCAGTTAAAAGAAAGTCATACCAAACTGAGGAATGACTAGACTGGCTTCACCAAAATGCCTCTCTAGCACCTAATACCACATATCATGCCTGCTTAGCCTGGACATGGACAATCATTATGATTTATCACACAATCCCGCCGCACACACATCCCCTCTCCCTCTGACCCTCTACCCGACCTCCAAAATCAGCTCCTCGGCCAATAATGACCTCCACATCCCTCTTCCTTGTCCCAGAGTTTACGTATGAGGCTCCTTGCCTCATAGGTCAGTACTGGGATGAGGAAGAGTGGGACTAGGAGTAATGAAGATTACAGGTAGCTAAGTCAGGCATTACATCCATGTACCTCTACCTCATCCCAGTACTTTTGTATGAGGCAGAGTGCACAAGTACTGCCTCATACATAAGTACTGGGATGAGGAAGAATAGGACTAGGAGTAATCAAGGCATTAAACACAAGTAGTAGCGCAACACCCATGAGTTGACTGGGCTTCAGCACTCCCCCCCCTGACATTTTGGGCTATGTTGACTCGACCTGGCTGACCTTTAGAGCAGTTGTCGGACAGAACAGGACACAGATGTTAAACGGCATCTGGATTTTGCTGTTAATAAGGGCCCAGCAATTACCAACGTAAAGCATTTCACTGCTCGTACCTGCATTCAAATGCCACATTTTTTAGGCAATTGAAATCACGATGTGGGTCTTGTACTTGCATGCCAAGGGAGTGATTGGAAGGGTAGAGATGGAATAGGAGACTTAAAGGCGAGAGTTAACTGCTTGTAACATTGAATCTGCACTAGAATAGTCTCATTAAATGCGTAAAGAAGTTAGATGCCCCCACACAAATAAGTTTGCCCCTCCCCACCACCTGTGAAGTTAGCGCCTCTCCCAACATTTGAAGGGCTAGCCCCAGAAATGTAGGTTCTGTTGTGCCTCTGTACAAAAGCATACACACCATTCACCATATACACACCCAGCCATCTATACATTTGATTGTGCACTCTTTCACCATACAGGTACACCCAGGCAGCCATCCATACATTTAAGTGTGCACCCTTTCACCATACAGGCACACTTAGGCCGCCACCCATACATTTAAGTGTGCATCCTTTCACCATACAGGCACACCCAGACAGCCACCCATACATTTAAGTGTGCACCCTTTCACCGTACATGCACACACACACACCCAGTGACCCATATATTTATGTGCACCCTTTCACCATACACTCACACAGGCAGCCACCTATACATTTAAGTGTGCACCCTTTCACCATACACTCACACAGACAGCCACCTATACATTTAAGTGTGCACCCTTTTACCATACACTCACACACACACACACACACACGTCATGGGGTTGAGGGGAGCCCTATTACTTCAAAAAGAAATTGGGGCTCATTACGGGTCCAGCGGTAACCATGCCGGTACTACCGGCGGGTTGCTACCAGACCCGTAAAAAATTACCGGCACCTGACTTCCCGGTGCCACCTGGCTCTTTCTGTTATGCTTGGATTAAAACCACAGCGAAAAGCAGAAAATGGATGACCACCCACCTGAGTGTAGATCGGCCTCTTCAGGTGACAGCTGCTTGTCGAGTAAAGGAATCTACCTGTAGTTCCCTACGGGACACAGCACAGGGCTCGGGCACAGAGAGAACCCCAGGGAAACCCCAAAGGGAACAAATCCTGGGAAGAGCTGCTGGGGTACGTGGTCTCCAAGTGCAGTCTTCAGATGTAGAGAGTCTGTGATTCCAGGTTCAGGAAATGAGTCCTCGAATATTTAACTGGATCTAGAGTCTTCCGATATAGAACTACATAGAAAGAAAGGGAGGTTATTGCCTATATAATCACCCTAGGCCATCTTCCCACTCCCCAGTAATCTTGCTTACCCCTGGATTGTTGTAGTTGGGAGGTAAACGATTTTGGGTCTAGCAGAGGAGAGGTTGAAGCCTGCACAGCTGGAGGAAAACAAGGGATAGTATGAAGAATAAGGATCAGGGTTCCT
Organism: Ambystoma mexicanum; assembly: GCF_040938575.1. NCBI lineage: Eukaryota > Metazoa > Chordata > Amphibia > Caudata > Ambystomatidae > Ambystoma > Ambystoma mexicanum. Next base: position 271,480,138 of record NC_090940.1, read on the forward strand.
TTCTATCCCAGTATATATTATAAACAACACGGCTTCCTACCGGTGTACAAGATGTGAGGGACTCGTGCCTCTCTAATCACAGGGATCCGGAGGGTGACAGCATGCACTGGGTCTGTTCCTAGTTAAAGTGGATGGGAGAAAGAAAAATGTAAATACAATTCTGCGGGCCAGCGGGAAGGAATATTCCATTGGTGAAATAAGGAGGTGGAGCTATTAGATGTATATACACTGCAGCGGACGTGAACTGATCGCCGTGGAAGAGGAGAGTGAAGTCAGCATTCCGAATGATAAGAGAGCAGGAACGGGGGTTACAGAGCCCGTGCTTCTAGAAAACTAGGTAAGAGAGGAAAGAAGAAAGTACAAGGGTAATCAGAATTGAAGGCAAGCAGTTTCCCCATGTATCAGAATATAAGTAGAGATCTGCTCTAAAAGAAGTTACGAAGCGTGGCAGCACTCCTATGAGAGTAGTGATGCAAGGAGCTGTTGCTCTTCCTTCTGGATATGCTAGACTGGAAGGGTGGGTGGCCTCCTGGGACAGATCCGTTGCGAGGTCAGCTAGAACGGCACTAGGAGTACAGTGCAACTCCATCTTGGAGGTAATACACTCAGAGGTGGATATGCCCTGCATTTGGGGAGCCAAGGATAAATCCATCACACTTTCAAGTCCAGTTGCAGGGAAGTCGGGCACCGGTAATTTCAGTAATCCCCATTCCCTTGGAGTCCCATAGGACTCCATGGGATTGGGGACACGGAAGTACTTCCGTGACGGGTCTGCCTATCGTGGCCGCTGTGTCCGGCAGGGTCAGACCTGTCGGGCACAGCGGCCCCAGCAGGTAGACTTGTAATATGCCGGTCCGGAAACAAAGTGGCGGTAAGCTTACCAGCACCATTTTTTCCAGGCCGGCATGGTCAGAATGAGCCCCATGTTTCTTTTTTAAGTCACTCTAACTTCGTTAAGAAATTATTCAGTTAAGGACTGAACCATTACAGAATTCATTTCTTTATGAAGGCAGAGTGACTTCAAAAATTAAATATTTATTTTTTAAGTCATATAGCTCCTTCTACCCCATGACATGGAGCCCTCCAGCCCAGGGTCTTCCATGTCATGGGTTGGGGGGAGCCCTCAGCCTTCAAAAAGAAAGTTTCTTTTTGTAGTCACTCTGACTTCATAAAGAAATGATTTCTGTTACAGAAATAATGTCCTTATGTTTTTGGTTGAGAAAGAAAAATATTTTTTTGTTTTTTTTTAAAGTGGGGCCCCCTCCCAGGACATGTGCTGGCGGGGCCCCCTCACCGTGGGGGCTGTGGGGGCCCCTGTTACGCCAGTGATTATACAGTGAATAGTGTACAAGTTGAGGAGGATTGGTATGCGGAAGTGGTTTCAGTTTAAAAGGAATTTATTCACCTTCATAGGTATTGACTGGTAACACAGCCTTTTCCATTAGGGGCATTTTCTCAACATAAATTCATGGAGTATGTGTGCTAAAATAAAGATAATGTCCAACATTGATAGGCTTGGCTGAAAATCTACATTTACAGAATTATGGATTTTAATTTCTGCTTCTTTTGAGATGATTTTTCTGAATATGTGATTGTTAAATTTGATCAGGCATATGGAGGATTTCAGATTGATATGTTCTTTTTTGAACATTGGTACTGCACTGCTGTTTTCCAAAATGCTGGAAATGTCAGGGCTTTTGTTGAATATTGAATAATGTAGGCACAAGTGGAGACCCGCCCTTCAACACAATTACTGAAGAGTTATTCTGAGACCATTTTTCTGCTGCCGTCCCTGCTGCTAGGGGCATGTTTTCCTCTACCACAATAATTTGGATGAATCACTCATGCACATGGAAAAGTGCTCCTGGATGTGGGGTAATATCACATGAGTTGGATCTTTCTGGTAGTTGTTGGGCAAAGCTCTGACTCCACATAGGATGTCTTCATGGGCCTTCATAAAATACTGTGATGACATTCTTGATGCATTCCTATTCTTTAAATTTGGCTTCAATGATCTTCCTCATTGTAGAGAGGCAGATGTACAAGTCATCTATAGAGCCCATCACCTCACCTCCGTCATATTGGAAGAACAGCAAGAAAACACTGTGCATGACATCTGGTATCAGCCCAACACCACATCAAAGATATGAGAGACATGCGCTCAGACAACCGTATTGAATGTACCATCAAACTGATGCAGTAGAAGGAATTCTGCAGACACCAATGAATATAGAAGAACTGTAAGTGAAGCCTGAGAGGTGTAAAGTGACGTCATGAAGAGAAGACATGAGGACGCACTGAAACAACATACAAATACTTAAAGGATGAAGATGTGACTGAAGTGACAAAGTAAACATGTATGTGAATATGAAGAAATCATATACACTAAGAAGATAAGTGAGAAGAGATGTAGTAGATTTATATATTCAGAAACACAAGGTACATAAGACATATAGAAACTTTCTAAATGAAGAAAATAGAACACAAGTAAAGCAGTCATGTTGAGAAAATGGACGTTGGCTTCATATAATAGTAAGCGAGAAGCCTGAAGGAGAAAAACCCAAAGCTGCAGAGCTGACAATCACTGGAATACAAATTTGGGCATGAACTAAGGATATTTTTTTGGCTCAGGGTCAAGGATGCTGCAGCAAGAGGCAACTGCAATGCACGAAAGTCGAAGAGGATAAGTCATGTATGCAGGACATATTTTTCTTAGATTAAGTGAGGACGCTGAGAAATCAATCATCAGTGAATGGGGCTTCCCATTATCTGGCAAACCTCTTGACATGCAGGGATTCTCTGGGGGTAGTTCCACGGTTCGAGAAAACTAAAGAATTGGATGTAAAAGTAGGGGGAAGGATGATGCACGCTCCCCTATTGCACTGTGAGAGTTCTCCTGTCAACTTTCTCCAGAGTTCTGCTTAGTAAGTTGAACATAACAATCTCATTCACTGACCACAGCATTGTCTGCGCCACACCAGGGATATGCGCAATTGGAGCTTTGCATTGACTCCACTGTATCCCTCAAAGTGGTAACAGACTCAGAGCTGTTCAAAAACAATCACAGTGATGGAGAGATAATCTTAGAGAAATGGATCCCCTGAGAAATCACGGTGCAGTACAGTACAGAAAGATACAGTACCCCTGATGGCCATTGTGGTGCCACCTCCCTTCATTGAGGCACACTTGGAGTATGTGCCCACGCAGTTGTGGACCACCAATCCACATGACGTTGGGCTTCTAATAGAGGTGCCCTGGTACATATCACACTGAAGACTGGGCAGTATTACCCTGAGTGAAACATTACCCATTATCAAGAGAGGCAGAGGAGGGAATAAAACACACGATTCAGGCCCTACTCAATCAAGGGATCATAGTGCCATCCACTTCGCTCTGCAATACTGCTATCTACCCAGTCAAAAAGGCCACGGGGGCAATACAGACCCCCTAAATGATGTGACACAGAAATAAATTCCTGTGGTTCCCAACCCAGCCAGCATTTTGTGTAGAATCCTCTAAGAAGCAACCCATTTCACTGTGGTAGATTGAAAGAATGCCTTATTTTCAACACCCTTGCACCTGGACTCGCAGTACCTTATCGCCTTTACCCATGGCAGAAAGGTCTATGAACACCATTGTTTGCCCCAAGAGTACTGTGAGAGCCCATGCATCTTTAACAGAATACTGCACATTAACCTAGGTAACATCGAAGTGCCCAGCACAGTCGTCCAGTAACTGGACGACTTGCTTGTGTGCAAAGACAGTGAGCAGAAATGCACACAAAGGCAATCACAAACGCGAATGAACAGCAGACATTATACAAAATGTAAATGATTTGAAGGAAGTGATGTGCACAGCCCCAGTTCTCACCACCCTACACTATACCCAAGAATTTGACATATTATCACATTCAAATGGCAAACTTATGACTGCCGTACTGACCCAGAAAAGCACCATGGGCCACAAGCCATTGGCCTATTACAGTGGTACACTTGACTCAATTATGAAAGGGCAATTCACGTGTGAACAAGCACTCGCTGAAGATGCCTTTGCAATAGAAAAAAGTTCCACAATCATAATGAGATGCTCACTAACTTTGTACATGGAACATTCACTAACACGCATTTTAGAAAAGTCTAAATCTACCCTAACAACAGAGAGAGCATCAGCATACAAGATTATCCTCTGAAGCCCAAACATTCATGTTGTGTGATGCAAAACAGTAAACCCTGACACTTTTCTGCCAGAAGTATGTACAGACGAAGATCTGGAAATACATGACTGTGCCAAATATGAAGGGGAGGAGGATGACATTCCTAATGCAAAGGACAGCCCATTGGAGGAGGGGGCGGTGCTCTTTGATGATGGGTCAGATACAATTGATCAAGAGATGGGACAGAGATAAACGGGTGTGGCAGGAGTGCGCCTCAAAGGAGGTGAATATGAAACACTAGTGATGAAATGACTAGCCATGCATTACTCAGCCAAAGCAGAAGTGCTACATGCATCACAAGGTTGCCACATGACCAGCTGTTCAGACTCGGCATACGTCACTACACCAGTGCATACCGGGTTATCACGATGGAAGAGGAGGGGTTTCTGGAGAGCAGAAGGTTCCCCAGTACAACGTGCCGCACTGCTAGATATGTTGATTTCAGCATTATCACAAACCTCTATGGTGGCAGTCGTCAAATGCACCACCCAAACCAATAACACAGATGAAATCTAATTGGGAAATGATGCAGCAGATGCTGCCACCAAAATGGCAGGACATCTTCCTGCCCCAGTAATTTCTGAGTATGTCCTAACAACACCAACACATGGTCATTAAGCAAACCGTATACAGCATAGCCTGTCAAGCTGCTCATCGAACTGCAATGCAAAGTGCCAAGTGAGGAAAAGGAACGTTGGTCTAAAAGAGGGTGTAAACAATCCCATCCAGATCTGTTATGGCAACAGAAATACTGTGGTAAAGCAGTAATTCCATATGAGTTGCTAGCAACAGTTTTTGACCAACTTCATCATCCCGCCCACAGCTCAAAACAACACATTGCAGCAGACATACAGGAGGATTGGTTTGTCCCCAATCTTCAGGAGCACCCCACAAATTTGATCGTACATTGCAACATGTGTCAAAGTTTCAGCACAGGCATGACACTCCGGACCTTACAAGGCACTTTGTCCCACCCGACTGGGACATTCCACGTGCTATACATAGATTATGCCAACATGGGAGAAAGATGCAATGGGTCACCGTACTTGATCGTTGTAGTTGGCCCCTTTACACGGTGGGTTGAGGCAGACCCTTGTATACACCCATATGCCAAATGTATTGCTAAATTCCTTGTCCATGAAGTTTTCCCCTGATGGGGTGTATGCAATGTGTTACGGTCGATAACGGCACACATTTTTTCAATGAACTCTTTAAACAGATCACAGAACTACTTGGCATGAACCACCCGATGTGTCCAATTTACCACCCCCAAACCAACAGTGTTGTGGAATGCATCAACGGTCTGCTAAAAAGCACACTATCAATGCTCTGCACCAAATTGTAAAAGAACTGGATAGACTGCTTACCCTTGGCCTTTTTCAGTTTGCACACACAACCTAGCAAAGACCACCATCTATCACCCCATGACGTGGTAACTGGCCGGCACATTAATACGCCCAACTCCCGTTTCAGGAGAGCATCAGATGCCCATAAGGAAGCAGCAGTTCCAGGTGAGGAATTTAAAGAGTACCTGACTACCCTAACACACGCTATTAAATGCATCTTGACAAATTGCACTGGTCCCGAAAGAAGACACAATAGGAACCACACACACAGCAGTGGCAAGCTCCAAGCTTACCAAACCACTCCGCCCTGGAGAAATGATCAATGTGCGTATTTTTGACCGAACGTGGAATGACCCCAGATTCCACTGCCCATACAAGGTCATTTTTTCATCCCATCTTGCTGTAAAAGTAAAGGGGCTCTTCTATTGCTATTGGATACATCTGTCAGATTTCAGATGTATGTAGGGCACCCCCAACCAGCACATAACCACCTTGAGTGCATCCACGCACCCCTGCTCTTCCACCTCAATTCCAGTTACCAATTCAGCCAGCTCCCATAGTAAAGCAAACAACTGTTAAATTTTGTCAAATATATAATATACATTTTAGTGCAGTACTGTTTGCAATTTTGATCTTTGCACTAGGAATGTACTGGCAAGCTTCTTTTATATGGCAAGCTCATATAAAAGGGAGGGGGAGAGCACATTTGCGGGAAGCACAATCGCAAACACCACCAACAGTACTTCAAATATGTATAGTGCCAGTAACCAACATAATAACAGCCATAATGAATCAACAAGTGTACCTGCACATATTACTGAGAAAATTAGTGTGATATGAGAACATCCTTTTCCATTTATCATTAAAGGTGTTTTGCATAACGTAAGCATTTATGATGACACTGGTAGTGGAATTGTTGTTTGAAAATCCTTAGAATTATGTAAAAGAAGGAAACAGCAAGCAGAAAGGGCAAAATACAACGCCTACCATGGGCTTGGCCTCAATGCCATTGAGGATGTAGGGAATCCGGAAATGTCAAACATCTGGTACACTGACATGAGTGGTATGGAAGCAAACAGCAAATGGGAGTTGCTACGTTTGTTCACTAATCCCACATGTGTCAGGGGCATCTAAGGTATTAGTATCACAGGAAGTACCAATTATAGAGGCACAGTGCCTGGTGCATCTAATGCTGTGTAGAATTAGAGGCACCTCTCAGGCACACAGAGTAGGACTAGAGCTCATAAATCCAGATCCTCACAATGTAACAGCAAACAGAGGGACATGAAATAGCTGCAGCAGCCATACCTAGTCCTTGAAGGACTCAAATATGCAAAGATCAAATGATAAGAAACCACACTTACTTTTTTGGCAGAAGGACTATTAGGATACAAGAAGGAACTCCTGGCCCGGGTGTATGCAACCTGTGCACAAATCTGGACAGAGAACATTGCAAAACTGAACTGAATTGCTGCAATAGAGAAACCAGTGAAAGTGCATACAGAAGAGACATACAGACTTTGCTTCCACAGTGAAGAAACCATCTTTATCGGTTTGAATGAGGAATGCAACAGGACCCTGCTGATCCCAGACCTGAAGAGGGCACAGCAGCTGTGGTGGATCACTTCTGGGTCTGGGGCTAACAAGCGTACTTGCACATCCCACATTCATAGAGGGACTATTCTTCGCTGGCCACGCTGCACTCAGTACTACTAGTAATAACAGAAGAGCCCTTGAAAGGGGGGCCAATACCTGACAAAGCCCCAACTGTTTCCCCAGCGTTCGAAGAATAGAACTCAGTGCCGCCACCACAATTTTGCACCCTCCCCGGGAAGAACCTGTATGAGAAACTGCGAAGAAAGAAGAGCTATCTTTCAAAAGACTCAGCCACATTGTTGGGGAAATCCCTGAAGAATATCCATTGTTCAGCTCAGCTAAAACTTTGTTTGCCTCGCTCTTGCTAACTGGTGTACAGGCAGCAGCTATTGAAGAATGGCTGAAGATAGTACGCTGGGAACTGGGCAAGTTGGCGAATGACACCGAGCATGGGTTCAATGTCTTAAAGGTCGAGCTGCGTGCCCTAAACTTGATGATGATGCAGAACCGCTACGTCCTCTATATGCTGATGGCAATGGAAGGAGGCATGTTCTGAATAATTGGGGATTAATATTGCATATTCGTGCCTTTTCGAAGCTGCGGAGAATGGATTGTTGTGCCACATAATAGCAGCAGTAGACGTTCTGGGAGTGCGCATGAAAAAAGAAGCTGGTATCCAAGGAGAAGATTGGTTTGGCACCGCCTTTGAATGGGCTCCATCCTGATTAGGAGCCATTGTGAAGATTCTGGTACCTGTCATCATGTTCATGTTGGTCATCTTCTGTGTCATGATGCCTGCCCCCAGAGCACCGGGACAGGCCCAGAACCCCCGGAAGCAGGCATCATGCCCTCGGGAAAAAAACCAGCTGCCCCTAATTGGGGCTCTTTGGACTTTGTCCTGGCGCCTTTGGCGCCAGGCTCATATTGGACATCAGTCCTGGCGCCAAAGGCGCCAGGCTCATAAAAGAAGGTGTTTGGTGCACTTACCTGACACAGACCATGCTGCATAAAGCCTCAAGCCAAATAAGGCTTAGGAGGGACTACTTTATTAAAGGAACTATTTTACTTGGGTGGGGACTGTGGAAGAATACTTACCTGGGACTTCTTCCAAGGCTATTTAAACCACGCCCGGACTGCCACACGTGCTTCGCGTTGTTCTGCATCTAGCAGCTGGACGCTCACCGTGTCTGCTCCTGCATCCTGACTTCTGCCACGCCTGCCAGCATCCTGAATCACCTGCAAAGGAAGGGAACAAGAGAACAGAAGAAGGAAAAGGCCTTACCTGCTAAATCTGCATCCCAGAGACATTTCGCCGACGATCCTGAAAAGGAAGACATTTATTTTTAAAAGCACATCGCATTGATCGCTGCAGCGCCTCATTCTACTCACCTTACAGGGCGCTTCCATGTTCTGCAGCGACCATCCGGATCCGCAGTCGCGCCCCAGCGCCTAGGAGAAAAAGACAATAACGAAGGTGAGAGAAAGAAGGGAAAAGGGAAGCTAAATCTCCATGTTAAGACTTACCTGCTGGGTCATTCCCTTTTCATTTCGGGTCCGCGCCGCATCCAGGCATTTTCGGACCCCAGCCCCTAAGGGGAAAAAGACATCAGCGTTAATGAGCGAATGAAAAGACATTACCAAGACGCTCATTAAAGACTTACCTGATTTCCACAAGTATTTCACCTCTCATCTCGGGTCAGTGCCTGTTCCCCGGCATTCCGTACCCCGGCCCCTATGGGGAAAAAGACACTGGCCCTCATTACGACCCTGGCGGAAATCGGAAAACGATGGCGGAAATGCAATACCGCCATCGAATAGCGCTCGGTGCGACTATGACCCGTCACCGCAAAGTACGAAGCCATTAGCGACACCGTAGTGAACGCCAACGCTAACTGCACCAAGTACGCGCGCGCGCGCCATGCCAAACCGTAAATACCACCATGGCGCAAGGGTACGCTAATTCCGACCCTAGCGGACATGTACCTAACGCCATCAAGCATGGCGGAATGCACCATTCCGCCATGGTGAGAAGTACGGCATCGCGAATCACCCGTAAACGGCCCCACTGAGTGCCTGTACACCGCTCCCTGCCCACAAAGTACAACTCCCCGTAGGTGCATTGAAGTCACAACAACCAGTGAAATGTACAAGTCACCCATGCATGCCAACGAACAAAAGAAACACAAGAGGGGCCAATGGGAGCAGCAGGGCACAGATGGCACGAATACAGAAGCCAATCCAATGGACATGACCACAGTCCCCCCCCCCCCCCGAAACGCACGCAAACACAGGCACCTGTGACCAGCAATATTCCGAAATTCACATCATTCCACCAGTCCACCTGGCTGACCGGCATCTGTTACACAAAACCCAATCCCCCGCCCCTGAGCATGACAACATTCAAACAGTCATATTGGCAGCCCCCATCCCTGACCTCACTGGGCTTCGTAGGCAAACGCGCCCAGTACAGTACCACGCAACAAGACTCCGAAGCTGGAACCCAATGCAGATCTCCTCCCAATACATCGCTCCCCAAATAGGAATATGCCACATCACTTGCAAAGAAGAACGCTACACGGGCCAAATCAGAATAGAAATTTAATGCACAACAAAATCACCAAGCCCATACAGCTACTAGGCCATGAACTCCAAAACACATTTCACCATTGTGGGCTGCATCCGCAAGAAATGACCAGCCACTACTTGTGTGACGCCCTGTTCCATCATGGTACACAGAGCCACATCCACGTACGAAAAGGCAACATGGAAGCGCACAGAACCGCAGGGCCGTCCCAATGGGGAGGCACTAGTCCAGCTGAAAGGCCGAAATGTTGCTCCGAGCCACCAGTACTGCGTAAGGGCATGTGGCCCATTGGCGATCGTCCCATAAGATCGTAATGCTGCTCCACTGATTAACACGAAGCAGCAGGTGTCGGGAGTAAAAGCCATCTGCAGGAGTGGCATACAGATGGCAGTGGCAAAAGGGGAGGAGATACCTGTCAACCAAAAGAAAAGAAAAAGAACAGAATGGCAATCAGAACTACATCCGAACAACTCACTTCAATGATCACACTAAATCCAAAGCCATATGCATGCTAGCCCACTCCAAAGGATCATCACCACCCCAAAACCACTTGCGACTCATAACCATCTATATCGAGGTGTAAACACCATCACAAACGAGTGTACCTGTGCATGCGTCTGTCAAAACAGAATCCATCAGATGGGAATGTTAACGTGCATGGACAAAAGTGGCTGAAGGCGCGTCGAGACAGGGAGGGCTCAACAAGGCCACATAGACGATGGTCCCACTATGGCAGCCCTGCATCACATAGCGCAGGGAAGGCGGATAAATTCCAAGAAGCCCTGTACATGGCAAACTCTGTATGAAATCATCTGTCCATGCATCCATACATCATTCCCTCATCCCGTAATGCAAACGCCTGTTTCCATACTCACATAACATGTGAAATTTCCATTGAGTCTGTGCATTATGCAGCCTGCAAAATCCACTGTGCCCCAGCCCGTAATTCCAGTGTTGTGAAGTAACATGTATTTTGGAACGTCCGGCCTCATCGCCCACGTCGCTATTGCGCATCCCAAACTATTCATATCAATCATTGCACCCTCGCCATGGCCCCTGTCTCAAGGACATAGAACAATAGAACGTTATATTTGCAGTCAGGCCTGTGGGCATCTCCTCGCCGCTAGCTGAAAACCGAAAGCGCCGCCCTTCGAATTCCTCATTTGCAACATCACGTCGAAGAGGCATCTGTGGCCGTTTGAAATCACTAATTAATCCATCTAGTGCGGCTGTGTGTGAAAATGGCAACTGCCTTCACCCACAAATGGGACGCCCCGCCCGTCGTTGCAACTCGGTACAGTGATGCATGAGGGCCCACCGTTACTCGAATACTACGTTCCACTGACCCTTCACAAGTCTGTTCGCGACTGCACAGATAGTATGTGAAACAATGGGACCACAGCAGAATGAACATATCAACCAATGTTACACGGCCGTCGGGTACAAATACATGATTGCAATAGCAAGATGCCATTACTCGAATTGCAGCGTTGTGTGCTGGACGTGCTCGGCCAAAGGGGAGAGCAGTTTGCACAGGTGGGAGTAATCACCACAGGTGGAGGCCATACAGCCTGAAAACACATAAATTGCACACCCAGTCTCCTCCCACAACCACACCCACTCCGAAATGCTACCGGCAGGACTCGCGATGTTGGCCCTGGGGGACCTGATAGCACTGCAAGTACTCCAACTCCAAGAAGAAGACGAACACCAACTACAACCGGCCGCACGGTGGAGACGCAGGAGGAGGAGGAGGCCAAGGCAGGGCCAGCAAGGGCCGCCAGCACAGCCACTACCACCACGCAGGCAGCCCGCAATCCCACGCCTCCGAGCACATCCGTTCAACCTCACTGATGAGCAGATCCACACCCTCTACCGTTTGGACCGGGACACCATAGCCGCCATTGTGGACATGACACAGGCTGACCTTGTCAGCATGATAGATAGCCCAACCGCCATCCCACCCCTACTGAAGGTGGTGTCTGTACTCCACTTCCTGGCCACAGGCACCTACCAGCACACAGTCGGACAGCTGCATGGCATTTCTCAGCCACTGTTCTCACGGACACTATTGCAAGTGCTCGATGCCCTCCTGCAGCACGCAGACGACTACATCTCTCTACCACGCTCGGAGCAGGAAATTACCAACACAAAAGTGGGATTCCATGCACTTGCCGGCATACCGGGTTGCATTGGTGCCATCGACTGCACCCATGTGGAATTGGTCGTCCCACATGCCATGGAGGCCCAGTACCGCAACCGGAAACAATTTCATTCCCTGAATGTACAAATGGTGTGTGACTCCAACAGGATCATTACACATTGTTGTGCCCGATTCCCTGGATCAACCCATGATTCTATGGTCTTGAGGAACTCTACAATACCACGCTACATGGAGCGACACGCAGGGAACAGATCCTGGCTACTCGGTGAGTCTCATTTCATGCATGATGATGTGGGGTATGTGATGCGGCAATGACCTGGCAGGAAGGGGGGGGGGGTGTGCGTACGTAGCAATGGCATTCCACATCATACGTTTCTCGTCCACATACAGGTGATGCTGGGTATCCACTGAAGAGATGGCTCCTCACACCAGTCCGGAACCCACGGGACCAGCATGAGGAGGACTACAACCATGCCCACTCACGTACCCGTGTAGTCATTGAACAGGCATTCGGCCTACTGAAGACCTGTTTCCGCTGCCTCAGCAGGTCTGGCGGGGCACTCCTGTACCGCCATGAGAAGGTTGCAAAGATGGTCATGGCATGTGTCATGCTCCACAACATGTGCGTACGTAGAAATGTGCCCATGCCCCCTGACGCAGAACTGCAAGCACCTGATGATGGTCATGATGAGGGTGGGGATGTGGCAGCACCTCAAGGAGTCTGCGAGGCACCGGAGGCCCGTGACATTCGTCAGCAGCTCATTGATGCATGCTTCTAGCACTCACGCCTGGTGGCTGATACATGGACACGGGACTCGTGGCACTGTGTGTGTCTGGTACATGCACAATATGGACTGTACGCCTATGATGGCCTAGTACACAAAGATCAAGGTCCACACATCTCATTGGTTGATCGTGCACTGTTTATGGCATATGTGATATCATGTTGAACACCCTATCGACCCGCCACCCAAGTGAGCCCAACACACCCCCTCCACCCTCCTACCTCCCCCCCGAACACCAGTGTCCAAAGATGCTCATTGTCAGTGGGCTGTCGCTATTGCAAGCCCCCTCTGCGGGTATCAGGGGCACCCCTGCCTGTGGAGCGCAGGTTCCTCCCAGATCTACGTTGGGGGCTGCCCTGGACGGAACTTGCAACGGATGATGTCTCTGCCTGCTCACGTCCATGCATGTCCCTAAGGGTTTGCGAGAGCTCAGTGAGCACACGGCGCACTGCGGCAAGTTCGGCACATACGTCTTTGGACGTTGCATGCAGTTCACCCCTCAGGCTCTCGGTGCTTCTCTCCATTTGGACTCTCAGGCTCTCGGTGCTACTCTCCATTTGGACTCTCAGGCTCTCGGTGCTACTCTCCATTTGGACTCTCAGGCTCTCGGTGCTACTCTCCATTTGTGCCCTTAGTGTCTCTGTACCTCTCTCCATTTCTGCCCAAAGTGTCTCAGTTGATGTTTCTATGTCTGCCTTAGTGCCCCCACATTCATCGGCATGGTCCTTGAGGAGCGTGGCCAGTCGCTGCTGTTGCACGATTAACTGGTCGAGGGACTGTTGCCTCTGCTGGGCCATGGCCATTTGCGGGGGTGTCACAGAGGGGCTGTTGACCTCATGTTGCCTTGCCACGGGGCTTGTGGGGGATGGCCAGTCGTCGTCTTGTGGGTGCCCCTGCGTGGTATCCTCATGTTGTACGGGATGGGACAGACAGGGGGATTGGACAGGTCATGGATGGATCTGACTTCGACATCCCCGTTTTCTGTGTCCGAGCATGCTGCCATCAATGGGGTGTCACCTATGGTGCTGCTGCCACCAGAGGCAGTGCCTTCTGTGGCATCCATTGGGGGGACCTTTGGTGGTGGTGTTGTGGGCATGCTGGCTGCTGGGGTGCCTGTTGATGTTCCCTCCTCTGTGCTGCCACCTGATTTGTGCTGCTGCCGTGTCTTGATCCGTGCAGCTGAGGTGGAGGAGGCCGTTGGTCTTGACCCTCTTTGCAGGTGTGCTGGTAGGGGTGTCGTGGAGCTCGTCGTTTGGATCGGACCCTGTGGTGGAGTAAAGGAGGGCGAGGGTTATTTATGGGTCTGTGGGTATTGGAATGGCATTGTATCACATGCATTGGGGTGGTACCTGAGGGTGGTTTGGGTCGGGGCCTTGGAGGTGCTTTCATTTGTGTGTGGAGTGAGGGTGCAGTTGTTTGGCAGCCTGCAGTTAGGGTGTGCCTGCTGCACGTGTAGTGCGTGTTTTAGGGGTTTTTAATTATTTATGTATTTATTGTGGGTTTTAACGTGCGCTATCAGGACGATGTGTGTGGACGTTCTCCTGGACATGTGTTTCTGTTGCACTATGGGGATACATGGTGCTTCACATGGATGGACTTTGTGGTTTTGGCATTGTTTCATTAGGCCCACCTACCTGATTCTTCGGATGTCTGCACTCCTTTCTCCATCCCTCCGACTCCCTCTATGCTCTCCATTCCGATGGTGGAGGCACAGATTTCTTCCCAGGGGGTCAGCTTGATGGGTGATTCCGACCCTCCCCCGGTGGCTGTGGCAATGTTGCGGTTGGCAGAGAGTATGCTGCGGACGCGTATCCGCAGGTCGTCCCATCGCTTACGGCATTGCTGTGGGGTGCGGGGTGCGGTCCCCACCGCACTTACCCGCTGTGCCACCAGAGCCCATATGGCCTTCTTGTTTGCAAGTGCCGTCCTGGTCATTTGCGTGGAGAAGACGACGGCAGCATTCTCCTGGAGGGTCTCTGTTAGCACGGTGAGTTCCTCACGGGAGAAGTGGACCTGCCGCTTGCGGTCGCACGCTTTCTTCGCTGCTTTTCCCATTTTTCTTGGTTTCGCTAGGGTGTATGACGGGTTGGGGTGTGTCTCAGGGTAGTGTTTTTGGTGGTTGTGTGGTTTTAGTGGTTTTATAGGTGTACGGCGGGATGTTTCCCGTTCCGGGCCCATGTTTTAACTTCCGTTTCCGTATATTTCCGGTCACCGTACTTTCCGGTAGGCGCACACTGCGGTGACCGCTAAGAGGGGTGGCGGTATTGCACCTAGGGCGCCGTACGGCGGCGGTGTGGGCCGTTTTGGGGTCATTTCCGCCATCGCGGACTTTGCACTTCCGCCATGGCATGGTGCTCGTGCCCGATGGGTCGGAATGGGCCGCACTTTGCTCCTTCGTGCAATGGCGGAAACGCTATTTACGCTGTGGCGGTCCGGTCAGTCACTTTCCGCCAGGGTCGTAATGAGGGCCACTAGCATTAGAACATTAATGCATGGACACAAGGGGAACCACTTATCAAAAACTTACCTGGAACCCAAGCAAGTTTGGTTCTCACCAATCCGAAAATCCAGTGAAGTAACTGGATACCAACGCGCCCCGCATCAGAAACCACCAATCCGAAAATCCAGTGAAGTAACTGGATACCAACGTGCTCCTGCATCAGAAGCAGGATGGAGAGCTCGTCCTTCCAGACCCTAAGGTGAGACGCCACGGGGAAGCACAGAAGGGTTTTGAGGAGGGTGAGAGGGGTAAGTGGGAGGCCGACGCATTACCCCGCAGACAGCTAATCCCCTATTTCCACCTACAGAAGGATACTTCTGCGAGCCAGACAAGCAAGATTTGGGGGCCCGGTCAAGTCTGTCTTCCGAGTCCTGCGCATCACTTTAGAAGAGGTCACAGCAGCTCAAACCAGGCCGGCGCCTCCGTGGGAGTCAGGTGAGCGTTACAGAACGCGAAGCCTTCCTACAAATTCCCACCCAGGCGCTATGGAAACTTCTGAGACTGATCAGTTGGCCCAGTTACTGGGGGAATTACGGGCCGAAGTACATGCCGCTCGTCAAGAGACTAATGCCCTCAGGAGGGAATTAATTGTATCAAAGGAAAGAACTGATGACCTGGCCAGACAGCTTTTGCAAGGTCAAGCTGGACAAACTCCTCTACCCGGTTCCGGAGGGAACCCCGCTCCTGTGGTTTCCAGTAACCCTGTGCAGATTAATCTACCTGGAAACATGCCGCTGGCCCCACCCGAACGCTTTGCTGGGGACCCCAAACGATTCGGCGTATTCATGAATCAGTGTCGTTTGCACTTCTTATGCAGACCTGGGGCCTTCCCTAATGATCAGACCAAGGTAGCCTTTGTATTGTCATATCTCAGCGGCTGTGCTGCCGATTGGTCAGTTCCACTGGTTACTCAAGATGACCCAATTCTCTGTGATTTTCAAGGATTTCAAGCAAGCATGGAAAGGTTATTTGCTCGACACTCTCAGGGGCAGGTTCTGGATGACGAACTTCTATCCCTGCGACATTGCAATCAGGTCCTCCTATCCTACATTGCAACCTTTAATAGACTAATTGTGGAAACTGGGTGGCCAGAGGATAAAAGAATCACGTTATTTTATCGAGGTCTACGCGGAGAACTTAAAGACGTCTTGGCCCAGGTTGTAAATCCGCCCCAAGAATGCACAGAATATATAGACTTAGTGGTCCAATTGGATCACAGACTTCAAAACAGAAAAGCAGATCGGTCCAAGTTTGAGACCCGGGTGTTGGTCAAGACCCACGCTAACCCCAAGGGTGCTGATGTCTCTGAGCCTATGCAAATTGGAGGGGTTAAAGGACCTTTAACTCAAAAGGAACGTGAAAGGAGGCGGCAGTTAAAATTATGACTTTATTGTGGGAACTCTGGACACTTTCTACGAGATTGCCCAACAAAACCGCCCAAGAAGGTGGTAGGCGCCGCTGATAAAAACCATGAAGACTCTGTTTCGGGAAACGACTCCGCCCGACAAGTGTAGGGGTCCGCTTGCCGAGCTTGAAAACTAACTCTCAGACCTCGCAATTCATTGTGCCAATGGTTCTCGTAGATCCGGAACAGCCTAAGCGGTTGCATGCAATAAAGGCATACATCGATAGTGGGGTTATAGGAAACTATGTGGATCGTGAATTGGTCTCTAGGATTAACCTCCCTCTGCGTCCTAAAACCAGCAAAGATGTCATCACCACAGTCGATGGAACTGAAATTGCCTCTGGACCGGTAACACATTCCACTACTGAGGTGACTCTTATTGGTCCGGACGGCCATCGGGAGGCAGTTGTGTTTGATGCAATCAAGGCTCCACAATTTCAGGTTATTCTTGGAATTCCTTGGTTAGAGACACATAATCCTCGAATTGATTGGCGAGCTAAGAGAATAACCTTCCCGGATTGTGCACAAACCTGTTACCCAGAAAATCTGAAGATTAGTCTAGAATCTGTAACCTCTGCCTCCATGCAACTACCTCCAGAATACCAAGACTTTCAGGACGTCTTCCAAAAGGAACAGGCCAACACGTTACCTCCCCACAGATCGTACGATTGCCAAATCGATCTGGTGCCCGGTGCACAACCCCCTTGTAGCAGGATTTATGCCCTTACCGAAACTGAGAACCTGCATTTGAGACAATATTTGGATCAATACCTAGCCAATGGTTTTATTCGCACGTCAAAGTCCCCGGCATCCTTGGCTTTGTTCTTCGTGCCCAAAAAAGAAGGCGACCTTAGAACTTGTATCGACTACCGCGAATTGAACCAGATAACAGTTAAAAACCGTTACCCTCTGCCTCTGATCCCTGAACTCCTTGACCAGGTGAAGGACGCTTGCGTATAAACCAAGTTAGATCTCCGGGGGGCTTATCATCTGGTGCGAGTAAAGGAAGGCGACGAATGGAAAACCGCCTTCCGTACAAAATACGGATTATTCGAATACCAAGTGATGCCTTTCGGGTTGTGCAACGCGCCTGCTGCCTTCCAATTCTTCATGAACGATGTCCATCGGGAACTCATCGATGTTTGTGTTGTCGTATATATCGATGACATTCTTGTGTACTCCTCTTCGGAATCTGATCACAGAAAGCATGTCCGGGCCGTCCTTGAGAAATTGCGTCAGCACAAACTGTTTGCTAAGCTGGAAAAGTTTGTTTTCCATACCACCGAGGTAGAGTTTCTCGGATTCATCCTGACACCTAATGGGGTCCGAATGGACTCACGGAAAGTGGAGGCCATCCTCAAATGGCCATCTCCTAGTTCGGTGAAAGGGGTCCAAAGCATGCTTGGTTTTGCCAATTTTTATCGCAGATTTATTCCGGAATTTTCACGTGTAGTACAACCCATCACTGCACTCTTGCGGAAAAATAAACGTTTCGAATGGACCAAGGAAGCTGAACAGGCCTTTCAGGAATTGAAAGCTAAATTCACGTCTGCACCTATTTTGAAGCACCCACGTCCCGATCTCCCATACATAGTCGAAACTGACGCATCCAGTTTAGCCATGGGAGCTGTCCTGTCTCAGAGAGACCCTGAAACCAACCAACTGCATCCTGTAGCATTCTGGTCCAGAAAGTTCTCACCGCCTGAGGTAAATTATGCAATAACCGATAAGGAATTATTAGCCATTAAGTCCGCCTTTAAGGCTTGGCGGCATTATCTTCTTGGCGCCAGGCACACCATTACTGTGATCACTGATCACCGAAACTTGCAATACTTAAAGACTACCAAGGCTCAATCGTCACGTCAGCTCCGATGGGCTTTGTTCTTTGCTGAGTTCGATTTTGTAATCACTTACCGTCCCGGCTGTAAGAATGGTAAAGCAGATGCACTATCTCGAATAGGAATGGGAGAAATAGACACTAATTCAGAACCTGTGCCGATCATTCCCGAACAAAGAATTTTGGGATTAACCTCCTTACAAACCTTCGAAGACATTCAAGCACGAGTAAAACAACTCCTGGACTCTACCTCCTTGCAGGATTGGATCCAAAGAGGATCTTACTTTTCGGTCAACCATGGCCTACCTTACTTCCAAGGACGCTTATTTCTGCCAGAAAAGGAATTACAAGAACTGGTTATTTCCCGTCATCATGATGCCCTGATGGAGGACATCCTGGCATTGCCAAAACTGAGGAAAAAATTAAACGACAATTCTGGTGGCCTTCCTGGCGAAAGGATATTAAATCTTTCGTGATGTCCTGTGGAGTTTGCGCCCAAAACAAAGGCCAAAAGACAAGACCCGCCGGTCTTCTTTAGCCTTTAGACATTCCACCAGCGCCTTGGCACACCTTATCACTAGATTTTATCACAGACCTGCCCCCTTGTAATGGATACAATACCATTCTGGTTGTGGTGGATTTATTTTCAAAAATGGCTCATTTTATTCCGTTGAGAGGATTACCTTCAGCTTCTGTCCTTGCCAAGGAATTCCTCGAAAATATTATCCGTTTGCATGGATTCCCGTCCATATTAGTCTCTGACCGGGGAAGCCAGTTTATTTCACACTTTTGGAAAAAGTGTTGTCAACTGGCACAAATCGACGTAAGACTCTCAACCAGCCACCACCCACAGACCGATGGTCAGACGGAGAGAACGAACCAGACCCTTGAACAATACCTACGGTGTATGTTGCACCAATCGGAGGGTAATTGGAAGGATTTGTTATGGGTGGCCGAATATGCATACAATAACTCGGTGCACTCTGGAACTGGACAAAGCCCCTTTTACACTCTATATGGACATCACCCTCGTATTTCAGACCTGGACTCTCCTCTGAGCCTCGAAATGCCCGCAGTGGACCATTTGCATTCCACTATAACTCAAGCCTTCAAGAATGCAACTGCCCATTTGCAACAAGCGAAAGAGAAATACAAGAAAAATGCAGATCAGCATCGGAGGGAGGCACCTTCATACCAAATAGGAGATCAAGTATGGTTGGCTACAAAACATTTATCGCTCAAGGGACCTTGAACTTTTAATCCAAGGTATTTAGGCCCTTATTCGATCAAAACTATCATTAATCCAGTGGCAGTCAAGCTCGAGCTGCCAACCAACATGCGGATTCATCCCGTTTTTCATGTGTCACTTTTGAAACCAGTGCAACCAGGAACCAGATTAATAAAGCCTCCAGAACCAATTCAGATAGATGGGGAACCTGAATTCGAGGTAAAAGACATTTTGGATTCTAAAATCTCAAAATCAAAACTTTTCTATCTAATTGATTGGAAAGGGTATGGGCCTCAGGAAAGGTCTTGGGAACCCAGCGACCACGTACATGCACCTCGGCTGGTAAAAAGGTTCCATCGGAATTTCCCAAACAAACCGAAACCTCCAGAAGGAACGACCTTGGGAGGGGCCTTGGGGGGGAGTGCTGTCATGATGCCTGCCCCCAGAGCACCGGGACAGGCCCAGCACCCCCGGAAGCAGACATCATGCCCTCGGGAAAAAATCCAGCAGCCCCTAATAGGGGCTCTTTGGACTTTGTCCTGGCGCCTTTGGCGCCAGGCTCATATTGGACATCAGTCCTGGCGCCTTTGGCGCCAGGCTCATAAAAGAAGGTGTTTGGTGCACTTACCTGACGCAGACCATGCTGCATAAAGCCTCAAGCCAAATAAGGCTTAGGAGGGACTACTTTATTAAAGGAACTATTTTACTTGGGTGGGGACCGTGGAAGAATACTTACCTGGGACTTCTTCCAAGGCTATTTAAACCACGCCCGGACTGCCACACGTGCTTAGCGTTGTTCTGCATCTAGCAGCTGGACGCTCACCGTGTCTGCTCCTGCATCCTGACTTCTGCCACGCCTGCCAGCATCCTGAATCACCTGCAAAGGAAGGGAACAAGAGAACAGAAGAAGGAAAAGGCCTTACCTGCTAAATCTGCATCCCAGAGACATTTCGCCGACGATCCTGAAAAGGAAGACATTTATTTTTAAAAGCACATCGCATCGATCGCTGCAGCGCCTCATTCTACTCACCTTACAGGGCGCTTCCATGTTCTGCAGCGACCATCCGGATCCGCAGTCGCGCCCCAGCGCCTAGGAGAAAAAGACAATAACGAAGGTGAGAGAAAGAAGGGAAAAGGGAAGCTAAATCTCCATGTTAAGACTTACCTGCTGGGTCATTCCCTTTTCATTTCGGGTCCGCGCCGCATCCAGGCATTTTCGGACCCCGGCCCCTAAGGGGAAAAAGACATCAGCGTTAATGAGCGAATGAAAAGACATTACCAAGACGCTCATTAAAGACTTACCTGATTTCCACAAGTATTTCACCTCTCATCTCGGGTCGGTGCCTGTTCCCCGGCATTCCGTACCCCGGCCCCTATGGGGAAAAAGACACTAGCATTAGAACATTAATGCATGGACACAAGGGGAACCACTTATCAAAAACTTACCTGGAAGCCAAGCAAGTTTGGTTCTCACCAATCCGAAAATCCAATGAAGTAACTGGATACCAACGCGCCCCCGCATCAGAAACCACGAATCCGAAAATCCAGTGAAGTAACTGGATACCAACGCGCCCCTGCATCAGAAGCAGGATGGAGAGCTCGTCCTTCCAGACCCTAAGGTGAGACGCCACGGGGAAGCACAGAAGGGTTTTGAGGAGGGTGAGAGGGGTAAGTGGGAGGCCGACGCATTACCCCGCAGACAGCTAATCCCCTATTTCCACCTACAGAAGGATACTTCTGCGAGCCAGACAAGCAAGATTTGGGGGTCCGGTCCAGTCTGTCTTCCGAGTCCTGCATATCACTTTAGAAGAGGTCACAGCAGCTCAAACCAGGCCGGCGCCTCCGTGGGAGTCAGGTGAGCGTTACATTCTGCACCTGCCAAATGGGACTTCGGTGTTGTGCCAAAGCAGTGCCTGATAGCGCAATGATGATGGTTTCAATTGGGGCTCCAAAAGCACCTTGCATTACAAAGGATACTGAAATACAAACAGACCATGCCATTTCTTGAATGATTCCTAACCCCTATGGAGACGAAGTAGACCGCTTATACCACACCAACATTGTCCCACCACCTGAACCTCAAAATTATGAGGAAGTTTAGGTTTATTGAGCAGGAAATGGGAGACGTATTTATATGACGTGCACACCCAAATAATATGCACAAGCAGGAGAAAGTTTGCGGTCAGTATGTAGGGCCTGGATGCCAATAAAGGGAGTTCCACCATATGAAGTAGCAGTGAGAAGGCAGAATGAACGCATGCGTACGGGGGGAGTTTGTTACTGTAGAAGTAACAAAGGGGGGAATGTTGAGATGGAAATTAACCTATCAACCCCCTAGTCACTTTAGGGTGAGATGAATCCCATGAAGACATCTGTAATATGCCAGGGGGAAGGGGGAGGAGGGCATAAGAGACCCTGCACGGACATAATATTACGCAAACTATAGATGTTTAGACTTAGTGAACGCATATAAATAGGCTCCATTTTGTAGCTATGGCAGAAACATTGGGCCTGCATGGCAGCACGGTAGACCAGGCCAAAAACCAGGCCACAAACCTGATGAAGAAACCTGAATAGGCCGAAGCACTGATGAGAGACCAGCTTTTAATGTCCAGAGAAACCCTCCTTTGTTCTACAACTGTTGCCAATATGCTTTATCCTGAGAAAGAATGTGTCCTGCAAGACCATGAGTTTGTGCTAGGCATCTCGCTGCACACGTCATCACAACGAGGCCAGAGCAAACCTC
Organism: Ambystoma mexicanum; assembly: GCF_040938575.1. Classification (NCBI taxonomy): domain Eukaryota; kingdom Metazoa; phylum Chordata; class Amphibia; order Caudata; family Ambystomatidae; genus Ambystoma; species Ambystoma mexicanum. Next base: position 271,502,542 of record NC_090940.1, read on the forward strand.
TGACCCTGACCCAGCCAAATACAAGTTATAGCCCCTAAAACTGTCTGAGTCCCAAGACCCCTGAATTCCAAGATACCAGCTGACTCTAGGCCACCAACCATAAACCAGACAACCGCGAAGATCTAAAATAATGCTCCCACTATCAGTACTTTAGAATGGCACAATTTGTAATGCAAGGTGAGGGGAGGGATGTATTATAGCTCAAAAGTGAGGGTGGAAGCCTTGGACGCCTGACGACGCAGCTTGGATGAGTGAAATGTGTGCCAGTAACAGTGACCTTGAGCCTCCCCCTGTACCAGCACATGATCATGCCAGGTGCCCTCTGTAGTAATAGAGTAGCAGTTTTATAAAAACACATTTAATTGTATTCTAGACCCTGGTTCCCTGGAGACGATGAGCCCAGCTGACCCCATGTGATGGAAGACAGACAGACAGGGCTGGGGCCAATGGCCTGGCATCACCTATGGAGTAGGCTGACCATGCATAGGGACCCACCAGCAAAACGCACAGGTTTTTACTGTATACTGATGATGCTGTGCCCCTTTTTATGCTCTTGCTTGCAACCTTTTTGCTCAGAACATTCCTGAGCAGCAGAGTTCTTTGCTGGCACACCTATTTTTGTATCATTAAAATGTGTTATCCTTGCAAGAATCTCTCAGCCTTTTTTCCCTAGAGGGTTTTATTTTTTCTGATGTGAGCATTTAGGGCCATACCTTCATAAGCAAAGGAGTGAACATTTGTGAGTGGCCAGTATTGTACCATTAAAAAAAGAATATGCACGACGGTGCAACCAAGCTTCCAGAGGCTGAGGAGAGTAATAGCACCCAATATAATTGAATTGAAAAGCACTAAATAGTAGGTCAAAACTTACAAAATCATGGTCTCCTCACACGTGGTGCAAGACCATCAAACAAGGCCTATTCATAAAGCTTCAGGCCAAGATAGCAATCTACCTTCGCTCCCTTTACAGTTCTGAGTGAAAGAACCGTCAGCAAGGTCAACTACAAAGAAGAAGCCTTGGCTTAGGGCCTAACTGATGAGAGATGGTAGGCTAATTAACCAAGTGGGCAGTAGTCTGACGTTGTTCCCCGCCCCATGGTTTAATTTTGTATACGTGCTGTTCCCGAGCCGAATGCCCAAGGTTGGATTAGAGTGCCAACAATCATGAGGGCCTGTGTGATGGTGGACTATACATTGTTGCAGAAGCCTATCCATTGCTGTTATTCTGCTATTATCTTTATTTTACGTAGTTAGATGTGGTTCAAGCCATGCTTACTTGATATGGGGAAGGCAATGATGATACTAACACCTAAATGAACTATAGGTATATATATCCCTTAATCAATCCCTCTGCCTGATAAGTTTTTACTGTTTGCCACGTCGCATAACGTCATAGGTGACATACATCAAGGTATAAAGCCTTTTGTGTAATTGAAATATGTTGAGAGTGTATGAGCTGCAATTCGTTTTGCTCGGCAGGTTTCCCTACTTTATTGAAATGATGGTAAAGTAGTATTTGCCATATTCTTTGAGTCTGTCCAGTTATTTGGTCCTGAGATCAGATATTGTGGTAATGCCATTCGGCACTTGGAGTGCTCTAGGAGCTACTGAACATCATCAACACCATTCCGACTATGAGGCACCTCCAGCACAACCGAGTGCTTGCAACCTGTTAAGAATAAAATGTGTTTTTTCTTGTATTTGATCAATAGTTTGACGTCGTTTCTCCAGATCCTGACAACTGCTAGGTTTTTGTCCATGTTGATTGATTCTTGGAGTTCATTTCTTTTTGTTCCACATTACTCATTGAACTGTTCGCTTACCATGCCAGAGTTCCTTAAGTTCGCTTTTTACTTTGGCCACCTTTCTTTCACAACTAGAGGCATTAATTATGGTATTATCTTGTTGTATGATTGCAGTGGGTGGCTGTTCTGATTTTGCTATCCGAGTGCAGCAGTCACTTGCATTGCAACTTTGTTTGTTCCTGGGGCAGCAAGTATGCAATGTTCTCGTCAATTTCCCATAATAGTGGTGATGAGACTTCCCATTTCCCCTTGAACATCTAATGTTATCATATTGTGATCACTCTCCATGCCAAAGAAAATGTGTAAATGCCGCCCAATGGAGCAACATCTTGGTCCATATGGATTCCAGAAGTATAGTTCCTCTTCAAAGTTGGCTTGGTGGGAATATAGTTTATTCCACTTGAAGTGCTGGCTGACATGCGTCATCACATCCTTCACCTGCTTCACAAGCCATGTGAAGAAAATGGCGGTCAGTTGCCCCCACGCTTCTGTTGTAGTCTAGTCACCTTACAGTCGCATGTAGCATTGCTTTGTTTGATGGTGATATTAAAGGTTACCCTTATCAATCAATTTACATCAGCCGCAGTGTGAGGCTGTGTTGTTAACAAGGATGCGTGTCCAGATGTTTTCAAATGGCAGCACATGCTGGCCAACACCCTACAGCAACTTGAGGAATATTGAGTTAGGAAGTCACACCTTTTTACATTACATTTGAGTGAATAATAGTTGAGTAACTGTTGCGCTGTTCAAGGATAAAAAGTTTTAGTGAAAAGGTGAGGTGACTTATGTTGTGCCACCTTTACATACATAGTTGTTCATGTACCAGTTTGAGGAGAATCAGTCATGCCCCCCATTTTATGGGGGAGGTATGCATTAGTGATGGTGCACGCAAGATATTAATTTCAAGTGAACTGGTACCCACTCAAGGCAACCGCAGCAGCCAGTTGTGTACATTGCCTCCAGGGTTTACTTCAACAGTTTTCATTCTGCCACTGCTTTGTAAAATCTGCTACCAGAAGGTGTTCTATCTGGTCTGTGGCCCCCTGACACGTTGATGGTCTTAAGGAAATGTTCAGGGGGAAGCCTTCTATGTGGAGATTGTCCTGATGCACAACCATACATCAGATATGAGCGCTGGACTCGTGGTGGTTTAACAAAGACCTTACTATGAGTAACTCTAATTTACCCGTGACTTAATCCTGAACATGGCTTTTCAATTCACAAAGATGTAACTATGAGTACATCTGACTTACTTATAAGTCAGGAATAAGTCGAAATCGTTCACTTCTTTGCGAATTGAAAAGTCCTCTACAGGCTTAAGTTAAGGGTGATACTTGTTAAAATAATATTTTAAAAGGGTTTATTTTACAGCACACCTTTTGCGAACAATTAGGTAAAATGACAAGCAAAGTACAATCTGCCTCACAGGTTAACACATTAAAAACAGAATAGTTTACAGGAGTTTTTCTAAATGTATGTCTATTATGCCTTTGCCCAGAATATATGCCAGTGTTTGGGGAGTGAAAGAATATATTTTCATGCTTGCTGTGTCCAATAATGCCAGTAATGCCTTTGTAAGAAAACCTGTCCAGGCAGTCTGTGCCAATATATGCCAGTATTGCCATGCAGAAACTTACTCATGTTGGTTTTGCCTATTATGTACTACTGCCACTCTCAGAACTCACACCCATGCTGACAGCACAATTACATGTCAAGCAAAAAATACACATTTTGCAGTTGCCCATAATACACACATGCCACTGTAAGAAATTATGTTCATTCAGGATGTGCAAATATATTCCAGCATTAGCATTAGATTTTCCCATAATGCTCTAATACCACTGCAGAATAAATCAGGTCCATTCTGGCTGTAGAAATATTTACCAGTAGTCACAATGTAAGTACAGACTTATGCAAGGTTTGCTTATAATGTTCTCATGCCACTGTGAGAAATCATACCCATAAAATCATAGCCATAATGGCTACACTAATGTACACCAGTATTAGCCATATAAGATCCCACTTGTGTTAGCTTTGTCAATAATGCACTAATGCTATTGTAAGGAATCATGTACATGCTGAATGCACCAACATACTCCAATATTTGCTATGTGATTGCAAACTCATGTTAGCTTTACCCATGATGCATGAAAGCTGATAAGACTAGCAAGAGGGTGTACTGTCTATGCTGATGTAAAGTTTCCCTGCCGTTGCAGGCACATTGTCCCTCCTTCTTTTCCAGAACTTTCCCACCACACTCACTAGCTGACTGCACATATTCCCAGACACCTGCATGCAAATACACACCGCACTCCTTCACATGCATGCAAGCACAGACGCACATAGCCCCTGACAAACTACACACTTAAGTGCTAGTCTGTGCCTCAATTCCAGACTGAATCACACTACCACACTCTGATCTGGATGGCCCACCTCAGTAGGAACCAGTTGACTAATTAGCCAACCCTGCTGCAAAGCAACCCTGCCATTGTTGTTGTGATGTTGGCAGACAGATTAATAAGGGTGGCGTGGCCATTTATCCAACATCTCATCAGCCTCTTTATCAAAACGTCTATGCAATCTGTTTAGAGACTGAAGGACACAATATATAAAGCAGCAAAGATATTGGAGCATGTCAAGCCTCTGCAAAAAAGCACCTTCACATTTTCCATCGCTGAAGTCATCACTGCACCTCACGCTCAGTAAAAGATTGAAGTTTTAAATTTAAATCATAATTTCAGTTGGCATAAAAAAAGGGGACGGTAGACTTGCAAACAAACAAATAAAGGGCTACTGACAGTAGGTCTATATGACCATGCCCATAATGCGCATGTATACTTTAAGGTAAACAATGTGGCTTTGACAAGACAAGTTTGTTGCTAATGATGCGATATATAATGTGGCGTGAATATAACTTAGTACAAAACAGCTGCGTTTTGTGTATCTCCAAATGTGTGCACGCAGCCATGCGCAAGTGCGCGATTCTGCAGATCAAAGTGCACAAATGCATCTTTTTGTGTGTGAAAAGAGTCAGAAGTATGTTGATTATTTTCTCACAAAACTGCCAATTGTAATGGCCAGCATAATTTAACATATATTTGCATGTGATTTGTGTCACAAGCATCATGCTTTGACAAGTCTAGTTAATGAGATGACTGCAAAGACTCCAGGGACGTGTTCCACTGAGTGAATATGTTATTTGTACATGTCTTCTACTCAACTTATTGTCATTCGAGTGTGTAAATGCATGCATGTCTATATAATGAGCGGTAGCACCATTTTAACAATAAAACCTCAGTTATCTACCTATCTAGACCAAACTCATTGAACATATTGAAGGAACATCTTATAAAAAATATGCCCCTCTTGATTGTGCAGAACTCTACTTTTTATGTTATGTTACCATTATTTATAAAGCATGACATTCACCAAAAAGGCATCTTGGCGCTACTCAAGAAAGCAGAGAGAAGGAAAACTAGAAAAGATAGGCCTTCAGCACCTGACGGAAAGAAAGATGATTAGATGTAGGCCTGAGTGTACAGGTGGGAGAACATATGATATCAATCTAATGCTGCTTCCTCCACTGTCAAGTGATTAAGGGGGTAATTCATAGAATTCGGCGCACAAGTGCCGCACGCAGCTGGCGCACAGAGTGCGCATGCAGCAGCCTGCGCCAGCCGCGTGCACCAAAACCCATTTCAGTGCACAGCGTATTCATGGATTTCAACATCCTTAACGAGCCATAGCGCAGAGCGGCACAGCTACCCTGCAGCAGCGCCAGTAACACCCCCAACCCTGCCCCGTGCGCCAAAAACAGTGTACAAATCCCCTACATGGCGCAAAGGCCAGTGGACCAGCATACAGCCCCCCAATCACAAAAATGCATGGAAAACTCCCTGCGCACCCCTCGGAATACGCGTACCCTGCTTGCGCTAGTGAAAACGCATGTAAAAGTCCATGCGCACCCCTCGGAATACATGTACCCCGCTCGTGCTAACGAAAAAGCGTGTAAAAGTCCACGCGCACCCCTCGGAATACACGTACCCCGTTCGCGCTAGCGAAAACGCATGTAAAAGTCCATGTGCACCCCCGGAATACGTGCAGGCAGCCCATCCACCCTCCCCATGCCCCACACACAAGCGGCCCACACCACAGGGGGGACTTTTTGCACTCATTTAACCTAATGTGGGTGGGGTACATGTATTCCAGGGGTGCGTGCAGACGTTCACACACGTTTATGATAGCGCGGGTGGGGTACGTGTATTCTGAGGGGTGCGCGTTGACTTTTACACGCGTTTCCGGTAGCACAGGTGGGGTACGTGTATTCCGAGGGGTGCGCATGGACTTTAACACGCTTTTCCACTAGCACGAGCAGGGTACATGTATTCCGAGGGGTGTGCGTGAACTTTTACACGTGTTTTCGCTAGCGCGAGCGGGGTACGTGTATTCCGAGGGGTGCGCATGGACTTTTAAACGCGTTTTCGCTAGCGCGAGCGTTGTACATGTATTCCGAAGGGTGCACATGTATTTTTACACTCATTTTCGATAGCGTGAGTGGGGCACGTATATTCCGGTGGTGCGCCTGGACTTTTACATGCGATTTGCCAGTGTGGGCCCTCCCGGGTGTGCCCTTTCCCCCTCCCTATGCCCTGCAGGCAGCCCACAACACAGGGGACTACCCTACACCCCTGGACATGCCCTACAGGCAGCCCACACCACAGGGGACTAGCCTACACCCCTGGGTATGCCCTGCGGGCAGCCCACATGGCACCATGCACTCGGGAGCACCGACACATGTCCCCCACCCACCCCCATTGACAGGCACCTGCCAGCAGGCCCCGACCCATGTCCCCCTGAACCCCCACCCACACCCATTGACGGCACTTGCTAGCAGGCCCCAACACATGTCCCCCTGCACCCCCACCCACCCCATTGACGGCCACCTGCCAGCAGGCCCCGACACACGGCCCACCAAACAACATGTCCTAACAAAACAGACTCATGTCCCTAATGCCAACCCAAATCCCCCTTCCCCCCCAGTACAAGCATGCAACCATCCAGAGAACCCACTCACAAATTACCCATGCCATGACAGTCTTAAAAGAACTACCATTCCCATGCATGAATGCACGACAAAGCCACACAGTGGCAACACATGAATGAGGCAATGTTCATTGAGACATGCACAAAACCAATGATAGAACACAACACCAATCATGAACTTTGAAAAAATGTATTAAAAACATAATGAAGTAACATAGAGGAAATCAAACTTGAAAATCAATATACAATGACAGATATAACCAAAAAAAATGGTAATCCAAGGGAAAAAAATAAACGACATTGAATAAAAAAGTGGTCCATTGCCAATGTCAATAAGGAAAAAATAATCCAAATAAAAGAAAAGCATTGTTCCATGGGAAAATTGAAAAAGAAAGTATGTACAAGTCTGCAACTATATACAATGCAAGTCCAAATGGTCCATGATCCACAAACAAAAGGAAACCTACAAAAAAGTCCTATGAATAAAAAGGTATATACACGAAGTGGAGCAATGTCCATGAACTCCAAAATAAAAGAAAAAACAAAGGAAACCTAACAATAATGAACTATGTACAATGGCGGCGGGCAAGTCCAACGGCTCACTTGTTGATGTTCCGGGCCAGGGCGTCATCAAACTCCATGTCGATGTCCTGGAGGTGGGCCTCTTCCCTGGCCTTGAGGTCTCGCAGGGATGCAGTCATGGCCTGTTCCAACTCCCTGCGAGTTGCCTCAAGGCACTCAGTCCGCCTCAAAGCCCTGCGCATGGAGTTCTCCGCCCTGACCATACTGAGCAATGCCTCCTCTGCACGCCGCCGCTCCGCATCTATCCACTGGCCCAACCGCTGCCACACGGAAGACACTCCCAATACAGGGTCCTCCTGCCCTCTGGCCGATGGCTGCCCCTGTGATGCTGAAGGCCCGAGCCATCATGGCTCCCACCCTGAGCATGCTGCAGCCGTGCATGTGCCCTGCTGGTCGATACCTGCACATCCTCCTCTTGCTGGGGTCCATTAGTTGGAGTGGCCACCCCTGCTGGACCTCCGACTCCGGACTGTGGCAGGGATGTGTCCTCCACCAGCCTGGCAGCTGGTTCAGGGGCATAGGGGGTTCAGTTGAGGAGCGGGAAGCTAGAAGATCCAGCACACGGAGGGACCCAGCCTGGGTGACCCGTCCTAGTAGGCCGACATGGTCAATGAGGTATTCAAACCTCTGCCTCTTGGACTTTCCCTCGGCAGCTGCGGCCAGGGACACGGCACCAGACTCCTCATTCCCGGAAGAGATGACAACGTGGGAGGAGAGCTGGGCCTTGCGTCTCCGGCTGGCGGTGGGATCCCTGCCTCTATGCTCCACAGCACCATCCCCGCCCTCTTCATCAGTCCATGCTGCAGACAGGGAGAGACAGAACACAGGCATCAGGGCACTGTACAATGTTCGGATACACATGTCAAAGTTGCACCTGAGTGGCAGTGTCGAACTTCACAGATGCCATCACACTCCCTAGCACTCATATCATTTGAACCCACACACATGCAGAATTTGACAGGAATCATACAGCAGGCAGCAGCATACATACCACACAACAGCATGAACATCCGAAGGTTGGCATGACATCACAAGCAACATGGGGAGTGCCGAACACATGCACACGCGCCAACAGACAGACATGCATCTGTACATATCCACCATCTGTCACAGTGCAATCATCGGCAACTATGTCACATCTGCCAATGGGGTTCCTACATGTCTGTGTCACATGCATCCATGGCGTATCACATTTTCACACATGTCAAACACACACATGCACATGCATGCTGTGCACGTACATGAAGGTGGAACCAGCTTCCATGTGTCACACCCCAACCATGCCATAGTACATACACATAAATTCTAACATGTGTGCATCCCCACATGCATTCGTGCATCATGCATTTGAACACATACACCATTGATATGCCTCACACATTACTGGACTCACATGCGGCAGGCTCATGTCCCTGCACATACACATCCATACATGTGTCTTTCAAGACATATGTCCAAGTTGCACACACCTAGCACACCTCAACATGCACTGCATCCAATCAGTACACATGGACACTTACCGCTCGACTCCATACGGGTATGCCTCTCAAGGACCTGGAGGTGAAGCACTGGGCATATACGTTCCAGGACCCTCAGCTGGTCGTTGGTAAGGCGGACCTGGCACCCCTCTGCATCCGCTGCCTCCAAGAGGCACCGGGCCTTCCTGAGGGTCCTGGACCTGAAGTCCTCCCAGCGCTTCCGGACGTGTCGTATGTAGTGGGCTGCCACCCCCTCCACGTTGATGGCAGCCACGATGTCCTTCCAGATCCTCTTCCATCCATCTTTGTTGGCACGTGGTCTTCCGAAGAGGGCATCATAATGCACCAGGACTTGCTCAACCAGGATGCCAACTTCTGTGGCACTGAAGCTGGTAGCCCTCTGCCTCTCTGGCTGGGGGTTGCCAGTGGTCTCCGATGGTGTTTGCCCTGACATGGCAACCCGCGGGGCAGGTGTGGGTGGGCAACTGGGTCCTGGTGCTGGGCTGTGGAGTGATGGAACTTCAGTCGGGAATCTTCTGTTCCAGCAGGGGTGGTCACAGCAACTGGACCCCTGCAGATGGCTGACGTGCAGGCACCAAATGGCAGGTCACGTGGCCAGCAGGCAGGCAGACTGCAGCAGATGGCAGGTGGGAGTCTGCTCGGGTGTCTGGGGGACAGGAAAATGGCCTTCTGGGAATGAGCGTGGTCTTCCGTGTGTTGTCGCGTGGCCAGCTTGATACGGAGTGATTTGGCACGTGAAAAAACAGCATGTCAGCATGTAATTTGAGGAAAGGCCCTTAGCGTGTAAGCACGTCTGTGACGTAATGTGCGCGCAGGCGTTTCCCTGGCACGGGTTGAAGGTTCCACATGGGTTTCCATCGCTCTGTACGTGCTTTTCGTGGAAAGCGGTGCGTGTGTTTTCCTGACGTTGGGGTTCACACGCGATTACTTCACAGAGGCTACAGTGCGTTCTTCTTCTTTTGGCGTGGGTGTTGGCTATGCGTTCTTCTTCTACACGCAAGGCAGACGGTGAGTCGCACATGCTATTTTTCCTACTGCGGGTGTCCCTGTTAGTCGCGTACCCCTATTATTCGGGCATACTAGCCTGCGTGTTGATCACGTACGGATTCTTTGTGTTCCTGGCTGCTACAGCGTACTGCGTGTGTTTTTTACATGCACATGGGCTACAGGGGTTGCGTATCTCTTTTTCTTGCTTTTTTGGGATGCCTGAGCATTGCGTGACACGTCATTTCTCCTAGGGGGCCACAGAATGGGACATTCATCGTAGCTGTATATATGTGTTCGTTTTTTGCGTGCACTTTTGTAATGTGCAGGGATGCTACCACCTGCCTTCGTGTGGCAGGCATGTTTAGGCCTGTGCGTGTCTTTGGCTATGCGCAGGTTTCCCCTATTTGATTCCATGAATATGCATAGTTTGTGTGCATGTGGGCGTTCTGTGTATTTCCCTGCAGTACTTACGCCTTCTTTTTCACACGTTGTTCCCCATTCCGTGTGTTCCGCCCCGTATTCTGCCTCCTTTTTGGTGTGTGCGCTGACTTTGTGCACTTTGGCTGTGCACGACACGCACTGCGTTCTGGATGTTGCAATGATGTGTGCGCTTATGTGCGCCACGCACGGATTTGGCACACATCCCGGGGAAAACACGCGCATGGCCTTCCATGAATCGCATGTGTTTGCGTGCGCTTGCTTTTTCACGCTTGCGCCAGTTTGCGCCACAATTTTCGGCGCACATTTGTTCCATAAATTGGCCCCATTATGTTTAAAGGAGCTTATTGATGCAGAGGCCATTTCACTGGTATCTCTCTTGCTAGTACATAGACTAGCTGTGGTAAAACGTGCTACCGCCTTCCCAGGAAAAGGGCCCCGATGTAATTACTGCAGAGTCATATTTTTGCTGGCAGAGCAGGACCTGGGTTTCTTCATTTACATCAAACAATGCTATGTATTTCATTTCGCACTTCAACCTTTTGTATGCAATACGAACATGGCATGGCTATGAAAACCTTCCATTCAGGACACACATAGCGTATTATTATCACTTTCAGAATGTGCTCAGAATGTCATGATATGTTTTCATATAAATGGCATTGTGATGTATTTACTACACAGCTACTATCATCTAGTGAAATGATTTTATTTATCCGTAAAACAGATCCTTTGTGTGAATGCTATTTCTCTCTCTGTCTCTCGCTCTGTCTCGCTCTCTTTCTCCCTCTCTCTTTATATAAATATTCAGTGAAAAAACTTTAGTAAAAGGGACATTATGGTTAAGTTGCACTAAAAAAAGTCTATGAAATTCAGTGGAAAATCGTTAGTTAAAACAATGTCATGGTTGCAAATTACAATTGAAAAACCCAAGAAATGTGCCACTTATGGTAAGCTATGCAACCATAATTAGTGCCAGCGCCATGCACTGCTAAGACTAACATCCATGAAATCAAAGATGACATCAGAAATGACATTATCGATGACATCATTGATGACATCACAGATGACATTACTTCTCTGTAACAGTTGAAATGGAAGCTCCCTGTAAAGGGGCCTGCTTACAGTGTTACTACCAACTTATCAAGGTTGATCGGTATGCCTTTAATAAACTATTCCAGGTATTATAAAAATGTGCATATTCAAACAGAAACTTTGTGCTTAAGTTTTGCTATTAATACAGCAATGTTATAATACATAAACAGAGACAATGGCAAAACCATGGACCATAGACATAGAGTACTCGTAATATAGTATGTTTGGCAAGTAAAATGAAAAATCCAAGCATATCAGACTGTTCACTAATGTTAAATTTGGAATGAGCAGCTAACAATACAAGAATTACTACATACAGGTGTTACTATATAGAGAGTATTTACAGCATACATTCATAAAAATATGAGGCTGATACAAGGACACATTTGTAAGGAAGAAACAAATACCATCTCCAGAAAATGACACTAAGATTAAAATCCATCATTAAGTATAACAATCTATTATCTGTCTGGGGCCTGCTGATTGTCCCATGTATATGCACCATGAGCTCAGGGGAACCCCTAAGGAAAGTGACTTAATATTATAAGAGACAGTTAACATCAACATAAACATCACCTATAGGGCCCAATTCATGGAAAAGTGTGCATTTCTCCCGCAATTGCCACGTGCCGAGAACAACACTGCGCAAGTCTGTGCACGGAAAAAAATACACGCACCCAGCGTATTCATGGAATTAACTGCGTAAAGTCGTATACGTAAGTCGTGCTCGGAATGCCCCCGACATGCTGCCACACAAAGCACAAAAAGCCAGAACAGCTACCTTTGCATGCTACCCCGGGCACGAATATAGGCACCTTTCAAACAGTGCGTGAGGTCCCCTACGTGGGGTCCCTCGTAACTGTTGCCGGAACCCCGACAACATGCGTATGGAAAATCGTAACTCGGTTAAAACTCTGAAAATCTGCATGCAAACCCCTGTCAACCTTTCCTGCACCCTGCTACACTCCTTACGAGCACCGGCAAGTTAGATCGGGACCCAAGTTGCTTACACGCACCCCTAAATCCGACATGCAAACCCACCTCCATGCTGAAATTCCTACGCACAACTGTCTTTGCACCTGCCTTTGAGTGGCGCAGAGATTGAGGTATTTGCTTCCCTTGTGCAACCTCTCCTCAAGAAACCCTCAGCTGATCCTTTTTGTTTGGCTAAATATCGCCCAATTTCCATTACTCACATTTTGGGTAAGCTACTGGAAAAGCAAGCCATATCTCAGGTTAACCTTCATTCTGATTCTGTTAGCTCTCTTCATGACCAACAATCTGGCTTCAGAGCTGCCAGAAGCACGGAAACTGCTCTCCAGAACATCCGTGAAGACCTGATCTCCAACCTTGACTCTAACATTCCCTCTGTCCTCATCCTACTTGATCTCTCCTCTGCTCTTGCGCGGTCAACCATATCATCCAGCTAAATCATCTCCATGACAAACTGGGTATCTCTGATCAGCCTCTGGCCTGGCTGATCTCTTTCCTCTCTGATCGACCCTCTCAGGTACAACTTGGTTCCTTCCTATCTTCTATCTCCCTCTCTATCTGCGGTGTTGCCCAGGGGTCTAACCTCTCGCCTTGGCTTTTTAACCAATCCCTGGCAACTCTCGCCTATTGCATTTCCATTTTCTGCTCAAATTTCCAGTGCCATGCTGATGACACCCAACACATTTTCAGGCTTCTTTCAGCTACCTCCTCTCCTTCCCTCATCTGTGATTGCCTAACCGCCTTTCAAAATTGGTGTGCCGCCAATGATCTTTGTCTAAATGCCAACAAGACTGAGATCCTCCTCTTTGGTACACCTTCACCATCCTTTCCGCTCACTCTGGCCGGCCTCCCTGGGCCCTCCTCCTACCCCTACCTGGGAGGCTAAGAACCTCGGGGTCATCTGTGACTCCACACTCTCCTTCTCCTCAACCATCTCTGACGTCTTTAAAAAGTTAAACTTCTTACTGCATCTCCTTAGAGGTACTCTGCCTGTCCTCTCCTTCCCTCAGAAGTTAATTGTCTCCCAAGCTCTGGATCGCTCTATGTTGGACTACTGTAACAGCCTCTTTCTAAATCTACCTGCCTCCACTCTCCGCCCTTTACAACTAATCCAGAACAGTACTGCGAGACTTGTCCTTGGAATCAAGCCCTGGGATCGTATCTCTCAGGCTCTGAAATCGCTTCATTGGCTCCCAGTGGATGTATGGATTAAATTTAAAACCCTCTGCATTGTCCGCAAGGCTTTCTGGGGCCTGGGTCCAAAATACCTGCAACTATTTGTTCCTCTACCTCTAACTCCCTCAGGGTCAGTCCTTGTTCAGAAAAACTAGCTGTGGGTAAATCTCTGTCTTTGTCTAGGGCCTCCCTTTGGAACAGCTCCCTGCTACTCTAAAACTTGAGGAGAACCATCTCTGGTTCGGGAACCAGCTCAAGACCTTCCTCTTCGCTTCTGCCTTTGTCCCGCCTTCTCCCCAGCTGATCTGTTTTCTGTCTCTGCACTGTGCACCTGGCCACTCTCTGTCCTTCAGGCCCAGGTACCTGCTCACCCTGCCACCCTTGTGTGCTGCCTCTGGGTCACCCCTTGCACTAAGGTCTGTATCTGTACCCATACAGTCCCCCACCCACGTTTCTTCTGCACTTATCAGATACAACCTATCTGACTAACTTAGCACTTTGCCACTTGCTGGCTGCACTACCACTGTTTATTGCCTTTATTTATTTATTATACTTATTATTATTTATTCTGTTATCTCCTCTGTTCCGCACTTTCCACTTCTCCCCCCTTCCAAACACTTCCCCCTTTCCCCTTTTTCCCTTTCCCATGCACTTGCACGCTCTTAGTGTAACTGGGCCTAGTAAAATCGTTGTTTTTGTTCTCCCCTGCCCTTTGCCTGGTCACGCTCTGAAACACTTGTGTATGAGCACGATATAAATAAAATATCATATCATATCATAAAATCCCTTTAACTAAAGTTTTTTCACTGACTTTCATAGTTTTCTTTTAAGTCAACTTAACCATGAAGTCCCTTTAAAAACATCCTTTCACTGACTTTCATAGGTTTTTACCAGTGTGCCTTAATGTCCTGCAACTTCCTAATTTTTCTTTTTAAACTTTATAGCTAAAAATCATTCTCTCCTGCTATTTAATAGTTCAAACATCTGCAGACTTTATCGCCTGTCCGCAGTCGTACCTGTGACCAGATGGCATCAATGTAGCCCAAAATCACAGGAGAGTACATAATATTGTTATTGTCACATCCCATATCCAGCGATGGTAATGGTGGAGGCAGAGAAGGAGAATATGTGCTGTTTCCCAGGCCTCTCCCAAGATGGTGCCACAAGTGCCACTTAACGTTATAGTGTTTCCCTTTTCCAGTCCAACACCCTGGCTCTGAGCACATCGACTCCGGCCCATAAATATCAACCGTACAGCCTGTTGGTGCAGCGTGTCGCTACTTTCCTGATAGACGATTTTGTGAGTTTGGACACACTCTTTCTGTTATCTGTATTCACTGAACTTTCCGCAGTCTAACCTCTCTTTGTTTCATTAGGATTCCCTTTCCTGTCGCCTCGCTGGTGTTCTCCCCAGACAGCTTCCCTTACACTCTCATAACACAGACTGACATGGTACATGCTGACGCCCTCCCCATTCATATGCCATTGTTCCCTGCTCTAGGTTACTACCTACACATTCCTTTTTTCCTTCCGCGGTTACTTTTTTCCCCGATCAGGTGGGCAGTGTGTTTACTTTACTCTGTCCCGGCTTTTCCCCACTTGCCGGAGGGCTCACTCTTTCTCTTCTCCTTAGCAGGAGAATAACCGAGACTGAAGCGCAGCACAAACCCTTTCACCGAAACCCTGCAGAAAGATACAAAGGGTACAGTCAGGCACCTTTAGACCCAAATGCTCATCTTGGACACACTACTTACCCACTTTCTATTCTTCTTTCAGAAACACTGTCGTCTGAATATCCCGGTGCATCTGCTAACAACCACAGCAGTACCTAGAGGAGAAAGACTTCCACACAAATCAATGTTTCCAGCTCCCAGAGTTTTTTCCCCCAGAGGGTTTGCCTGGACGCCCTGTACTATCTGCTCCCTGTCCAGTGAACGGGAAGGCAGGGCGGCCAGGGGGATCACTCATTTACACCTGATGTGGCATCTGGACCAGGTTAGTGTCAGCCCTTTATTACAATTGTTTGATTGATTGATATTTTATTTCTATCGCGCTCGTACACAAGTGTTTCAGAGCGCGACAAGGCAAGGGGGGGGGAACAGGGGAGAACAAACAGTGATCTTACTAGGCCCAGTGACATTGAGAACGCGCAGGATGAGCAGGTTCCTGGGCCCAAAAGACAAAGTGTGGCCAGGTGCACAGGGCCAAGAGAGAACAGATCAGCAGGGGAGAGGGGGAGCGAAGGCAGAAGAAAAGAGGAAGGTCTTGAGGTGCTTCCAAAACCGGAGTTAGTTCTCCTCAAGTTTAAGGGTGGCAGGGAGGCTGTTCCAGAGGGAGGCCCCAGCCGAAGACAGAGATCTACCCCCAGCTCGTTTCTTAAAAAAACGACTGACCCTGAGTGAGTTGGAGGTAGAGGAGCGAAGAGCTCGAGAGGGGAGGTATTTGCGGAGGGATAGCTGAAGGTATTTTGGACCCAGGCCCCAGAAAGCCTTGTGGACAATGCAGAGGGTTTTGAATTTAATCCTTGCATCCACTGGGAGCCAGTGGAGAGATTTCAGAGCTGGAGAGATACGATGTCGCAGTCCTGTCCTGGATTAGTTGCAGAGGGCGGAGAGTAGAGGCAGGAAGATTTAGATAGAGGCTGTTACAATAGTCCAAGCTAGAGAGAACCAGAGCTTGAGATACCATGAGCTTCTGGGGGAAGGAGAGGAAAGGCAGAGTACCTCTGAGGAGGTGCAGTCGGAAATTTGACCTCAGAGATGTGGGCGGAGAAGGAAAGGGTGGAGTCAAAGATGACCCCAAGGTTCTTAGCCTCGCAGATGGGGGTAGGAGGAGGGCCAAGGAAGGCTGGCCAGAGAGTGAGGGGAAAGGATGGTGAAGGTGTGCCGATGAGGAGGATCTCCGTCTTGCTGGCATTCAGACAAATATCATTGGCGGCACACCAATCTTGAATGGCAGTTAGGCAATCAGAGATGAGAGAGGGAGATTAGGTGGCAGAGGGCAGCCTGAAAATTAGTTGAGTGTCGTCAGCGTAGCACTGGAAATTTGAGCAGAAAATGGCAATACAGTGGGCGAGAGTTGCCAGGTATTGGTTGAAAAGCCGGGGCGAGAGGTTAGACCCCTGGGGAACACCACAGGTAGAGAGGAAGATAGATTAAAGGAAGGACCTAAGTTGGACCTGGGAGGGTCGATCTGAGAGGAAAGAGGTCAGCCAGGCCAGAGCCTGATCAGTGATACCCAGGTTTTCACAGAGACGGTTGAGCAGGATGGTATGGTTGACTGTGTCGAAGGCAGAAGAGAGATCGAGGAGGATGAGGACAGAGGGAATTTTAGAGTCAAGGTTGGTGAGCAATTGTTATCGTCTGTCAATGCCTCCAATGATAGATATCGAAGCCAGTACAGATGAGTCTGACAGCTCAGGCATGGATCAGATGCAGCAGCTGGTGGCAGCAGTACAGTCCTAATACAGGAAAATGCATACCTTAGGCAACAGATTGTCAGAGCCCCACAATGGTCTGAACTTCCCCCAGGCCCTTTGCCAGAGAGAAAGTTTGATGGTAATCCTCATAAATTGAAGGAGTTCCTTGAAGCCTGCATGGTCCAATTCGCCTTGTTTTCCTACAGACAGGGACAAAGTTGGACACATGATTTCTCGTCTAACAGGAGCGGCCTTGGCTTGGGCCACTCCTTTGGTAACCACGAATAATCCCATTCTTGATTCACATCCTGTATTTGTTAACAGCTTGAAGGCCATGTTTAGCAGGCAGGAGATTATAGTCTCTTCCCAGGAGCGTTTGTTAGACTTTCGACAGGGATCTCAAGTTCTTTTAACATATGTCACTAATTTTAAGCAGATGTCGGTTGATACAGTCTGCTGGATGAAGCTCAAATTACGTTCATCCGGAGGGTTCTCACTGAGGATTTAAAGGATGAGGTATCTTGATTTCCTCATCCAGGTAATCTGCCCGATATGATCATGTTGACCATGCAGCTGGACTACCGGCTTCAGGAAAGGTTAACAGAGAGGAAAAGGGGAAGATCGGTTAAACATCGTCAGGAACCTTCCTTGTTTTCTTCTCATCCTGTAGTCCAGGAAGAACCCATGCAGTTGGGAATAGCCAGAGGACCCCTCTCCACAGAGGAGCACAACCGGCAACACAGTTTAAGTATGTATTGCGGTTCCAAGGATCTTCTAAATAAGGGAATGCCCCGTTGCACATCCTAGGAGACAGGGAAACTTAGAAGCCAGGTCGTAGTTGAACCGCAATCCAGGATGCCATCCAGGGTTCCCCAAGATCTCCTCTCTCTGCCAACAGCTCAGAGCCCACAGATGGTAGTCCTATCAGTCAAATTTCTACTGGGTGAGAGAGAACTACATAACATCCCAGCTCAAATCGATTGTGGCACTGCTGGCAACTTCATCGATGGTCAGTGGGCTGTGAGCAAGGGAATCAACCGCACAGCTAAGGTCATTGCTGTTCCTGTGGAAAGCGTGGACAGGAGTCTTCTCACCTCCAGTCCTATTCGAGAGCAGACTATTCCAGTGCAGATGCTAATTGCCTCTGATGAAGAAACCATTTGAATCAAACTGATCAAGAGTGCAATTCATCCTATTATCTTAGGGTTATGTTGTTTATGACAACATAACCACTTTGTTAATTGGACAGCCGGTACCCTCTTCTTAGGATCAGAATTCCATCTCTCTCATTGTCTGACACAAGGTTCAGTCGGCCTACACACCTCTCTGATCTGCCCGAGACACTCCACTAATACCACCATCCTGAGTCATGTGCACGGAATTCACAAACCCTACTAGTCCTATCATGACATGTTCTCCTCCCTGAGGTATTCTGAACTGCTGCCTCATCAAAGGGAAGATTGTAGGACTGAATTAAAACTGGACCAGCCTATTCCCTTTTGGAGAATGTACATCTTATCTCAAAAGGAAAAGGCTGTACTCAAAGAGTATCTTCAAACCCACCTTCAGAACGGTTGGATCACAGAATCCACCTCCCCTGCAGGGGCATCGCTCTTGTTTATACCAAAGAAAAATACTGATGAACTCCATCCCTGCATAGACTTCAGAGGACTTAACAAAATCACCATCTAAACTCATTTGACACGTGTCATGACCACCCACCCAGAAACACATGCGCCCCACCCCCATGTGGTAGGTACCATGGGACCATTCCGGGGAATGACCCATTTATGCCCCTTAGGAACATACAAGCACAGGAGAACTAGTTGGGCTCTGTCCTGGCGCCTCTGGCACCAGGCTCATGAGAGAAACTAACAAGGAATGGGCCACTTTATTCTACTTTATTCTAGGCCCTCCTTCACGTGCAAACTGGTGGGTGTGGCTGATTACCAGACCCCAACTTCACGTGCAAGCTACTCGGGGTGGCTGGGTGTGGCAAGCAGGCCAGACTGATGGGCATGGCCAAGAAAGCCAGGCTATATAAACTGCTTCATCTCCGTAACCCGTGCTTCGCGTTATCTTGCTCATAGCAGCAACGTGACGCTCACCACCGCCCGAACCTGCAGAAAGAAAGGGAAAGCATACTTACCACGGATTCCACAAGGACTTCCAGCTCAGACATCCCAACGGCAAAACCCTTCATGGAGCCTGACCGCTGGAAAAGACAAGGTTAGCGCTTAGAGGAGCTCACGCTGCAATTACAACTATGCGTGCCTCCCCTGCATTGTTTGCATACCTGCTGCCCCCATAGCCCCAAATCCTGTTCCGTGCAACTCCCGTCACCAGCGGTCGCAGCTCGCCAACTCCAGGACACAGGACAAGGCTTCCACCACCACACAGGATAAAAAGCAAGGAACAGGATTAGAGAAAAGATGGACAATAACACACAGAACAAAACAACACTGACAAGAACGAGCAGTACGAAGAGCAACATCACAGAACGGAAAACTGAACAAGTAAAGACAGAAGAGAACAATACAGAACGGAAAGCTGAACATGCAAGACAAAGGAGAACGGACAAGAGTTCAACAATCCAGAAGACAGGTGGATTACATCGCAGCTGGTCTGGACTACCGGCCGCATGGGACCAGTGAAACAACTCAGTGCTCAAGATAGGCAGGCGTCCCTGCAAGGAGTAGCAGGACAGAGAGCCCACAGACTCAAACAATAAGGTGAGCCTTCTGGCGCAAGCACTGCAGCCAGCATCTCGGCCAGGGGAGGAGGAGCGAAGGGCGCAAAATCACTGGCAACCACCATTTCACCGCCCTTTCCATAAGCAGTCCCCAGCAGCTAGCAACCAGAGCAGAAGAAGGGAACACAGCCCCAAGATGAACTACACCCCTGGGAGGGCTTCAACCGTGCCCCAACACCCCACAGAGACAATGTAAGCGTAACACACGTCTAATTGGTGCTATCCCACTTACAAGCGAATCATCTCTACTGCAAGCTTGTGAAGTGTGAATTCAATCAGCCCCAGGTCACTTCTTTAGGGTCTGTATTGTCAGCCAAGGGTATCTCGATGGATCCAGCCAAGGTCTCTGCAGTCAGAGACTGGCCCTCCCAACCTCCGTCAAAGAGATCCAGCATTTCCTGTACTTCACAAACTTTTACAGGAAGTTCATTCCTCACTTCTCTACCATAATATTACCACTTGCCAAGCTTCTAAAGCAAGGCATTCTGTTTCTCTGGGATTCCAACATACAACAGTCATTCGATCACCTCAAGCAACTGTTTTCCTCTGCCCCTATTCTGGTGAATCCAGACCAAGAGAAAAAATTCACCCCAGAAACAGACGCCTCTTATCATGCCCTTGGAGCCCTTCTCCGTCAAGAAACAGACCAAGATATAAATGCCCCATCACCTACATGTCCAAGACCTTATCCTCCTCAGAATTGAATTATTCAATCCTGGAAAAGGAGTTACTAGTCATTAAAAATGCGTTGGGGTAATGGAGACACTTACTTTTGGGTTCCCAGTTCCCAAACGAAGAAAGAAACGATCATCAGAACCTAAAGGTGTTCCAATATGCCCAGACCAGGAATAGACGATAGGCTAGATGGGCTCATTTTTCCCCCCTATAATGTTATCTTTACGTATTTGCCAGGAAGATACAATCTCCTTGCTAATGTCTTATCTAGGAAGGACTCATGACCTGCCATCAGATTGCACTCGGAAAGGGTCTTCACCAGGGCAATTTTCCTACATATCGTAACAGATTGTCTTCAGAAAGTCAGATTGGCTTCTCAGCAACACAAGGACGACTGCCTAAAGCTCACCCTGAAACATGACCTATAATTCTCTTGGAAGGAGGCATTCTGTCACATCCCATCTCCAGCGATGGTCATGGTGGAGGCAGAGAAAGAGAATAAGTGATGTTTCCCATGCCTCTTCCAAGATGGCGCTAGAAGTGCCACTTAACACTATAGGGTTTCCATGTTCCCAGTACGACACCCTGGCTCCACCCACATCGACTCCGGATCGCGAATATCAACAGTGGAGCCAGTCGGTGCAGCGCGTCGCTACTTCCACGAGAGGCGCCTCATGAGTACAGACACACTCTTTCCGTTATCTGTATTCACAGAACTTTCCCTGTCTAGCCTCTCATTGTTTCATTAGGATTCTCATTCCCGTCGCCTTGCTGGCGTTCTCCCCGGATAGCTTCCCATACACTCTCATAATACAGACTGACATGGTACATGCTGACACCCGCTCCCATTCATACGCCATTGTCGCCTGCTCACAGTTACCTCCTAAACATTCCTTTTTCCTTTTGATAGTGAGAAAGGTCCCTTTCACGTTCCACACGCCTGCTCGGACCGGCCCCACGGAGCAGTTACTTTTTCCTGATCAGGTGGGCAGTGTGTTTACTTTACTCTGTCCCGGCTCTTCCCCACTTACCGAAGGGCTCACTCTTTCTCTTCTCCTTAGCAGTAGAAGAACCGAGACTCCAGCGCAGCACAAACCCTTTCACCGAAACCCTGCAGAAAGATACAAAGGGTACAGTCAGGCACCTTTAAACCCAAATGCTCATCTTGGACACACTAATTACCCACTTTCTATTCTTCTTTCAGAAACACTGTCATCAGAATACCCTGGTGCATCTGCTAACAACCGCAGCAGTACCTAGAGGAGAAAGACTTCCACACAAATCATGGCTTCCGGCTCCCAAGGTTTTTTCCCCCAGTGGGTTTCCCTGGGTGTCCTGTACTCACTGATCCTTCTCTAGTGTATGGGAAGGCAGGGTGGCCAGGAGGATCACTCATTTACACCTGATGCGGCATCTGGACCAGGTTAGTGTCAGCCCTTTTTTACAATTGTTATCGTCTGTCAATGCCCTCCAATGATAGTCATTCTTTTCTTTTCACACTATAATTAAATGTAAAACAAAACTATAAACGATGAATACAACCCAAATATTGATCTATGTATAATTATACCTTTCAAAATAAAAAGTAATGTATAAATCAGTACACAATATTATAGATGATATCAAATACTGCACCTAACTGTGCACCTGTCAAACAATTCATGTCAACACCTCTAAGGCATTGAAGCACAACATATTTAATAAAGGAAAACAATCTCTCAAAATTTAGTAAGTAAACATTACCTTCTCTTTTATTATAAATATTATAGAAATATAAAATGTGTAACACTTTTTTCATAACTAAAACTGCCACTGTATATTTTCATAGGAATGGCAAGCACACTTAGCTGGCTGGAGGAATACTTCCCCAATACATGGTGACTGACACACTCGTACTACCCCTGTGATGCGATGTGCATGAATTGCAATAAATTGTGCAGTCTTCCCTGGTGCAATTGACATGTCTGCTTGTCGTACATGGTGGTTGTTGCTCATGCTGGTGCTCTATTATTATTATTATTATTATTATTAGTATTATTATTATTATTATTATTATTATTATTATTATTGTTGTTATTTATATAGAAAACACTTAGGTATGTTTCTGTACTCAGCTGATGCAATTTGTTAGTGTTAGGCTGCCCTCTGTTGTCCAAATGGCAAAGTGCACTCACTTCAACAACAGCTATTATTGCAACATACGGATGCAATATATCAGTGCTAGGTTGCCCCTTGCTGTCCAAATGGCAAAGTGCACACACTTCAACAACAGCTATCATTTTAAAAAACAGAATGAGCACAGTTCTACATGGTTACCTTCACCTTCCCCTATCACAAACATTCAGAATAATTTAAAGTTTCTTCTTTCCACCCCACTACTCTTCACACAGGGCACGCGGTTCCTGCGTCAATGAACAATTAATTACCTGCTCAATGTTTCAGTTTCTAAAGAGCAAAACAGTGTAGGATGAATGTCTCCTCACGAGCTAAAACTGAAAGTAGGTGCTGTAATTATGCTACTACGCAATCTTATGCCATCACAAGGACTCTGCAATGTAACAAGGTTGACAATTACGTGTCTACGAATACACATTTTACGGGCACATGTGATCCATGGAACTTAGATAATGTTCTTAGACAGCGCATACCTCTCATTCCATCTGATACGTTTAGCCTTTTCAATGATGATTAATATGTCTCAGGGACCTACGTCCCCTTCAGGGAAGTGGTCAGTAGTAATTCTGATATTTAAGAAGGGGAACAGAAGTCACCCTATGAATTACCAACCAATATTGACCTTTAAGATATGCTAAAATGGCATACATTATATCGGGAACAGCTAGATATTACTTAATTCTGCTTATGCGCCACTTGTCCGTAGGCCTCAGGGAGCACAGATAAGAAGACGCAACAAACAAACCAATCAGATCAGGGAAACAAAAAGAGACAGAAAAGTGAAGTGCAGTTTAACCCGGATTCAAATTAAAAAAGCGGTGTCTAAAGAGTCCTTTTAAAGGCAGGAAAGGAAGGCAGTGACCGCAGGGAAAGGGGAGAACATCCACTCCTTAGAGGCACAATTATCAAAACTTAACCTGCCGAATCTCTCGAGCTTATAATGTGGTTGCCTAAGCTTTTGGTCATTACTACAACTCAGACTTCTCACTGATTGTGCAGCTATGAGACGGTTCATGAGATATTGTGGAACTTTGGCAATTTGACATTTATATGTCAATTTGAACATTTTGTGAATGATCCTCTGTTCAACTGGGAGCCAGTGTAGGGAGTGTATGGAGGCTGTGACGTGATCATGTTTGGCTAAGCTGCAGACGACCCTCACCGCCCCATTTTGTGCAGTCTGAAGAGAGTGAAGGTTAGCCCTGGAAGTTCCTATCAAGAGACAGTTGCAATCGTCCAATCTTGTGTTGACTAAGGCAGCTGCAAGAAAGGATCTATTTACCATGAATAAATAGGGATTTATTTGATTCAGAAGCAATGTCACATACGAGCAAGAAGATCGAAGATTGGAGACATGGGGTTTCATCGAAAATTCTGCATCACGATATACTCCCAATGTCTTCACTTGCTTTGCTACTGGACTATTACAGCCCATGATGTAAACATTGATGTACTGCATGTGAGATTTTTTCAACTTGAGGCCCAGATACAATAATGAGGAGCTCTGTTTTACCATCATTGAGAGACAATGAGTTGGAAGCCATCCACGTTTGGGTCGCGGAAAAGACTCTGTTCACAGCGTCGGTGTCTTAAATATGATTACCCGATAATTCAAAAAGAATATGGATATCATCAGCATAGTTGGTGTACCGCACCTCTAAGTTATCTAGGAGATCAAACAATGGTCTAATATAAATGTTAAACAGAGTCAGAAACAGGCAAGAGCCCTGGGGCACTCCACATTGGTAAATGCAAGAGAGCTGTCAACCCCTAGTCTGGAAGATTGTGGGCCCAGAAAGAACTAAATCCACTCTGCCACATCACCTGAACAGTGGCCAATTTCCTTTAATCTGCTTCCAATAAGGGTGTGGTCCACAACGTTAAATGCTCCTGATAGATCTAGGGGCATCAGCAGCACAGAGTGGCCTCTTTCCACAATACTGATGATGTTGGATTTTAAGTCCAGTAGGGCTGTCTCTGTACCATGCTTGGACCTGAAATCCGATTGTCTAGTGCTTAAGATGTTATTCAATTCCACAAATTCCTGGAACTGTAAGTCTGCAATATGGTCAAGGATATTCAAGAGATATGGTACATTCATAATCGGGCAATGGTTGTTGGCAGTAGTGGGGTCTTTTTTCTAAGACAAAGTGACACTAAGCAATCTCTAAAGGAACTGTTGGCAATGTTATTAGGCCAGGTGACCAAGAGGTCTAATGAGCCTTTGAGGATACTGGCTGGGTGCAAATCCCCTATGCAAAAGGTTGGTTTCAGGTTTGTCACAACCGTTGCAATTTCTGACTCAGTCCTCTGCCTAAATGCAAACATAGGCATATTAGGTTCTGCATTAGAACTACTTACAGCAGAAATCATCGCACCAGCTGGAGGATTGTCTTTCAAGAGGAGTTGTCAGGATGTATTTGCTTGCTTGTGGAGCAAGGTTTTCTTAGAGAACTTGCCCTGTATTTTTTGACACCATGGAGAGTTTCTCACCCCGGTGATACTCTGAATTGGTTTACCTTCACATTCCTACAGAATTTCAAAATGTTCTTTAGAGCTGGACTTTGCGTTGATGATTCTAGTATTAAAGTCAGCGTTTTTGGCCTGAATAACAGCTTGATTAAAGTTGAGCACAGATTCCTTATAGGCTGTCAGTGTAAGGGGCCAAGGGTTCTTTCTCCAGCCCCAGTCAAGAGCCCTTTTTTGTCTCCTAATGTGAATGATGACATCATTAAACCAGGAATTTGTAGATCTCTCTGGTTTACTTATTTTAGTCATTTCCTGGTGCTAGAAAATATAATGTAGAAGCAATGGCCTGCATGCAATGAGTTACCATGTCTGTAGGGCTATCTAGTGATTCAAGATTGCCATGCTTCGGGGCTAAAGATGCCCTAAAAAAGCAGGAGGTGTTACACACTTAAAATTCATACTCCTTTTAACTAGCCTGAGCAGTTTATCCTGGCTAAGGGGTTTGGACGGCAGCAACAGTGAGAAGGTAACCATGGCATAATTGGACCATGGGCAGGGTTGCACAATGATAGAGGAGATGATGGCATTGTGGGTCAAGACCCATTCTGACATATGATCATCTGCATGATGTTGTATGAGAGAATGGCTTTAGTAAACCAATTTTAAAGTGTGTTTTAGTTGGGAAAATCTTTGAGGTAGGTAAATTAAGTCCAGCATGCATAGGCTCCGGAATAGTGATTATCTCATTCTCTAAAAGGGCAGTATTGTGATTGATTACAGTATTCTTAGATTAGGATGGCTTGGAGCTCAAACTCTCACAGGATGACAGATGTTTTCCTAAATGACCATCGGAGATGATGTTCCAGTTAATCCTGAATGGTTTGGATATCTCGCCTAGTTCAGAACCCAGCAGTGTCCTACTGCTGAAGTTGAGCGGCTTCATCTTTTGGTGGTTCGATGAAATCAGCCTTCAGGATGTTACCTTTCCAAGAACCTAGGGTAGAGGTATGATCAGTGAATCCCATCGATACATAACGGAAAAGGATCTAGGGTGCTTTGCCCGATATGAGACATGGTTATGTGGCAACAAACATTTCTTAAATTATGACTCGTTTTCACTGGCAGAAGGTTAGGCATTCTGTCATGTGTTTTTGCATGTTTTTACAGGTAGGTTGTGATAGAGAAAACATTTTGTCACTGCAGGGTTTTTGGTGCAGTGACACTGTGATAATAGGTTAAATGGAGGTACCTGAAATAGCTGGGCTGTGCAGCAAAAACGTGCACAGAAGGCGTGCCTCGGACAATAGCAATGGGCTCCAGCGACCCAGACATGAACCAGTAAAACCAGCCTGCCAACGTGCTAGTGCAAACGCACCGCCAATGAGGAGGTAAGGGCACTGGGATAGCTGGGAAAAGTAACACAAACACAACAGCAGAACACACATGCTGAAAAGCAAAGGGCTACGTTCTATGTAGTCCTAGTATCAGGAAAAGAAATCAACAGCTGCTCAACCCTGCAAAATCTGAAAAACTTTAACAAGATATAATAATAGTTTTGTCAAATCCACAATACTAACAATTCCTAACAATACGGGCAACATATCTTAGAATAGCTCTTGCACAAATGTGGCTATTCACTGCTTCTCTCACGTGCATTCTGAGTGGCTATGCAGCGGTGGTGGGTTCATACGGGATTGTGGGGAGATGTGACATCCCATGGCATCTATGCAGGGGTTCTGTCGAAATGTAGTGGTTGATGTGTTGTGGTGCTTTATAACAGGTCATCTGGGCATTGTCCATATGTCTGTTAAGCAATGTGCATAGAAGTTCACACTTGTGCTTTCTTGGTAATGGTCTGCCATGTTGGGTTGTGAGATGTGGAAGGGGCACATTTGTGGAGAGGTGTCATCCGCCGTGCATGGGAGGGTGATGCTGTACATTCACATGTGGCTCAGGTGGAGTCATTGCCATAGGCTGGGTGAACCTTTCTGGTGTGCCAACGTTATTCCAAGTGGTGTCCTCTTCACCTGAGATCTCTTACCAGACATTACAGGTATGCAGTGTGCATCAGTATTGGCAGGTCACCACCAGCCCACACTATCAGTTCCGTCAATGGCAGCGTTGTAGTCTCATCATGAGTTGTGTGTACTCTGTAGTTGCATACGTTGATACTTACTAACACTCAGCTTGTTGTAGCCTGCAGTTACAGGGCCTTGTGACACCTGTGCATCCCCTGGCTGTTTGTTGGGGCTACATTCCTAGAATCCACCCTCATCTCATCCATTTACCCCACCCCAACTCCCTTTTTGGGGATGTTGTGTCTGCCGCACAACTTTGCACTACATAGGACTATTGAATCTCGTGTTCTTGGTGTCACTTCACCAGGCCGTGTTTCATCATGTGTGCATCCCAAGGTCCAGGAACACAGCGTTCCAGTTGACAAGTGTGCAATTTCTGGTGGTGGGAGGTTAATTTGTCTCACTCCATTGGGCCACTTTTAGACTCCTGCTCGGATTGGACGCTGTGTTCTGTCCGTTCCATATGAATGTAGCATCTGTCCTCTGCTGTTTATACGTTCATGTGATGAAAAACAACAGATGTCCACAAACCCGTGGATCACTCTTGTCCCACCCACACCCTATTTGTGTTTATAAAACTACAAAATACTTTTTTGCAAGTATTAAACAAAATGATATAATAATGTCATATTAATTTCATGGTTCAGATAAACAAGATTATTTTTGAATAATATTATGTCATACATTTAATCATCAATTTTCCAATATATAATGAAGCAATTCTTTTTCATGAAAAACCATGCCCATTCCTCACAACCATCCTGACTGGTTATAGTATTTTAATTCCATAGTGATTTGCTCGACGTGCTTCGGGAATATTATCCATTCCTCGGGAGCTCTTAACTTCTGTGTTTACCATGTCACTTGGTAATATCTATGAACGATCATATAAAGATATGATCAGTTAAACTTCCTTCAATACATATTTTTAAAGAGCTAATTTTTATCTGTCGTGTATACAGTCACCTGGATGATCTTCACACTCTTTTTGATATTCTTTGGTTTAGGTTCCTCAATCTTAAATATCTGGTATGCAGTCCACACACATCTCCTCCTAAAGGGAGTGTAGCAGCTGGAAGAGTAAAAAATATATATGTGTGTAAATATCTCAATCTACTCAAAAGGATATGTCTCATCCAATAATCATGAAAAAGGGGGCTACAAGTGTTCATCTCCATCAAATTCCCGACTCAACCCTTTAATTGGGATATTGTAAATTACTGGTTTCTGGTGTCCCTTCAAGCTGTGTTCCTCACGTGCTTTCAGTTTCACTCTTCAATCCGTTCTGTTTAAAAAATGCAATAACAATTCTATAGACACTATTTTTATGTCTATCGCTCTGTATTTAAGGTAATACGTACAGAACTTATCAAATGGCAAGCTCCTACCCTCTCGTTCCTCCTTTAACAAATAATTTTTATGGCATCAAGATACGTTGTCATCTGCTAGGCCTGTTTGCAATATTCGAGGTAAAATGGATGTATCTGTAAGACAGATCACCTTTTATCAATGACTATACTAAACATACAACTCAGCAGAGTTTAAACTCGATCTGTTCTATTGTTGTATAAGATTACCTGTTCTTATGTTCTTAACTTTCCCAAGGTCATCAGTTGTTTCATTTTCAGCAGGGTGAAAAACCTCCGAAAACAAAATCGCTGCTATTTATTTACAGACTTCATCAAGTCGGAGCGTGATGGCGTCATACGTTGTATTGGGGTTCCATAGCGTAAATGGATTCCTAGTTCATAATGGTGTGGAAGTTTATATTCATTTAGTGAAAAGAAGCAGAGCAATACAAATATATTTATTGTGCTCTATGCACTATGTTTGCTCTACCATGGGTGTTTGTTCACATATAGTGATACTCAATTTTGGACATGTATAATAACCCTTTCAAGTCGATACAAATAACAAAGGTGCATTTCTGAAAAAAGTGTGCTTCTGAAAAAAGTAGCTGCCATGTCAAGATACTACTGCAGATTATGATTTAAACAACAAGGAATCTCTTTGTGTTACTATATCTCTTATGTTCCAATCATTGCATCTCCTGTAATTGTTCGTCCCACAAGGGAGTCAACAGTCCTGCATTATAAAATGAATCCAGCTTCATAAAGAAACTAGAATGTAGCATATATGGCTCTGTGCCATTCCATCTTTGCTAGTACTTAGTGCTATAAGTTATGAGTGTTCTTAATTGTATCATCCAAGTGCTTCCTTAAACACGCTCACATTCTAATAGTTCTTAAATTGTAGTAACAAATACATCCTGTACTATTTGGACTATACTTTATTTATAGTTACGCTCTATAATTCTTTCACATTGCCCAAATGTCTCTGTAATGTGATTACTGTGTCCTTTACAATCATTATGTTGTTTTTGGAAACATTATCATGACAATTAGTGCAATACCGTTTTATGCCAAATTATCAGATATTACATACCTTTAATTGTTTTTACTGTACAGCTCAATATTATTTGAAATCCCACAGATATTGTCTTAGGGGGATTGTTTTACATTCTTGACCCTTCCTAGTTGGTAGGCGTTTGCAATGTAGATCCTCATGTGAATCTAGTTTACAGTAATATTGTATAATGATCCACAACTTGTATGCTGTTAAATGATGCCCTGGTTCATCCTTATTTTTACAGAAAGCAACTTAGGTTGAACTCTTCGTTCATACCATCGTGGGCCATGCTTTTCAATGTCTTAATCCAGTGAATTTCTCTCTGATGTAATCGTTTTTTATGGTTTCCTTCTCTGTGTGATTTCCTTACAACTTCTAGAATAACGACTTTGAGTTGTGCTACAGTATGTCGTTTCTCATTGAAATGTCTGGCTCTGTTGACTTTGTGTTATTCATTTTTATGTTGCATTTATGTTCGTTCCATTTGACTTTAGCTTTTCAAATGGTCTGCCCAACGTAGTAAATTGCACAAGGGAAACTGAGTCCATATATAATGGATTTTATATCACAAGTAGCAAAATCTTTTAACTTAATCTTAGTACCCTTCTTTGGGTGTCTAACATATCCGCCCTTCATGATGTTGTTTCAATTGCAGCAATTCAAGCATGGGTAAGCACACATTTGTTTGCTAGTCAATGTTTGTTGTTTTTCTTTTGGTGGTCTCTCTGCCCTCACCAGTTGATCTTTCAAGTTGTGTCCCCGCTTGTAGGCGATGATGGGTGGTTTAGGAAATAGCTTTTGTAATTGAGGGTCTAGTTGTAGGAGGTGCCAATTCTTCCTAATCAGTCTAGTCACTTGGTGGCTCTGCCCTGAGTATTTTAAGGCATATAAAAAAGGAATATCCTTTGATTGTGTCCTGGGTGCTAAGAGCTGCATCCTTTCTAGGTTTTGAGTTTTTGATCTAGCTTTTTCTATAATTTCTCTAGGGTAGGCTTGTTGCAAGTACTTCTTTGTCAACTTATCACTTTCTTCTTTCAGTGTCTCTTTTAATGAGATGATCCTCTTTAGCCAAAAAAATTGGCTATAAGGTCAATTGCTCTTAAGGTGTTGTGGGTGATGGCTATGGTAGTGCAAAGAATTATTAACATCTGTCTTCTTGTGAAAAATGTTTGTTACTATCTCTGTGTTCTTAATTTCCAATTCTACATCTAGAAAGTGTAGTTTTGGGTTGCCAACTTTCATAGCGAAAGTAATACATTCATGGATTGAGTTTATGTACATCAGAAATTCATCTAATGTGTTTCTGTTACCGCTCCATATGACAAAAACGTCATCTATATATCTCCTCCAGGAGATAATGTTCTTTTTCCATCTTTCGTTGTTTAATATCGACATAATTTCGAAATGAAACATGAATAAATTGAACACCCCATAGAAGTTCCTGAGGACTGTAGAAAGAATTGTGTCTTATGTCTGAAGTAATTATTCACTAGAATTATCTTGCTCAGTTCCAAAATGAATTGTTTATTAGCTTTGCAGTTTTCACTTTTTAGCAAAGCCCACTCTAGAGCCTCTAGTCCATCTTGATGAGGGATTGATGCGTATAATGACTGTACATCGAAAGATACCAGTAAATCTGTTTCTTGAATTTCAGCCAAATTATTTTGTACATTCAGAAACTCAGTTTATTATGTAGATGTATTTTGTACTAAAGGTTGTAAAGTTTCGTCAACGTAGATAGCTAAAGGACTAAAAATGCTATCAGTTCCAGCTACTATTGGACATAGCAGTGTTTTTTGGGTGAATGTATGGATTTTTGGTAAACAATAAAAAACCAGTGTAATCGGATAATTATTCAATAGAAATGTATCTGTCTTCTCTGAAATCCAATCTTGTTTGACTGCTCTTGTCAGGGTTTCTTTGATGATACTTGTTATTTTTTTTTGTGGGATCCTCCGTTATTTTAATGTAAGTTGTCTCATCTTCCAATAATACATTTAGCTGGTTTTCATAGACCTCTGTATCCATTATGATAATGGTACCGCCCTTATTCTCCGGTTTGAGAGTTATGGTGTTGTCTTCTGCTAGCTCTCGTATTAATTTGCTCTGATGTCTTCTGGTATTGTAACCTTTGTTTCTGGTAAAGTTAACTGTTTTGAGGTCTTTTAACATCTGATTCTCAAACATTTTAATCGCTAAGTTGTTTACCTGAGGGTCAAAACTCCTCTTAGGTTTTAGTTCCAAATATTGATGTTCTACAGTTTGTGATTGCACCATTTCCTCAGAATCAAAGAAAACGTTCAGTCTAATTTTTCTAATGATTCTATCTAAATTTATTTTTTCTTCCAATAGATTGGAATTCAGGGTAGGTATGAAGGATAAGCATAAATTAAGTAC
The DNA here is from genome assembly GCF_040938575.1 of Ambystoma mexicanum. NCBI lineage: Eukaryota > Metazoa > Chordata > Amphibia > Caudata > Ambystomatidae > Ambystoma > Ambystoma mexicanum. The sequence goes on from NC_090940.1 coordinate 271,534,533, forward strand.
ATCCAATTGTTTTTTTGTAAAAATTCTGGATGAAATGTTCATGACTAACTGGTGGCTTTGTTTTTCACCCTTAGATTTCTTTTGGCCTCTTCTAACCAGCCTTTTGCTAAAAAAGATTGAGTTGATTGTAAATTGGAGGTAGTGGCTTCCTGTGATGTATGTATCTCCACTGCTGGGTATTTCACTGCTTGGATCAATCACGTCCTGTGTGGGTATCTTCGGATTATGTGGGGTTCTATTATTCTGGATTGGTCTTGCTTGATTGTAATATTCTTGCTATGAGTATATAATGACTTGTGAGTAATCTAGAGTGTCTTGTCGGAATTTCATATCTTTCTTTGTTCAATGTCTTTCTTATAGTGTTCTAATGAGTTATTAACTTCTTCTAGGATGATTTTGAGTTCCTCTGTGGTTTTGAAGGTAGATAGTTGTTCCGTCAGATCTTCTGTTTCTTTATCCAGGGTGTTAACTGACTTAAATAATTCTTCGATTATCAGAAGTATTAAGTCTAAGGAACATTTATTGAGAATTTGTTCCCATTTGTTCACAAACTCCGGATTGTCTTTGTATAGGGTTGGCCTCAAGTATTGGAAAATTGATGATTGAATGTCTGACGTAATATTATTCAAACATAATCTTGTTTATGTGAAAAGTGAACCTTGAAATGAATATGACATTAATATATCATTTTATTGCAAAAAAGTATTTTGTAGTTTTATAAACACAAATAGGGTGTGAGTGGGATGGGAGTGATCCACAGGTTTGTGGACATCTGTTGTTTTACATTGTTAACACCATCTAGTGTCAGGGTTGCTTAATCTCCTTTGCACCCCACTAATCTTGCTTTAAAATACTTAAATATAGAATAAATACGGTGTGCTCTTAGTCATCAAGAAACCAGTACTTGTGCATGCATGTGATGACATTGTGGGTGAGGTTCCCGCCGTGCAAAATGATAACACATCCATGCCTGCTTCTGGATGACAGGTGTGTAGCGGATGTTTAGATGGGTGATGGCATATTCTCTGCCAGCCAATGTCTTTCGATTGGTCCTCCGGTGTCTCTTATTGGTTATGGTCTTGGGAGAGTTTGGACTCTGTGGGGCGTACCGTTGTGGCATGATGTGTTGTGCACAATTGTTCATTATTGTGGATACAGTATGCAGACCATTCCCCATTTGTGTCATGTGATGTAGGACGCATGTGTGGTGGTGTGGGTGTATGTGTGCACAGTGATGATGGTTCAGTTGGGGCTGTGGGGTATATGGTGGGTTGTGTGCTGCTGTGTGAATTTGAATTGCTATTGATATCTACTTACTCCATGGTCTTCCCTTATAGGATATTGGGGATGTGATTTACTGGCACAGCGGTCTGGTTATAGGTATGTGTCCATTGCTGTTCCATGCAGTGCGTGGCTGTTTGTGCGGAGACGTACATGTTTTCTATGTGTTGGCATGGTCGGTTGTGTGTTTCCATGGGTGTCTGTGGCAGGTGAGGGTGTGCAGGTCGTGCCTGGCACATGTCATCCTTTCACCGTGGATACCGTCTCATGTAAGTTCAGTGTTCCTTTCTGGCACCATGCATACTCATGCAAAGAAGCTGTTGACCAGCTGCTCCCTCACTCACACTGCTGTCAAAATGGGCTCCCCCGGGTCAGTGGCCTGGCTCGTGGCTCTGTCATGAGGACAGGTATTAGGTCAGCATGTAGACCTTTGCGCCCTGCAATGTTATCCAGAATGGAACAGGCACCTATGATGTCGCAGACAGTGAGTGGCCTGTACAGGAGACTTCCCTTGAGTGACTTAGGCAACTGAATCGTGACTTTGGGAGGCCTATGGCTGCTCAATAAAGTCCCTGCTAGCAGTGTGTGCCAAATTGTACCTTTCCTATTGCATAGTGGCAGGATGCCTCTAGGTTGTCATGTGGTAGGGCCTCAGTGGGTAATCAGCATTGTCTGCACGAAGAAGGGCATGAATGGTGTCAGTGAGCTTTAGGTGTTCCTTCGTGTGTGTTGTTGGAAGCATGCTAGTAGGCTTTGTGTGGACCCAGCGATGGTGTGCACGTGTTGCAACGGTCATGTGCCTCTGTGTGGATGCATGAATGCGGATGTGTTTTGGAATTTGGTAGGAGTTGCAGTTCTTACCTATTAACCACATGTCCCCATAGTGTATGGCTTCAAAATTCGCACACATCCTGGAGACCCAGAATATGTGTCTGTCTTGGACAGAGCTCAGTAAATTGGCATACACATCCATGAACAGTCCACCAGCAGTGCAGACCAGTTGGGCGTTGATGGAGTGCCAGCAGTGCTGGTTCCGATACATCTGTGCTTGGTCTTTGGGGGGCATAGAGCGACATGGGTGCAGTTGATGGCACCGAATTACCAGGGGGAATTGGTGTGCTGGGTAAAATGCACAATCCACCTGTCTTTGTTCTTCCTGGGTCAAGGACATGTGGACATGACGCAGGCTGTACAATTTTATGCATGCAATGACCTGGTACAGGGCGTGTGACTGCTTTGCCTTGGAGCTGCCTGCAGTGGTGCCACTGATCCTCTGGAGGAGCCAGTGATGAAGAAGTGCAATGTGGCAAGGAGCTTCACATGTGCCTGGATAGCATGTGGCCGAGCGGTGGTGGGGTGAAAAGCACTATCCCACTCCTGAAACATGTCCATGATAACATGTGGAGGGAAGCAATACCTTCTGTAGCCCTCTGTGTCAGACATACCAAAGAGGGTTACCCTGGTGTTGAGGAATTGCTCCCTCTGTCTCTTTTTCCTTGACTCAGGTGGGGCAGCGGCTTCAATAGCAGCATTGTGCCATCTGCGTGTAGAGTGCTAGCGCCAAATCACAGAGATACATTTCCTGGGATGGGGGCATGGAGTGCCTTTTTATCGAGGTGTGTGGTGTCATGCTGTACATATTGATGGGCATTGTCTCTGTATTCATTGGTTTGTCATTGTTTGTGTGGGATGGCTGCAGCTGTGCGTGTATTTGGGGTTCAGGTATGTCTTGTTTGCTGGTATTCTATGTGTGTTTTGCATGGGGATATAGCTCTATTTTCAAGATCGTTGTATCGGCTGCATACAGATGTGGCAGTATGTGTGTGTGTGATGTGTTCTGTGGTGTGTTATGGGACATGTGCTGGTTTTTTGTGTGCGCAGTTTCCTCCTGGACAGCTGATTGTGGGCATTATTGTGCATTTTCTGCTACTTGATTGACCGAGATATTGATTGTTATGTATCATTGGGGTTATTTATGCTTGTTTTTGCCTTTGCATAACTTCTGCCTTTGACAGAAGTTCTGCTTTGACGTATGCTCTTTTTCTCGATTTATGGCTTTCCGTTGTATGGTCATAAGTACTTTTAGTGACAGCGGCAAATTACTGCCACATCAGTTGTCACTCATTTTGGACTTAAATTGCACTTACGACTCGAATCTTCCTTATCAAATTTGGCCCACATATCTTTTGCCATGCACACTTAATTTTGCATAAACACCATAAGTTATTCTGCAGTTCAACAACTTTCTGAGTCTAAAATTGAACCTGCCATGTGAGAAAGTGTCACTTTTCTTGGTGTATTTGCGTGCCAAGCAATCCTCACCCGACAAATTAACTTTTCATTTCATATATTTTATTGTCTTCTGAATTGATCATAATATGAAGGAAGGCGAATGCCTGTTCACTTTGTAAAAGAGAACATTTTAGATTGGAATTGCTTTGTTTATCGATTCATTAAATATTTTCTGACTGTCACATTGCCATAGCATGCAAACATCATCTGTGTACCTCTTCCATACATGAATATTATGCGAAAATGGGTTATTGTGCTTTATATAAGTTTTTCCTCAAATATGGACATATTTAAATTAGCTAAAGTGGGGGCAAGCACCACTTCCATTTCGTTTGAAAGAAGAATTTGCACTTGTACATGAAAAAACATGTTTTTGTTAATATTAGCTCCAGGCAATCCACAATAAATGTGGTTGGAACTGGATGTGGTAAATCCCTATGATTGAAATAGGTAGTTAACATTTCTAGAGCTGCCCTTTCTTGGATAACTGTATTTAGAGATTCTACATTTAAAGTTGCTGTCATATGCAAATCTTCCACCAAGTTAATCATGTCTCTGTTATCTTGTAGAAAGGACTTTGTTTTTTTAGCAAGCGGTTTTAAGAATAAGTCTACATTCGTGCATAATGAGTTTAAAACAGGTCCACAGCCTGACAATATAGGTCTTCCTGGAAGGTCCGTTGGAATATTATGCACTTTTGGTAGTATGCAAAGGATGGGAGTACTTGGTGATTCGTGATTCACGTATTCAACATCCTTTTTGGAAATAATCTTCCATCTTTAATTGCATTACTTGGATCTGTTTAAAGGTATTTGTAATGTACGTCATTATTCAATAGTCCATACACTATGTTAGCATATTTTGTAGCATCCATCATGGCTACTCCTCCTTCCTTGTCTGCTGGTTTTATTGTGATATTTTTATTCATCTCTATTTCTTTCGAAGCAAATGTTTGTTAGATTGTTTTGTAATTCTGAAATAACCCTCTTTTCAAATGTAAATACCTCTGGTGGCATCATCGTGTCTGCTGCTATGAAGGTGGAAGGGTTTTTCAACCCAGCAAAACCATATTCACCTATGTATTTTTTGTACATAAAAAAAGCCTGTCATCTAATTTTTGGATAAAAAAGTGTCTTATTTCAATTTCAATTTGGGTGTTTGATGGTGTTTGGGTGCGTGCAAAGGATAAACCTTTCATAAATAATGTCTGCATAGGATTACTGACTGTCAAAGATGTTAAATTGAAGTGCTGTATTTGCGTTTTAACCTTCTTGTAACCACCGAATATGACTTTTCAGCTCAGTGCTGCATGTGAATTTTAAACTTCTTGTAACTACTGGATATGACTTTCCCAGCCCTGTGACATTCTCTTAGCCCTGCGCTGTATTTGCCCCTAACCTACCTGGAACTACTGGATTTGACACTCATTCAGTCCTTTGTTTGCATTTAACCTACCTATAACTACTGGGTTGACTCACCTAGCCCCACACTGCAATTGCAGTCTTACCTGTATGCAACATTCCTACCTGTACACCTAAAGTTGCCCGTACCATAAGGTCTGGCTTTGCCAGATTGTGCTCCTACCTTCACCTTGTTGTTTATACTCACCTGTACACCTGAAGTAGCCCATCGTACCATGAGGCGCGACATGTGCCAGATTGTACGTCTACCTTCACTTTGTTGTTTCACATTATAACTTGTCATTTCACACTCACTGACACTAGCGCCATGATACCTGAGGGTCTTGGGCAGTGCTATAAATGCAAAAATAAAATAAATAAGTAAATGGGAATCTGATCTATCTTCGGTATGGCCGGTGCCTTTTGCTGAATACACCTTGCACTCCTATATTGGATGATTTGTCACTGAATTTAACCATCTCCCTAACGTTTGTTCCCTTGCTAAAAAAATATCTTTGGAAGAGCTTGGTGTTGGGAATTATTTTGCCTGTTCTTCTTCCCCTGAAGAACCCTGTTAGATGAACCTGAAAAGGTAACTCACTTGTTTTGTTTGTCTCTTTTGTAAGAAAAATGTCTATGTTTTGGATATAATCAGGTGATAAATCATGGTAAACAGTTTCCTTTTTTAAAGTCTTTGATATCTTTTAGTAATTTATGTAATTTCTTATTCAATTTTTCAGTCTTCAACATTTTAATATGTTTACAATGTTTTTTGGCGGTTGTAATTGAGAGGGCCATTAAATCCCTACTTCATTAGTAGTTGCACTAAAAGTGTGTTTATATTCTGCATCGTCTAAGAAAAGTCAGGGGACAATCTGTATTTCCATAATCATCAGTAAAGCCTCTGTGTACTAATAGTGGTTTATGGTAAAGGGAAGGTTTTGGCTACCATTTTTTTGAGACCTGGGCGCCAACCACCATTCCATTCCTGTCCTTCTGATGATCCCTATGGAGCACCTTCCCTCTGCCCCCCAGCACCCTCCATACACACCGGACTTCTGTGCTGCTGCGCATGCCGTGAGGTAAGGAACACAGACATTGTGGGACAGTTCATTCTTGATACGGCGAGCGACTTCTAAATTGACTACATCCGCACTTTGTGACCATGCATGTTCACTTGCCTTATTTGGTTAATCATCTAGCGCTCCACGCTCTTCCCATTGGGAAATTTCATGTATTTTACCATATTCAGACCGGTTACCTGTAGGCCTTCCAAGATGGCCGTTCGCTTGTTTGAAATTGTGAATTTGTTGTGCTTCTTGCTGGGCCAGCCCCTGCCTCCCTCTCCCGGGGGTTTCATCGGTACCTTAAGCCAGTGGCTGCAACTGGGAGGCGGGAGCTGGCAGCTCTATCGAAGGCCCACTTCGAGGCCCTGTCAGCCCCTGTCCACCACGGTATGCCACTAGCTACCCCTTTCTGTTTCCCGTGTTTGTGCCCTCTCACCACCCCTGCCCCTGCCAGTATCTCCATGTCCCCCCTGCCCCCGCCAGTGTCCCCATGTCCCCCCTGCCCCCTGCCAGTGTCTCCATGTCCCTCCTGCTCCCGCCAGTGTCCCCATGGCCCCCCTGTCCCTGCCAGTGTCTCCATGTCCCCCTACCCCCTGCCAGTGTCTCCATTTCCCCCCTGTCCCCTGCCGGTGTCCCCAGGCCCCCTGTCCCCACCAGTGTCTAGTGCCAACCCCTCTCCCTTCCCCCTGTTGTGTCCCTATGCATCCCCTGCCTGCCTCTATGCCCATTGTGACTCCCCTCCTTTTCTCTTCCCTTTCCCTCACCCTATCCTCTCCTCCTTCCCTTTCTTCCCTCCCTCTGTCAACTTCCAGCACTACACCAATTGCCATCAGGCATAGTAATTCATATCTGCCTGCCTTCTTGCCCCCCCCTTCACCTCTAAACTCTTCTTGCACTTACTCTTATCATCAGTTCCCTGACCACTTGATAACAGCTTGTCCATCCCCCCTTTTTCCCTTTTGTCTTCTCCTCCCACTCCTTCCCCAGCACTATCTTGAACAGTCGTTGAGCTTTAATGGATAGTCACTTGTTTTTTCTCTCTCCTTACCCCTTCTATCCTCTCCCCCGCCCCTACCCTCCTTCCCCCTCCTTTTGTCACTCTTGCACTGCAACAATTGTTGTCAGGCATAGTAATGTTACTGCTAGGTGTGTCTCCTTTCCCCCTCACCTTTCCCTTATTATTCCATGCACTTTTTCTATCTGTTATGATTTGATAGTTATTTTTCACATTCTGATATGTATCAAGAACTTGTAAGAATGTAACAGTTTTTCGCCCACGTTCCCTCCCTCCTTGAAGTGCTTTGAAACACATTGGGCCTCATTACGACCCTGGAGGTAGCCATGCCGCTACTTGCAGTACTGCTACCCCCATTCTGCAGTACTGCTACCCCCATTCTGACCTTGGGAGGCCCAGTATTTCCCCATTCAGGGAACCCGGACCCGGTACAACCCCATTCCCATTTGAGCCCCTATAGGGCACAATGAGAATGGGGAGCATGCCAATGACGCATGCTAATGACGTTGTTATCATGCTGGGCCGCTCGTGGGACCCACTAAGGACATCTGGTAAAACCAGGCATCCTTAGTGGTTCCCGCAAGCGGACCTCGTATTGGTGCGGCTTCGGCAGCTCTACGGGCGCCTTTAATCCCCTACCACACTACTCGTAATGAGGCCCATTGTGTATAGGCAACATACAAATAAACAATCAATCAATCAACGGAACCACTGGCAGCTCTCCTGAGGCTACCCAGTAGATCCTTGCATCAGACACTAAAATGAGCCCTGGTGTTAAAGTCCCTAGGCCTCTTCCACTGTCCCTTCCTATCCTCTTCCTGCAAAGCAAACAGTCAAAAGCCCTATGCATGGTTAGAGGAGGGACTGCATCTGGGCTTCAAAGGCTCGGGCAGTGTCCCAACAAAGGGTAAACTATAAAAACAAATGTAAATGGGAAATGTGTGTTGTGGCCATTGTCTCCAAGAGGTGCAAATGATGGGTGATTAGAAAGGGAAAGGGTGCATAACTCTAAATGCCATGTGAAACAAAGCTGGGGCTCTGATCATTTCAGTCTCACAGTGTGTGTGTTTGTGTTTGTAAAGACCATCTATGTGAATCCCAGCTTGTAAGACAAAGGTTACATCTAGTGGTACGTATTGCTGTTTATGGTAAAAATCTGATTTTTTTAAATTATTTGAAAATACTGAGCTCTCTCTTTTAAGGCAATAGTATCCCAATTGCATTAAAGGTTAACATGAAATTTGCTGTGATATGGAGGAGCCCACCTCTATGCGTCTCCCAATATGGGATTTAAAGCACTAATAGTTATTTTACATTTAAGAAAATGTGGAAAACTACTAGCTGCACTGCATTCTGGAACTTGTCCACTTACATTTATAAAACTAAACACGAATGTAAAAGGACATGTGCTATCAATGCCAGAACTTTAAAAAAACATGATTTGAGAGCTTTGTTTCAGCCTATGTTTCACTAAAGAAGAGTATGAATTAAGTAATTAGGTAAGAAAAGTGAGCAGCGGTTTGTATGCATGTATTTTGATATATATAGGTGTAATATCATGTAATGTCATGTAAGTGGTCTTTCTTTGCTCCTTGGTGCCATTATTGGTGGCCACACTGTGCATGGCTCTGTAAGAGAAAAGAGGGGTGGGGTTCATTAGTGGGACAGTGGAAAAGGCAGCTGCAAAACCTCTGGTCTGATGGGAGCAGGTCAAAAGTAACAGAGAACGGTACAAAACAGGATGGTGTATACAGGGAGAGATCATTGAGGAGAGCAATGGGAGGGGAGAACAATTAATAGGGTTCATCCCCTTTGGCTGTCTACACAAAGCAGATCATCTGCAGAGATCTGTGGGGAGCCTTATGTTCAAATCCCAGTATGGGATTTTCAAACTTTAATTACTAGGTTGAAATGGTGCAATTTATTAGTGCTCTTTGCGCTTAAAATTGGCCAAAACACCATGCAATTTACAAGTAATTCTCTAACACATGAAAATTCCAAAAAATGCTTGGTCACCAACAGTATGCAGGATATGCTGGTACTGTGCCAGCACTGCCACTCTAAAACACCTGTTGATGCCATTGCAAACACTAAGTCATAATTGTCATTTTAAACAATTGTTGTGATTGGTCATGCACCAGAATGACCCACATGGTTCCTCCAGGCATGAAGGGCAGATGGGTGGAAGGTTATCACACATTATGAATAAGTTGCCCCTCGCTACAAACATATTCTCTTTACTAAAAATATGAATAGAACAATCATTTCTAGTTGGGTTATTATATGGTTTGTGCATGTTTCAAGTTATCGCTATAAAACAGAATGTTATTTTCACCCTGTGATTTACAATTTGTTTGCAGGTAACTTGATCACATGTTTTACACATGTTCATTTTGAGACATTTTGACATACACTCTTTTAGGGGTAATCAACAATGTAGGCTTTGGCTTACTTTTCCTTGGCTGAATGCTGTCACTTGTCATGTGAGCAAGTTGTTTGAATTGTAGATTTGCTAAATTGGCAATGGATTTCATATTTCGACAAAGCAGAACATGATATATGCTGATTTATTTTTTAAACATTACAACACATTGATTAAAATACTCCTCAGATTGTTTTTGCACATACAGCCCCAAAAGAAATAAATAAACTAGTCTAGTTGAAATCTTTGATGCAGATGCAGGAGGAGCACCATACAACAAAAGGCAAAAAATATGCCATTTCCTTCCAGTATGGAAACCCGATTTCTTGTCTTCCAGCGTAAAAAGAAAATATGCATCATTTATCTATGATGGCCAAGTTACAGTGGGAAAAACCAGAAACATTGAGAGGCATTTGGCAATAATACACACAAATCACGAAAATAATGTTCTCAAAGGAAGCTGTCTGTGATCCTAAAAAGTAGGTAAGCTAAATGCAGCAGTGCAAATACTGTTACATAAGCATCCTTGAAAGTTGAAAATGATTGGTGAAAAACAAGTGTACTTTTACAAATAGTGCAATTTTGTAGTCCTGAGTGACTCCCGTGGCTGAGGGTGGTGTAAGAGATTTTAAAAACTGTCCTGAATGCATGTGTATCAGCCATTGGGATTGCCTGTCTCTGTCAATCTGCCTTTTCAGACACAAACTTCCTGAAATCAAAACTTTGATCCCTTCTGACATCATCAGAGTGTTGTTGCTGTTTCAGGCTGCATATCTGCTTGCTGAACACTGGTGGACATCATGCAGCGCTAGCCTTCACATTGAATGTCCCAATTGGTTGCCTACATTCTGATATTATTGACAATTGTTAGGAGACAGCTACTTATAAAAAATAATGAAATAATGATGTTTTCGAAATTATTGTTATCATGTTAAAGGCATATGTTATTCAGTTTTTATACTTAGTACCCGGCGAAAGTCAAGCAGAATGCAACACGCATTCTGATTGGCTCTCGCCGGGTCCTTACCCGGCTGAGAATCCTTCGATTCTCGGCCGGGATTCCAGCTGCCTTGTCCACGGCGGGGAGTGTGGCAGCCCCTCAGCCAATGAGGAGGCTCGAAGCGGGGCCATCCCCGCTCCGAGCCTCCACACGGCTGAGAGGCTGGCTTCTTCCCCCGCGGGGGACTCAGGTAAGCTTCTTTTTTTTTTCTTCCATTTCCTCCCTCCTCCCTGCCCTCCCCATCCCACCCCACTAACCTGCTTGCTCCTGCGTCCCTGGTGGGAGATGATAGCAGCCTCCAGCAGTGTGGAGACTCGGAGCGGGGCCATCCCCACTCCGCGTCTCAACACGGCTGGAAGCTTCCATCGTCCCCCGCCGGGGACGCAGGTACGTATTTTTTTTTTCTTCCCTTCCCTCCCAATCCCACTTACCTTCTGCTTCTATTTCTTTTTCGGGAGCGGACTCCTGTTCCCAGCGCGTCCGCTCCCGATGGCCGCCATGGAAAGGGAAAACGGACTCCGTTTTCCCTTCGCATGGCGCCCATTTTCGTCAAATTCTGCCTAAGGGGAGTTCCAAAAAATTCAGTTAATTCAGGCACAATGACGTTTCAATCAATCAGAATGTTCAAATTACCTTAATTGGCACTGTTGCTGAACATCGGCAAGGTTAAGGGCCTCCATCATACCACTATGATTAGCTTCACAGAAGCAAGGTGCGGGTTCTGCTGATGCCTATAATTGTGTGTTCATGTTGACATTGACATGTGCTATGATATGATATGTCATTTATAACGTGCCTGTACACAAGTGTTTCTAGGCACGACATGACAAGGGCGGGAAGACAGAGGGAGGACAAGACAAATGATCTTTCTAGGCCTTGTGTCATTCAGATTGTTCATGTGCGACAATTCCAAGTGCAAGAGGAAGGGAGAAGGGGAAGTGTCAGGAAGAGGGAAGGAGGAAGTGCAATCAGTACAGCGTTGCTCTGAGTAAGTGCAGCCAGGGCAGCACGGCTCTGGGTAAGTGCAAGGAGGCAAGGGGACTGTAGAGGTTACAGTTACAGCCCCTAAACTGGCCGTAGGCGCGGAGGCAGTGCAGGGGAGAATGATCATGGAGGAGCCTGGTACCCAGTGAGACTCTGGGGTAGTCAAGCAACCAGTCTTCACCACAAGCAGGTGGTCAGCAGTGGAGGGAGAGAGAGAGGAAATCAGAGGAGAAAAGGAAGGTATTGAGCTGCTTCCGGAACTTCAGGTGATCCAGCTCAGGTTTGAGAGGGACAGGGAGGCCATTCCAGAGGGAGGCACCTGCAGAGAAGAGAGATTTATCCACGCACGCGCACGTGCGCGCGCGCACACACACACACACACACACACACACACACACACACACACACTTGAACCTTTTTGTTGTATGATTTATCTACAGTAAATATAGTGAGGTCACCCAAAATCTACCATACAGTATATCTTCTCACTTCCCTCCCCTCGCTGATCTTCCCACCCATTTTGAAACACCTGACTGACAGCTTACTAAAACACTCAGTATCTGAAATCCAGCACTTTTGAGCTGAACCTCCACTGCCCATAAATCCGAAATATAATATTTTGAGAATTGTCTTATGTATAGCCATTAACCTATGTAGCTATATTGAAGGCCTATAAACATTATCTATCCGCAGTCAACAGAAATCCCATGTGTAAAAAGATGCAAGCTATGAACAACTGGCAAAAGGCAAGAAGTGGTGTCAATAACTCAGAAGAAGGGTAACATTTCAATATGAGTAATGTGCCCTCATCCTAAAGCCACCAAAACCTTAGATTCAGAGATACAGTAAGGAAGGTAAGACATGTAAAAAGGCAAACCAAACCATATTGTTTTTTTCAATAAACTGACACTAATAGAATTTACAAAACTGTAACATACCACACCAACAACTAAATTCAAATGTAAATTATGAAAGGTCTCCCAACCTGTTCATAATTACTGTGATTATGGACTAGGCACCATAGACTTTGCCTCAACCCACTAGCGCTAGCTCCTATCAGACCAGCAACTTCCCCCTGGTGTCCAATGAAAGTGAATATTCCCATTGCTCCCATTGTTCTTCCCCTGCTGCCGAAGACATTGCTGTTGCTGTGGTTGCTAGTGGTTGCCAATTCTTTCATATCAACTTGCTGATGGAGGTTTGGTGACTGTTCTCAGTCAGAATCTGTGGTCAGGGAAGCTTGGGTGTTGGAGTTGGAGTCATAAGGTGGCTAAAGCAGTAGATTGCTTCAGTCCAAAACCCCAAAAATAGTGAGGGGGCACAGTTTCTCCTCAAACATATACCTTTTTTTAGAGTGTGTTCCTCTTGTTCCTTATTGCCATGTATGTAGCACAGCACATTAAAAGTTGTAAACCAATGAGTTGGTAATTATTGCCAGTTGTGCTTCCAAATATAAGACAGCTGTTGTGTCAAAGTAAACAATACGTATGGACATACAAACTGGCAGATTTATGGGTGCTGCATAGTGCAACATGCTGCTGCTTGGTTTTATCAGGCTTTAATAATAATAATAATAATTTAGCATTTATATAGCGCTACGGACCCTCAGGCATCTGAGCACTGCCTATTGCCCACGGTGTATGGTGCTCATTCATCGACCTTAGAAGGATGGAAGGCTGAGTTTGGTCCTGCCGGGATTCGAACCTGCTTTTGCATGCTCTGCACAGATGTCAAAGTGAGAGCTCTACTCGCTGTGCTATTGGACCGCCAATGTTTGAGTTTAAAACTCACAAACTGGCACAGCAAGCATGAAACCATCTAAAAATAGCTTGACATTGGGGTATTTCTTGTCCTTTTTATATCATCTAGCATTATACGTATTCCGCACGTTAACTTAAAGGGGAACATTTTGAAGTGGGTGATGTTAATGTTAAGGATATGTGTACCGCGCACTATCACCACCGGAGCGGTCCCCTGGCGTTCATGTAGGAAATGGAGGTGGAAAAAAAGCATAGTGCTTGGAAACATCCCTTTCCTGCTCTAGCCCGTTTACGAGTTCAAACAAGGTGACGATGGGGCACAGAGCATAGTTTACATCTCTGCTCTGCTTTCTTCCTCTGACTTGTGTGGGCACTTTGTTTTACATATATTCTAATGTAATTTGCATGCAGACGTAAAACAAATCGATTCCTTTGAAATATGCCACAGTTTACCACTTACTATAGAACAGGTGCATTCCATAGGAATCCATTGGCAAATGCCAGCAGCAGAGCATAATTTTCATGCAATATTTACTTTTTAAAGACAGAGAGGAAAACTGAAGAGTAAAGATGATTGTGCCTGCTTTTACTCTTCAATTGTCCACAGTATCTTGGAAATGTTTAAAATTGTATTTAGGGGACCTAACAGCAAATAAGTGCAAATATAGGTGGTCCCCTGCAGGCAGTTTGCATTTTTTTAGAAAATGAAACTGATAGAATACCGTACATGCTTACTATATTGTACAGGGGCAGGGATGTCATTCTTGGTCTGAAACCTGGGGCATTACTTTCAGTAGTAACATGAGATCTAAAAAATAGAAATGCACTGATTATGGGACATGGGTGCAACAACACAGAGAGTCTCACACATGTCTAAAAATATTGAAAGCTACTGTAGCTAACGGTGAAGGAAAGACTCCAAAAAGAGGGAATGTCTTTCATCTCTGCAATTCAGGTGTAGTTTTAAATATTAAAACGCATTTTATGTCTATTACAACGATTGCTAAAGGTCACAGTACCCTACCTGCTTGGTCTATGCAGCCACCAAACCGTATCATCAGAAATATAGTAGGTGTATGGAAAGGCGCACATGTCCTCCATCAGGCATGAAGGCCACCGTGAAATGCCTCAACTCTTTTGCCACAGACAACAACAAATAAGCTCTTACTTCATTCATCTGTATTCATCCCAACAACATGGATGCAGTCTGAACTCATACTATCAGACAAAAAACAGAACCTATATTAAGCATTCCCACAAAGTTATATATAGTCGACCTTGCATAGGGGCAGAACACTATCTGTCAACCACCACAGCATGGAGAGAGTGCAGATGCACAGTTTCTTTCTCTTTAGGCATATCAATAACAGGGGAAAATAAATTAATTGACCAGAGGTTTCTTGACATGACAACAGGTCTGTCTATCAGACATTATTAAACATATTTAGGACAGTTATTATACAGCAGTGAGGAGGAATATACCGTGGATGTAAATCCATGCTTGTTCTTTATTTTGGCAATAGTGATGGCAACCACAATCCTATATCCATATACCAGCTATTGCCCGCAGCTTCGCTCATGTGGATTTTGGGATTGTGTACAATTGTTTTCAAAAGACACATGAGTTTTTTGTTAAAACTGTCTGAAATATAATTTACAGGTTGATGTCTTAACCTAATAAGCAATGTTTATTGTATGTGTTAGTCAGGGCATATTGGCTACAAAACAAAAATAGTTGTCCCATTGATGTGGATCTAGTTTTCGTTTGTAATTACAAACAGATAATGAGACAGACAAAACAATAAAAATGTACTTATTTGGCATCTGCAGACCACAAAAAAAAGGATTCGAGTAATTCTTTGCAAACTACATTAGTGGTTCTCCATTCAGGTGCTAGGATTACCAGAGAGTTAGGTGAGCTCACTCTGGAACAGGCCACGTAAAACTGCTCATGCAAGAAGCAGTCTACCCTTAGGTTAATCCCTGATACCTTTAAAGTCTGCCCCTGAGATGTGTTGATGGTCATGGTGAAACACACCTTTAATGGTAACTAAAGTCTTTTGAATTCAAACTAATATTCTGAAGCCATTAGAGGTATTAGTGGTATGAACACTGACTCCCCCAGGCCAGAACTAGTGAGCACTGTAGCATCAATCACATTTCTGTGGAAAGCTTTCACTCGCAATCTGGTGCCATTACAGAGCTTAGGTTGGTTGAGTTTCAACAATAATGTCACAGGTGCTCCCACTTGGAGAGGAAACTTGTGTTCTGGAAGACCAGGAGGATTTAAAGTGTTCAAGAACTCAACAGGGTTGTGGACTACATCATAACTTTCACACACTGAGTTTACAGATTCAGACTACATTTGGACTCCTCCGAAGGGATGTATACGTATCTTATTGATTATGGCAGCCATTATGTTCTTTGGCATTAAAATGGCTCACTCATGTAACCATTCTGTAGATTTCTCCATTAGATTTTTTATGTCAGGGTATATTTTAGATGTGAGGTCTGATAAGGAATTGACGACTGTGCCTTCGTCAGAAGGGATGACAATTTTGATGTCACATACAGGATACTCTCTGTTATCAATTTTAAGAAGCAGTTCGGAAACTTACTTTATAAAGAAGATGTAAAATGTCAATTTTTACTTTTCTAACATCTTAGGTTTGTGAGATATGGGTATCCTTAAAAAAATAAATTAAAAAAAACACCCATTTTCCACCTCTCTTTACTGGATTTTCAGAAAATGGTAAAACACGTATTTCTCTATATTTGAAGAAGAATCTAAATACCAATTTTTACATCTGTAACATCTTCGGTTTTTGAGATATAGGTATCCTCATAAAGAAATGCACCCCTCCCTTTTTGTCGCATTCGGGACAGAATTTCCCCAAATCCTTCCTTAGTGGGTGCCTACGTCATGAAAACAATGTACCTTCCAAATTGCATGTCCCTAAGTTAAATGGTTTGAGGTGAACGTTGATGAGTCAGTCAAAAATTCACTGCCCCTTGTTATTCCCTTTAGGGGTGGAATTTCCAAGAATCCTTCCTTAGTGGCATAAGTCATGAAAAATGGCACCATAAAAATGTCATTTTCCTATGTTAAATGGCTTGAGCTGGGTGTTAATGAGTCAGTCAGGACTTCTTTTATATATATATAGATTTCTCTAAGGATGTCTATGCATCCAGTTTCCCCTGTCAGACCCTCTTATTCTCAAATTTTTGTTTGAAACAAGAAGCAGGACAGTCCTCAGAAAGATAGATTTTTACTGCCATTTTAGCTTCAAATCCGAAATCCTGAGGCTACACAAATTAGTAAATATAGGAGAAAAATTCTCCAAAAATAGGACAACTAAAATAGTTTAGAGGATGCAATGTTTTTAGGTGCTCATATTTTGGAAATGGTCACGTCACCTTATTCTCAGAGGCAACCTAAGCATTTCCAGTGGCGGAGCTGTAGCTCAAATTATGCACTGGCCAGTCCCCTTGAAAATGTGCTCCCTACATTAATGTTTTACAGGTTCCCAGCACCTACGTTGGTGCTGGGGGTGCATTTTACAGTGATAATACGTCATATCTGTGCATTTAAGACTACATCCATTTGTGAGTTTGGAATGCACTTTTAAATGTGCAGAAACGACCCTGATTAGTGCAAATGCACAAAGGGCGTTAATCTGCACATTTGAATGCATTTTGTGAATTGGGCTGCTCTTTTTTTACACAAATGATGGGAGGCTCTAGTAAATCTATTGACTTGCGGGAAAAAATATGGTTAATCTGGCTTATAGTTCATGGTTACAAAGAATAAAAGGTGAGGCTGAGTGTTGTGAAAAATGAAAAGAGCAGCAAGCTCAGTGTGCATTATGTGCTTCAATAATGTAACCCTTTCGGACATATTTTATCAAACATACAGTTCTGTGATCATTCTTATGCTCCCACAATATTCTTGGCTTATTGCTATTAGTACCCCGGCCCTTAAGACCAGGGTACTAAAAGCATTTTTTTCTGTTCCGAAATGCTCCAGCATTTCAGAACAGAAAAAAAAGTTACAAAAATGACTGCTGTGGAAGGAAAAACAAAGTCTGTTTTCCATTTTCATGGCGGCCATTGAAAACATTGAAAAAAGTAAACAAACAAAATGGCCACCATGGAAAGGGAGAAAAGACTACACATAGTCCCTTCTTCCTTTCCATGGTGGTCTGTCGCAGATCGGGAGTGGATACGCTGGGGACAGAAGTACAAAATGGAGGTAATTTTATGAAAAGTGTACGTTGCATGCCGGAGACCACTATCATTAGCACATACATGCTTATGTGTCACCGGCATTCAATATTACACATTTACAAAACACAGTTTTAAATGAAAGAACACAAACAGAAGAAATCAGATTTATTTTTACATTCTATGCACTGTTTATTAAGAAATGTAAATGCTGCCTGAATAATATGCTTGGCGTGTGGCATTTACCAACAGATCCCTAGGTAATCCCCTTGATTTTCACAGGTGCTAAATGGAGGTGGATTGCAAAGAAATCCGCGTGTTTTGTGCCAGTGTGAAACGCTCATGCAAGTTATAAAAGGAATTGTACTTTGAAGATGGAAGAGGAAAACATAGCACAAATTAATTGCCCTTTACACCCCCTTTCTGCCTTCAAAGGGATTGAAAATGAGGCAAGTATTAAATCAAGCTGTACATGCGTTACACCTGGATTTTACACCTTGATTTACTGAGATACCCTATGTAAAAGGACATCTCCCACTTTCCATGCCTATGTACTTATAGGATTCCTAGTATAAATTCCTTTTATAGACCTATCGATACCTTAACTCCATTTTAACCTCATTGCTGATAGAACAATAAAAAGAGGTGCCTCCTGTGCTCCTCCAAGCGCACAATGTATGATGAAAAACAGGGCCATCACACTTGGCAATCTTTTCATAGTAATAAGATATGTCTTCCTTTAAAAAAATAGATGCCTTTTTTTTTTCTTGTGGGACTCCACTAAAAAAACGTGACTGCAATAAGATCATATCTTGCATTTGAGGTAAAACAAACACGTTAATCCCCGGCTCTAGAGGGACCCAGACCTTGGCATGAGGTCAAAGAAACGTGTAAACCGAGTTCTGCACTTCAATTGTGGTCTCTGGGCTTTAGCTGATGCTGATGTAATCAATCAGTCCTAATTCACACCCGGGAGGATACGCTGCCAAAAGGAATTTGACGTCAGCAGAACCATGAGTGTAAAGACACGCTAGGACCACAAATTATGTAAACCAGAATATGTATATATATATTTTGTGAACGAAAGAAGATATCATCAAAAATCAACTATTTATGAGCTAATAAAATCACAATCCCCATTGTCAAGTAAAGCACACAGAAATAAGGGTGCTTAATTTGTGTCCCTTTCAACAGGATTATACTTAAGGGAATGTTAAAGCTGGCAATTAGAATGTGGGATGGGGCACCTCGGATGCTGGGAATAGTTTACATATGCGTGGATTAATTTAAGGGCATTGATGTAGCTCAGGTTGGGAAATTTTAAATGCACTGCCTTGAAGAATTACTTCTATTTATTAGCAGTTAGTGGAAAGTTTCCTGTAGGCTAAACTGTGTTTTCATTCAAAGGAACTATTTTAATTTTCTCATGATGGAAAACCTCTGAAGGCAGCAGCATCGAGATTAGGATAGGGTCAAGAGGCAATTAGAACGAAAAAAAAAAAACCTTACAGCTGCTGCGGGAAACTGGTAATTAGACTAAGCCAGAGAGAGAGCAGTCCATCTTTTTTTTTTCCAACAAACTGTTGAGAACTTGCTATCAAATGCTTTGATTGATAGACCAATTATAACTACTGGCATTGGATTAGTCATCAATTGATGGAATCAATTATTAATGGTATTTATCAAATTATAATTGTCTTTCAGACATTAGCAATCGCTTGCACAAGATTTATCTTCGGAGGGTGCTCTGAGCTAAGAGATTGCAAAGAATTCACGAAGGCATTTGTTTTGCAATATTTTTTATAAGACTCGAAGACGTGTTGGTACTGGATTTAATTCTACAGTTTGTGTATTTAACCCCTTAAGTGTTTATGTCATCCTAATTTGCGTAGGAAGTTGTCCTAGTACCCTTAGCATTCAGAAATGGTGTTAGATGGGCAGAATCCCAATAAAATGCAATTCAGAGTTGCCAGGTAAGATTTAGGTATCACCCATGCACGTATTGGTTAAACCCACAAAAATGTGGCCCTACCCACCCTATTTATTATGAGCCATTAAGGCATAGAGCAATAGAAGCACTCAGTAAATGAAACATTTATTTTATTAAGCGTTGTCAAATAAACGCACATCAGTCACACTCATATAAAAATAAGATAGTCATGTTTTCTACTCTAACCAACATTTACGTTAGTTATATTCCCCACTGCTCCCAAGTGCCCAATTTTCATGTGTGATACCTCTAGCCAGTCTTGATTTTTCCCATTGCATGGTGGGACATGTAGTTTTGTTTTCTCTATTGCGTGTATGGACCTACAAGTCCATGCGTGCAATGAGAAAAAGAAGGACTGGCTTCAAGTGTTATTTATGGAATTGGGAAACTTGGCAGCTATGAATGCCTAAAGAAGCTGCATGAATTTTAATGATTACCAGCCATATGAACATAAAAAGTAAAGGTTCCCTCCTAAGCAAATTAGACATGTGTGTGGTGTGCAACCCGAGCTCGCCAGGTATCTTTGACTACAAATCCCACCTGCTCTAGTCGGCATAGTCAATGATGATGGATCATGGGAGTCATAGTCCAACACATCTGGAGAACGAAAGGTTACAGACACCAAGATTATTACATCAAGTCCCCTGGGAAAATGGAGACTCGTGCAACTTGTCTTAATTGTGCAAAGTACATGAATACCATTCAGTCGGACGACAATTTCCATATTTGCTTGGCATTAATAATGAATGCATCTGCCACACATGCCTTCTCCACACAGAAAGCATGATTAAACACATTCTCAGAGTTTGTAATGGATTACATAAAGAGGCAGTAGAAGGGGTGATGTAACTAACATTCAGTCGAGCTAAAAGAATTAAACCATGTTAAGGCTAAGAATTTGAGCGGAATGGTGACATGGAACTGCCAAAATACAGAGCAAAACAATGTACTGTTTGGCAAAAATCAGTTTGCCTTCAGGCCCTCTAGAGGCACTGAATCAAATGACTGATAGTATAGATTTCAGAAATATTCATTAATTGATGAATTATTAATTAATGAATATCTTATAACGTGCTTAATATCAGAGACCATTCTCTAGGAGCGAGACCAAGGATGGGTAATAACACCATTTCCAAATGGGCCCGATTCATGGAATGGGGCGCATAAATGGCACAAGGTCCGTTAGCCGAGTAGGACCCTGCGCGAACCGTGCCACAGAAAGAATATTGCACGTCACGCATATTCATGAATTTAAAGAAGCATTGCTAGCCATCGTGCAAGTAAAAACAAGCTGCGTGAGGAACACACACAGCACCCCCCCAAGCACATCAAAATGCAAGCAAAATGGCGAACACAGCACAAGCCTCCGCAATACCCCTGGCCCACCATCCAGTACCCCTGTGATAAGGCGCGCCTCACCTCGCAAACCCAGCCTGCACCTCAGTGAAATCGTGTGTCTCACCTCGCAAGTCCAGGCTGCATCCCAGTGAAATTGCGGACCTCACCTCGCAAGCCCAGGCCACACCCCAGCGAAAACACCTGCCCTCACTTACAAGGCCAGGATGCACCCCTGTGAAATTGCATGCCTCAACTTGCAAGCCCAGGCTGCACCGCAGTGAAATCGTGTGCCTCAGCTTGCAAGCCGAGGCCGCAACCCAACGAAAATGCAGGCCCAGGCTGAACCCCAGCAAAATCATGCACCTCACCTCACAAGGCCAGGCTGTACTTCAGTGAAATGGAATGCCTCACCTCGCAAGCCCAAGCTGCACCCCAGTGAAATCGCGCCCCTCACCTCGCAAGCCCAGGCCGCACTCCAGTGAAAATGCAGGTCCTCCCTCACAAGCCCAGGTTGCACCCCAGCGATTAGGTGGGCCCCACTCCTAAGTGGAGGCTACACCCCTTACCAAAAAGTAAGTCCGTCCTACACCCTCAGCACCCATTCTGTCCGCATACCCCCTGCGGCACATCAGCCACTCTAGCCCATAAACCCCCCCCACACCCCCTCACCTGTGACACCCCCCCAGGTTCCCCCTCCAGACTGGGCATCACACCACAGCCCCCCTCACCTGTGTCACCCCCCAGGCAGCCCCATCCAGACTGGACACCACCACCCAACCCCTCTCACCTGGGACACCCTCCCGAGCAGACCCTCCAGACTGGACAACACCCACCAGCCCCTCTCCAGACTGGACACCACCCCCCAGCCTCCATCAGCTGTGACCCCCAGGCAGCCACTTCCAGACTGGACAACACCAACCAGCCCCCTGCCAGACTGAACACCACCTCCCAGCCCCCCACCTGTAACACAGCCCATGCATCTCCCTCCAGACTGGACACTACCCCCCAGCCACCCACGCCTGTGACCCCGCAGGCAGCCACCTCCAGACTGGACACCACCCACCAAGCCCCCTCACCTGTGACACCCCCAAGCATTCCCCTTCCGCCTGGACACCACCCAACAGCCTCCCTCACCTGTAACACTGCCCCAGGCATCCCCCTCCAGACTGGACACCAACCCCCAGCTCGTCTCACCTGTGACACCCACCCCCAGGCATCCCCCGCCAGACTGGACACCAGGCACCAGCCCCACTCCAGACTGGACACCACCCACCAGACCCCTCACCGGTGACACCTCCCCAGACATTCACCTCCTGACTGGACACCACCCCAGGCCCCCTCACTTGTGACCCCCCCAGACAGCCCCCTCCAGACTGGACACCACCCCCCAGGCCTCCTCTAGACTTGACACCACCTCCAGGCCCCCTCAGCTGTGACACCCCCCAGGAAGCCCCCTGGCAGTCTCCCACACTATCGGTACAATGCATGGCTGCAGCTCACCTGAACGTCTGTGGTCTGACAGCACCATGAAGTGCAACACCAACAAGTTCATCACAAATATGACCATGAGTGGAGCATGTGCTCACACATCCTTCCAGGCCTTAATCACCCCCCATACACATGTGACAAGTAATTGCTAATCCATGTGCATGTTGTCCATGACACATTGCCAAGGCATCAAAGCACAGTAACTGAAGCAAACCTACCAAAAGATGTAGCAAGATCCACAAACAATGGCCAGGCATATCATAGCCTGAGCATCAGTGACCTTGGTGGAATGGGTAGCAAAATACCTGTCAGGGAACAATCACATGACAGGGCCATGCATGGGTGATGGTAGGGCAGTCAGAGAGAACTTGAGTAACAGAGACTGGAGAATTGTGCTGCTACTCTGGAAGAGCAAACATGGCTCACAACTGCATTCCAGTGGTAGAGGTTGCGCGACACATGAGAGAAGGCATGGTGTGAGTGCACATACTGGTGGTCATGTCCGCATGACATGGGTTTTACACAGCAATTACAAACAAAGGTGCTATTATCATGACCATCATGACCATGGAACTCCTCCACAGTGAGCCCACCACCCTCCACCCCAATCACACTGATGCCAAACATACAGTGATGCTGCACAGGTAAATGCAAACGAAATCATACAGTGCAGACCCAGTCGTCTGATGGACTCACCCCCACATGTCAGGCACATGTGCATCATTCCTTCCTCAAACATCCTTGCAACAACACACAAGCATCTACGCCACAATGCACATGACTTTCAATAAAGAGAGGTACTGGCTGAAAATAGAACTATCAAATATTCTCACACACAAAAGAACTGCATGAAGCGTGGAATTTAACAAACAGAATGATGAACTGGATATAAATATGTATAAAAATAAATGGGGAATCAAGCTCAAATTAGTCCAGGGGAAATGTGAAATAAAAATAATGTTCTATGCCTTAACAACTACATACAATAAAAACTGGGAAGGAAAGTCAGCAAAGTATGGGGAAAATAATAAATACAAAAATAAATGTACAAAGGCATCAGGCTAGTCCTCCTCTCCAATCTCACTGATCCTTTCCACCAGGGCTGAGTCCAGTACCACCCCATCACCCTCTGTGTTTGCCTGTCCATCACTACCCTGGCATCCCAAGCCACTGCCCCTCTGCCCTGATGTGCTGTTCATTTCCTTGGAACTTGGAAGACATCCTGTGCCTCAGGTCCACATGTGCCTCTTGCCACACATTTTCAGTGGTCTGCCCTGAAAATAATAGCCTCCTCCTCATTGCCACCTGCAGCCATAGTGCCCAGTGCCTGCTATGTGGGTACATCCTCCAAGCTGATGACGATACCCAGGGGCGAACGGGACCTGCACTGCTCATGGGTGCCTGCTGTCCCTCCATTGCCGGTGACCCTGTCGTGCCTGGGTAGGCACAGTGACCACCTCAGCTGATGTGCCTTGGACTCCCAACTCAGGCAGGGATGTGGTCTCCACCAGACTTGGCATTGTGGGTGGGACTGGAGCACAGGGGGACTTGCTGGTATCTGGGCCAGAAGGCACCCTGGAGGATAATTGACGCAAAGAGGACGAAGAAGAGGAGGTGGTCGCAGCAATGAACATCACATGGAGAACACCACAGAACAGGCGCGCTGAAAGCCAGCCGATGAGGTGGTGTAGCTCACTGTGATGATGGGCACGCATACTACAGGTAGCCTGCCCATCATCTCGAATGGCATCGGTCTCGGTGGACTCCAGCCCTGTATGACGAGGTTGGATTACCCTTGAGATGGTTGGGGATGCAGAAGTTACTCAAACATCAATAATCAAAATGACTCAGGTAGTTGGCAAAAAGGTAACTGTTTTAATATTAATTATCTAAAACAGGAAGTCAGGGAGACAACTGTCATCAGCGGACGTCTCAGCGTAAGATCTTTCAATGCATCCTAAAAAAAGCATTCTTTTATAGCAAAAAATCGTCATTGTTGACGTCAACCTACGTATTACTAATGTCATCCTTCGTGGCAAACTACAAAAAAACCTAGTGGCAATTGTGATATGCTCTTCAGGAACGTTTAAGTATACTATCCATACCCGTCTATAAGAGTGAAGAGAAGTGATAGGTTTCTTAACATCAGGTGGGGCAACTATGCCCTCCCATTAAACAGGTCACTATGAACGTCACTAAATATATAACGTCCCATTGGATACACAAACTATAGGACCCTTGATAACATGGCCCCCTACAATTGGTTGGCACTCTAACCTTCGTCTGATTTTTTCCACCTACGTTAGCAGCACGCAAGCTGGTCTTCCAGGTGCTGGTGAGCTAGTCTTAACCATAGCTTCCCACCAATTAGCATATTGATCTATCATCACCTCAGTGGTCTGCTGTCAATTAAGGATTTGCACTTGTCCTTAGGAGTGTTCTTTGCTCTGGAGAATTCAGGGGAGTGAAGGCACGCTCTGCCCCATGCGTAGGTGTGACCATCGTGTTCGTCCAACTTCATCCTTCCATGTGACTGAAGACCACAAAATCGAGCCCTAGTGTATTTAAAATACTATTTTTTTTAATTTACCTCTGACATCTTCCTTGTTTTTGTCCACAAGAGTTTCCTTCTTTCACATGGCATGCCTTGTCATGTCATTGATAGTCTTCCAGGGGTGTCCCTGCTGTGATGTCTTCTCATTTTTATGCAGCTTATTGACTGATGCATGAATTGTGTATGTGTCATCGTCTTGTGAATGGGGATATGTGACATGCACATTTGTTCCATGTCATTCAGGGGGACTGGCAGTGTGGGGGTTGTTGTTTGTTAGTGTTTGGGCCTCATTACACGGATGGCGGAGAACCATGGCGCTATTAGCGCAATGGTTCATGCCGGTAAAATACCGGCACCACCATGGCGGAAAGGGGAATTACCGCCCCATTCCAAGGTTGGCGGGGCGGTAATTCTCCCTTCCACCATTGCCCTTCCTCCTTCCCATTTTTGTCCCATAGGGCTCAATGGGAATGGGGAAGGCGCTAATTACGGTACTGCAAATTGCGGTACCGTAATTAGCTCCCTGGGTCCCTTTGCGGGTTGGTTTATAACGCCTGCAGAAAGCAGGCGTTAAATCCCCCAACCAGCAAAGGGACCTCGTAGTAAGGCAGTAAGGATTTACCGGTACCGGTATTTTACCGGTACCGGTAAATCCTTACCGCCATCCGTATAATGAGGCCCTTTGCGTTTTGTGTGTTTGATTTGCATGCATTGTGCAGGCGTTGCTGCATATGTGCTGGGACACATATTGATGGTTGTCTTGTGGGTTGTTGTTTGCATGTGTTGTATGTCACTGAGGAGGGCACATGGGTCTTGAGTTTTTGGGTGCACATATATGTTAGCTGGACTCTGTTTCATTTTGTTCATTGTCTGCAGATCCTTCCATCAGGTGTTGATGGCTGTTTCATGGGATGAAATTTGACTGTCGACTGCATGCCAAGGGGACAGGTGAGATGTGCATTTATCTTGATCGTTAAATCATGTTTACAATGGAGCGGACCAGCATAATTTTCGATTTAATCTTGTCTATGGTTATTCTTGCTGACCCCCGAATTTTGACATATTAAGACACCTCTGGTTCTTCCAGAGAGGTGAGTGTCTGTGCTTTAATTAATAGTCCGATTTTACGTTATTGACCCTGTGCTGAGAGGGCGTTTGCTGATTATCTTACTTTTTCTGATCTATGAATTGTATTCATCCCAGTTTCCTTTTGTCCTTTTTGTCTGCACAGATCAATTCATTTATGTCTGTTTCTTGGATTGAGCTCGGCACTGGAAGCAATTTTTGCCGAGTTCAGCCTTTTGGGTAGAGTCCATGGTATATATTGTTCTCACTTCTGTTTTGTATTTTACTTAATTTCAGTTTGGCTGTGCAGAGAGGTTGGCTCGGTCAGAGTTTTTTTAACATGTGTTGTTTGTATTCTTTTGTTGACAGAATGTGTGTTTTCATCTCAACATATAACTATTGTCCGAGGAACAGAGTTACACAAGAACAAGTTGTGATATCTGGCAGCTGTCATTTTTATCTTTAATGTGATACTTTCTTGCTTCCATTTGTTGAGTGCTTTGTCCTGAAGAAGACGATTATCAGCCTTTAAACACTAGATTTTTCCAAACGTCGAAACTACTAATCTAAGGATTTGCTTGGGTGACATATTTGTTTTTCCTTCTGTGTCCCCACAACTTGTAGTTGACTCAAAGCGCCTTAATTGACTCTAGATTGAATGTACTTTAGACTCAATTCACTTTAATGATTTAGTACACTCTAATTGACTCTAGACTTAATACATTTCAGACTTAATGCACTTTAATTGATTTATTTGATGTACTTTAGATTTAATGTATTCAATCTATTTAATGTATTTTAGAATTGATTGAATCTTGTTAAAACCTGTGTGTTGCTTTATTATTATACACTTCAGAGAGTTACAGTCTCATTCCCTGTGAACTTCAGATCACAGTGATCGAGTCCTGTCCCTCGGGCCATTTCCACACCGGCATAGACTGCACAACAGTTTTATACTTTCAGATTCCAGGCACTAGTCTCTATGATATCTTGTGCTCTTTTACATCTATATTTGAGGCCCTACAAGAATTATGGGCAAAACATTCAGATTAACAGTCTTTTATCTTTACTATGTGAATACAAATTCAAAAATACAATATATGTTTGTGTTTATGTCATTTTGACTCTGCCTTCCTCTCAGCCATCCATTTGAAGCCTGTTAAATATTATACAATAATCATTTGTGTAGAGTTCCACGAGACATAACTCCCTTTTTGCACTTTTGCTATTGGTCTGTGTGCAACATGCATACACCATTCATACTTACCAATGAGCCATGTTTTGCCATGCTTTCCATCTTCCTGGTTCTGGTGTAGCGGGGACATCATAAAGATGTAGCTGTCATGTGCGCTACCAGGATAGTTGGCATACACTTCGTAATGATGATGTTGGCTTCACACACAACCTGAACATTGATGGAATGCCAATGTTTCCGGTTGCAGTAGAAGTGCTCTGTTGCTCTAGGTGGATGTAGAGCAACATGGGTGAAATTCTGGACCACTGCTTGCCTTTTTGCCGGTGTTCTGGACATATAGATATGCCGGCGGACAGAAAGACGTGCAGTTATGATTGCCAACATCTGGTGTAAGCATCGAGACTGTGTGGCCAGGGAGATGCCACCTACTATGGCTGTGGTCCGCTGGAATGTGCCAGTAGGCAAAAAATGCAGAGCAGTGAGCCCCTTTTGCAAGGGGCTCAGTGCTTGGGAGCACCTGGTGGTGATATGGGAGGAAACTATACCTGCCATAGACCTGGTCATCAGGCATCCCAAAACGGCTGCTCCTTGGGTAGAAGATCTGGGCCCTGCCCATCATCCTCCTCCTGAGGTGACCCTGGATGATTGCTGCAACAATGGTGCATTCATCGTGGCTGTATCGGTGCATTTCTTGAGTGTGCTTGCTTTTTATGCATTTGTTAGTGTGCACGGTGACGTTTATGCCTACTTTCGCATGGTGTAGGTGTTTCTGGATTTGCACATACTATTTTGCACGCCTGCGTTCCCTGTTCAATTCCATTAATATGTTTGTTTTCCACATGTTTGGAAGGTGTGATTGTTTGACGGGGATACGTCCCTTGCATCGCCCACATTTTCCCTTGTTCTTCCTCATTCCACATATTCTGCCCCCTTTTTAGGTGGATGTGCAGGCCCGGCTGGCCATTCCCTTGCGCAAGCCGTTTGTAGGGTTGCAGTGACGTGGTGGAATGGCACGGATTCCTCGCAAGTCTGGGGAAGCCCAGCGCATGTTGGATGAATCGACGAACAGGGATTTGCGCGCGAATTCGCGCACAAGTCTCTTTTTTTCCATGCAGAATATTCCATGAATCAGGCGCACAATCATCAAAAGAACCATTACTTACACCATTGTGTAACCTGGATTCAAAGTATCTCCACCCCTCCCCCAGGGTTACTAGCAAAATACTTTAGGGAGTGTCAATTTTCTCCAAGGTGGATATGGGGTGTAGGTCTTCCCTTATCCAGTGCCACACGCTTGCTGTTATCAGTCTGCGGAACATTCAGCCCTTAGAAAAG
Source organism: Ambystoma mexicanum (assembly GCF_040938575.1). NCBI lineage: Eukaryota > Metazoa > Chordata > Amphibia > Caudata > Ambystomatidae > Ambystoma > Ambystoma mexicanum. The sequence goes on from NC_090940.1 coordinate 271,562,943, forward strand.
GCCCTCTTTGATCGCACTAAGGAAGCTTGCAGCCCAGCCCCTCAGGATTTCCCAAAGCCCTCCTGGCTACAGATAATGCCGAAAGCAGTTTAGAAAATATGAAAAGTCCCAGAAAAGGACTTAGAGAGAAGGATGCACCCAAGCCCTTCAGTCCTTTGTTGGATTTTTGAAAGAAAAAAGATAATCAATCAAGAAAAGAGCCCATCCACTGTTTCACTTTCTGGCCACATACTGTAGGAAGCTGTGTGCAGGTGTCCATGGCACACTAAGTAAACAGATTTAAACCTGTGTAGCAACCAAGAAGCACTCTTTTATACTAAAGTCTCATCATAGGTGACTTTCAAACCTGCGTATTACTAACGTCATCCTACGTGGCAAACTACAAAAACCTACTGAAGAGAGTGATAGGGTTTCAGGGAACATCTAGGTATACAATCCATACTAGTTTAATGGATGTGAGAAAGGTGATAGGTTTCTTAACATCAGTTTGGGCAGCTAAACCCTTCCCTAAAAACATGTCACTAATACACAACATCCCATTGGCTACTTAATTATAGGGCTCTTAATCATGCAGCCCTCTATTATTGGCTCATTTCTAACCTCTGTCAGCCCTCCTCCAACCACGCTAGCTACATGCAGGCAAGACTGCCAGTTGCTTGGCGAGCTGGTCATGACCATAGCTTCTTACCAATTAGAACATCATCCATCATCACCTCAGTGGTCGGTTGTCAATTAGAGCCTTTGAACTTGTCCTTGTGAGTGTTTCTTTGCTCTGGAAGATACAGGGGAGAAGAGGCATGCTGCGCCCTCATGCGTAGGTGTGACCATAATGCTCGTCCAACTCCTTCTCCCCATGTGACTGTAGACCACAAATTTGAGCTTTCAGTGTATTAAAAAGGACAATTTTCCAATGAGCCTCTGACATCTTCTTTGTTCTCTCCAAGCTTCTGAACAGGAGGTTAATTCCTTCACAAGATTGTTATTAATTTCTGTTTTTGTCAGCCGAACATGACCTTGGCTTCTTGGCTCATTCAACCTCGCCTTTTTGACATTCGTCTGTAATTCATTCGTTTACTAACTGCGCCATACGTGGAAAAGATGGCATTTCTCCGTTAGCTCAGCTCTGCTTATAGTTCATAATGAGACAATACATTCTTTACTCATTCCTATGTATCCATACATTGGTGCTTGCCGCAATCTATTTAACTATAAAGCTAGCCTCATGAAAACTTTGTCTGCTTGCGTTACTTTGCATCTATACACGTGTGAATTGACTTCAATGATTTCATCATCTCTTCAGCATAAGCCTCTTCATCTTGAGCCCAAGATGTTGCTTATCTTTGATACTTTCTTGATGCCTTATAGAATATCTGCATTCTCTCATCTCTGCATTTCTTTTATGTACGTCAGCTCATGTCAGGACTCAGGGCTGGCAAAGGCGAGGAGTGTTTAGATATGCCTGTTAAGCTGGGAAGGTCTAGAAACTACAATTCCCAGCATTCTCTGGGTCTGCGTGTAGTTCGACACGTGCGCGCTTGGCCAGCTGTCTGGGATTAAGGACAGAATATTAACTGGTAACAGCAGCCTGCAGGTGTGGCTTATTCTGATTCAGTGTGGAGGCATACTGGCCGCGTGCAGAAAGGAACGATGGAGAGCAGGACTGCATGAACTACAGACGGCTGCATTTCAGAAGGAGTAGGAGAGTGCGGATAAGGATCACGGCTTTACGGTCATTGTCTGGGAAGTCCCGTGGGGCTCCCCAGACCAAAGATAAGTACGGGGAAATTCACAGTGATTGCTTACATTATTGGGAGTGATTTACAGCGGGTCGCATTTTGTCTGGGAAGTCCTGAGGGGCTTCCAGACATAAGATAAGTAGCGGCGAATGTTTTTGGAATGTTTTGCTGAGAAAAAACAGTGTATGCGCTCATGTACTGCTGTGTTGGAACATCCAGGATGTTCACTCATTTACGGTTGTGCTGGGCAAACCTAGTGTGTATCACGCAATAGTGAATCTGCATCTTTAATGGGTCTCTATGAGTAACAAACTATTTTCTGACAAAAGACTCAATATGATACATGGACATTACGTTTACCAAGTTTACCAAATCTTCACTGGTGCAGTAAACTAGTGTAGGAGGGAAATCATTTATGTTATATGTTGCTTTGCTGCCCGAAGGGCCATGTGTCTTATTTATCATGATGGGAAGTTTTCCTAATGTTTGTTTTCATCATGTTACTTGCTTATGTGTTTTCTTGTGAACCAACAGGGTTAGTACACGTATTAAGGTGTACTAGATAGGAAGTCAGGTTATTTACGTGGACAGTGTTACATGCTGGACAGAGTAGGGTTCTTTCCTGGTGCTTCCCCAGTCCCATCCAAAGTAGGAGTTCCTTGCCCTTTTTCCGGTGTTCCTAAATTCCCCATCCTATCCACAACCTCTCCCTAACCCCTCTTCCCCCCATTGGCTGCCACGTGGCGACCTGTTTTATATATCAGGCGTCTGTGCCAACCACGGTGGGAGGGTCGAGTTCATTCGGCTTCCGTGGTTCGGGGGAGAATGTCGAGCTCTCTTCCTTTCCTTGAAAGTGTGATTGTGACAGCTCAACTCTCACATGACGTCACCAATCTGCTTCATCAGTCAGGCATCCTGCTTCCTCTGGGATTTTGTTTAGACAGGCATCATACTGTCTCGAATGCATGTATGGTTTTCTCAACGGGAACCATACCTCCAGGATTTACTTTGGCATCTGTCGTTTTAATTGTTCTGCATAGGTCACATACTCTGGTTTCCAACATACAGGCTTTCTGGACAAAGTGGTTGAGGTGTGGTACTTAGCTCCTCCTCTACACTCCCTCCTCAGGGCGATTCATTGACCACTCTTCCTTTCTCCTTCATATCCAAACATCCTCGTCTGAAGAAATGCTTTATAGAGATCCATATCTTTATGACCCCCCTCAGGCATCCAGCTGTCTTCACATGCCTATCCTTATTCCAGTTCATAAGCATGCACTGTCCACCTGGACTGCAGTAGATCCATCTTCCCACATACTTGCTATTGTCCTTCAGATACAGGAATTTTGTTCCCTCAGGTGCATGAATACTGGCCTTTGCAAAGTCAATCATGATCTTCATCCCTATGACTTTCCTTGCTGTCTTTCTGCATTGTGATATTATTATCTTGATTATACAGAATCCTAGCCACAGTAACAAGATCAGTGCTCCAAGGATTTGAACATATCCGCCATCCATTGCAGAATCCAAGAAAAGAGCGATCCAAACCAACTGTCATCAGCAATGTCTTCTACTTCTTCTATCATCAGGCCATGCAGTTTTGTCAGCATTTCGATGGCCTCTGACAAGGTGCCATTCTCGTCTTCATGAGAAGATATGAATGTGCACAAACACCTCCATCCATAGCCGTAATCATTTCGAGGACGTATCTGTTCTGAAGAGCCATTAGTCTTACAGCCCTCAATTCTTCCTTGATAGCATTGAATCCCGTTAATGCCGTGTTGATCATCTGCATCAATTGCCATCTGGTAATCTGTAGCCATTTGGTATTTTTTCCAGCCTGGATTCTCGGCATAAAGATTATCCTAAATACTCACAAAGTCTGGCTGAACAGTCTGTGCTCATAGGGAATAGAGTCAAAAGCTTCTATTGACTTGGCTGAGAAATAGTTATCTCTCTTCATCCGATTTATCAGCTCCACAGATCCACAGATCTCTTCTTCCTCGGGTGAGCATCTGCTTTCGGAAAACTGTCAATGTTCAGATCACTTTTCAGAATCAATAATACTGGAACATGAACATTCACCAAGGTGCATACTACTCCTCAGTCTTCGGGTAGCTTCCTGTAAGCTTTGGCTCTGCATGGCCAATAGTGATTCATGATCACTGCTGTCCGAATTTTCATTCCTGGCTCATCAAAGACTCGCCCACCATTCTGATTTTCTCTAACTTTTCTTGTGCCATTGTTTTCTGAAGCACAGTTTTGATTTTTCCAAAGGCACTATCTGCAAGGGTCCTCCTGTGTCTTCGACCCAGGTCAGTAGCTTGGCAAGCCTTGGCCATAATGGCTTACATCCATTTTGCACAATGTCAACGACTGGTGAGTAACATCCAATAATCAGCCAGGCTCTGCAAATAACCACTGCTTCTTCCCAGCCATCAGGTGATAATACAGATGCCCAAATCTGCATCTGGCCTCTATTATTCCATTTACGAATTTCCTCTGCAGAATTTCCTGGACTCTCAAGTATTCTGTTTATTACCCATATTATTCCAGCCCCTTTTACTCCAAGCATTTCATATCTGATCACATGATTCTTGGTATGCACCCTATTTCTTGACTTTGTATCCTGGACATAGTCATCTTCATCTGGATCTGTCCATTCAGTTTCCCATTTGAGGTAGGCATCTTGGCCCATGAACTGGCCTCTTGTTCTGCAAAGCACTATGTGTGACAGACAATAAGCTGTCTGAACGTCTATTTCAATAGCTATGAAAATCTTGGACTACCCCCATACTATAAGGCAAGAGTGCACATAAAAAACATTCTTCCTTCAATGTTTTTCTTCCAACTTCCTTCATATACTGATACCAAATGTTATTCCACAAAAGCGCTGTACTGTCCAGATAGTTATTCAGCTCATAATCATTCTTCTTTGCATGTCTCTTTGGCCTTGCTCTTTTAATATATATCTCTACTATTAGATCATGAAGTGTTTCAGTATAACTCTTCCTTCATGGACCAATCAATGGAGCATGTGTCAGTGGAGTGGATGCTTTCTGGTGTGCTAACTGCATATTGGAATGTACAAAAAGCCTCTCCTTATCCGGCTGTTTTTGTCTGGCAGCAGCATATGATGGCCATATAAGGTGTGCAAGCATTTCCATATGTGACCTCTCTACAAAGGGTAACCTAGGTTCAATTATCACAGGATCAGGTGCTCTTGTGGGTACCTCAAAAGTGGGAACAATCACATGAGGTTTCTGCTGCCTAGTAGTTTCCATGTGTATAAACTCTTTCTCTCTTACAGGAGGATACATCAAAGTTTTCACCTCGTTCATCTCAATATAATATGCTGTGCATACCGCAAGTGACAATAATACCACTATGAATAAAACACAGGTGTAAATGACACACATGCATGAAAGACGACAACAACAGCTTTTCACACATCGTGGACATCTATTATGGTACTCCATGATAAAATTGCTTCTGATGCTGCCCATTTTACTCTACTAAGGAAGGAAAACATCTTTACTGGGGCAACATCATGCAACACAACCCGGAATCTGCTTATTCCTCAAACAGCTTCAGCTGGCTGGATTATTTCAATGACATACACCAATTCCCAGTGAACACCTCAAATCTGTCTAATATCAGACGACATGAAGATCTTTTTTCAGCATGAAACAAAATTCCTCGATCTGCAGCCTATCGACTTTTCTCCCTCGACAGTTTTCATTCAATACTCCTTGGTATCTCAGAATGCACATTCACCTCAGTTATGATGTCTCTCAAGAATTGCAACAGTACTGTATTGTTTCTTGGGTCTCTCAAGAATGTTCTGACGTTGGTCTGTCTTCCAACAGCATATGGAAAGTCTTCAATTATCAAAAAGAATATTTGAAGAATCAGTATAATTGCTTTATCCGCTGGCAGGGGCATTGGCGTTTCTCCACTAACTCAGGAAGCCTCAGAATTCATTCAGTTATTACTACTGCGGCTATTTCTTATTTTCAACCATTCTCTAGACTCTGCAGAAATGTTTCAGTTGACAAAGTTCTTCTCCTCTGTAGCAGAAGATTAGAGCACAGTGTGACTAGCAAACCTTGCTCAAACGTTCCCTACAATGTTTTCATTGGGCACCACCATAGATATGTCCAAAACGAATTTCAGTAGAAAACAAATCAGGATACTGCTCCCTTTGTCAAATATTGAAACAGGAACTCCATATATGGCCTCCTTGACTTCGAGATTGAGACTTAAGCATGTCTCAGTCTAACATCAACAAGCTCCAGTGGCTTAAGATCCTACAACTTCCCTTAACTCTCTTATTTTCAGCAACTAAAAGAGTGTCTCAAAACAAGCCACAGTCCAATGAACTACTTGACTGCTTCTGCGTCCTTCTTCCTCATCACTCATTTAGTCTGTACGTGCTGAGGTTCTTCCCCGTTGCTTGCTTCCGATCGTCGCTTTCACTGGGGGTGAAGGGGATTCTTCAATGAATATCTTTATGTCTTTACGGATTACTATCCCTGTGCATTTGCCATGCACCTTGGCTGCAGGAGAAGTCATGTCCCCCCTCTAATGGACGGCTACTTGAAGTGTAACTCGCTCCTCTCTGTAGTGAGGCTTTACAAAGTTCATGACCTGATGTCTGGGGAAAATTTGGGGAAGACAAAGTCCTTTAATTCTGGTTGTTGTAGCATCTCCTTCTGTGTTCTGCCTGTCTTTGGAGCTCATCTGAAATGACAAGGATACTTGAAGTTGTACACATAAGGAACACACGTAGCTCCTTTCTTAACAATTCTATTGCTGCTTGGGCATCACTTCTAAGCCTAGATGGAGGGGAGAGGAACTTCCTCATCCACCTCTCACTTTTTCTTTATGAGATAGGATGGTGGTCCACCCCGGGCCCATTTCTTTATCTCATAAAATGCCATTAATAGGCAATGCAACCCATCATCTTTTCTTTCATAATCACCTCCCATTTAGCTATTCTTTCCTTAAGAAGGCTGTCGAGTTTCTTTCTAACTCTGTCTGCCTGCTTGGGACACACCAAGGAAACCTTGCTGTATACTGAACAACAAGCGTATCCATTCAAAGGCTTCAATAAACAGCAAAAAAATAAGGACCATTATCTTGCTTCACTACGTTAGATAATCCTTAGCTATACAAACTGTGTGAATCTCTAGTTTCACCATATGGGTGGTGTTTGGCCACCCTAAAAAAGACATAGGGCCTCATTACCGCCTGGTTACCGCCGGACTCGTATTACCATTCCGCCTCCGTGATTCCCGGAATTACAAGGGCATTACAACCCCGGTTTTCCGGGAATCACGGAGACGGAATGGCGTTAATCCCCATTCCCATTGAGTCCTATGGGACTCGATGGGAATGGAGATCATGGAAACACCGGCAGCATCTCGCAATGCTGCCGGTGTTTCCTCGTCCACCTGCAGGCGGGCGGTGTTAAACCCTCCTGGTCAGACCTGGCGGGAACATCACCTCCCGCCTGCAGGATTTGTGATCCCCCGGCATGGAAACAATGGTAGCGGCGGGTTTACCGCCACCGCTGTTTCCATACCGGGCGATTTGTAATGAGGCCCATAATCCTATTAATCATTTACCCAGGTTTATCTATTGATTTTGCAATATCTGCATGGGTACTAAAAAGGTTCCCTATTATTTCAAAAATAATTCTCCTTTCAGTGCGCAACATGTGCCCAGCAGTAAATCTTTTAACATACGGTGCACTTTACTATACAAAATGCAACGGGTTCTACTTTTATTCAAACCAAACCATTCCTTGAACCCATTGCAGCGGGTTTCTTTTCTATTGATATGCACAAAACAGCGTAGCTATCCCGTCACCATCCTTAATAAGGCTTCAGACATCACTGGTGTACCAATGCTGTCATGTAGCCACAATGCTCCAGAAGTACTCAAAAACACCCTTTCCGCAGACACCGCTACTTTTCATCTTGGTGCTTTTCCTTCTAAATTTCTACTGACTAAGTTCATATATTTTAACATAATATTTTTTGAAAATACTCATTTAACCACGCCACTCTCTCTTTCACATCCATCTTATCAATATAATCATAACAAAAACTCCCTTTCACACTTATTCACTTCACTTTTTTCTTACTTTATAATGCTAATCATAAAATAAAATCTGCTCCTTTCACATTAGCTACATATTTCATCCTACTACAATGGCTACTAAGAATCACAGCGCTCGCTCCTGTGGGTCTATTCACTAACACCCCTCATGCTTCACTGGAGTGCTGCCCGCTCGGAGGTCGCCCCTCCTTTTCCAACTTGCTAGCTTTGCGTGCACTGTCAACGTCACATAGGCAGAGTCACTGTACACCATTACTTCCTGGTCTGTGCGATTTCTCCTAGTGCGACAATCAGCGCCACTAATTCAGCAACCTGTGCCGAAAAGTGGGACGGTAGTCATACACTTGTCAATGCTTCAAATTTCTCCATTAGACATGTATTTTACCCCAGCAGCACCTGTATCTCCAAGTCTATTACCCTGATCGATTCTTGAAGAACCGTCAATGAAGAGAGTCTCCCCCACTGCCAATATGTCTTTATCCTCAAGGGTTCATCATGAAATTCCTTAAAATACAAACATAGACCTGCTCGATTTCTACCAGTGTTTTCCACTGCAGCCATGGCAGAATTCTCCTTTTTATGCATATTGAACGCTGTCATCGTTGGTCGCAGGGGGAATAACCCCTCCTAACTAGGTCCAAAAAAATAGTAATCCCCTCTGATACACACAAGGCCCACCCTACTGTGAGTCTCTACATGTGCACATTTTTATCATCTTAGTACCATTTGCATATGGCAAAAAAGATATTCCTCAATATGGTTTAGTCATCCTTAAACTGGAGTCTCCTCAATATTCCTTCTTTCCTTCATCAACCCCCCTCTTTTATTCTCCTCAACTTCATTCAACAAATCTTTATCCATAATAAACTGGCATTCTTCATCATTTCTTAATCAAAATATTCCTAACATAAAAACACACCGTACTCTAATTAATAAACCAAATCATTTATAATTCAATTTTTCTTATTACTAAATCTCAATCTGCAATACATACAAATGTCTGTGTTAACAATACCCACAACACAAGCTTGTCACACTCTCCAATAAAAACGGTCAATCCTTCAATAAATACATTATTCTTACAGCTCCTATAAAGTCTTAAATATTTGTAACATTTTCCAAACATCAAAATTTGCTCTGTCATATATATGTACACATTGCATCAGTGTCTTGCTTAAAAAGAATGAAAAAGTTTTACCTCGCAAGTCAACGGTAACACCCCTCTTTATTCTAAAAAATAATTGTGTCCTCTACTCATACTCTGCTACATCTTCATGGGTGACTGCCCTGGCTATCTTTATAGCGACGTCATCACCATCTGTTTTTCCTAAAGCCTTGTAGCATCCTCAGCACTCACTTTTGCTGCACTGTCTGACCCTGAGCAAACCCACTTTCATTCCCATTTCCATTCCTACTGCAAATATGCGTGCAGCTTGTCGTCGTCCTTCTGACCATAGGGTTGCCCTTTTTTTTAGATCGATCCAGCCGCCTCAAAAATCTTTTGGCGCCCGAGAGATCGGGAGGTCTGGACTCAATCACCTAACTTCTTTGTTGTTTCCAATGAACCACCTTCAAAAAACCCTATATTTGACCCTCATCTTTAACCTCTTTAGTGCCAACTCGTCCTTGGAAGTGCATACGCAGTGCCAAGGACGAGATAGCTCATCCTTTTTGGCACCTTGTTTTGTGTGATCCCTGCAAAGCAGGGATCACACAAAACTGTGATCCAACCCCCGGGCTATGTGAGGGGGCGGTCCCCCCTCACTGCCAGGGGGCTGGATTACCTACAGTTTCATGTCGGCGTGTGTAAAGCACGTCGGCGTGAAACTGAAAGTAAAATCACTGCAGCAGCCGTTTTCGGCTGCTGCAGTGAAGAAAGAAGGTAAGAGCCCTTGATTTCTCCGCGTCGATCTCCGGCTGTATTTCAAGCCAGAGATCAAGGTGGGTCTCGTTGCAAAGGGGAGATTCTCCCCTTCCCAACGATACCCATTATGTGGCATTTCTGCTCACGGATCAATACATATCCGTTTGTGACGTGGGGGGAGGAGGGGCTGCCTACTAGGTGAGCAGCCCTCTTCCCCCTGTGGCCCCAAAGCATGGGGCCACAGCGCTGGAGACCCCTGGGGGCAGATGATCACTGCCCCCAGGGGTGAAAAAAAAAATGAAAAAGTCGAGGGAAGGGGGAGGTGGAGGGAGTTTGGGGCCCTGGGGCCCACTAGACCACCAGGGATATAGGAAAAAGTGGTGTCCTTGGAAAGGGGAGGTTCTCCCCTTTCCAAGGACACCATCTACATGAGGCATTGCTGGTCACGGATTGGAGCAGAGCGCTGATCCGTGACCAGCAACCCACTGGACCACCATGGAAATGTTTGTGACGTGGGGGGATGGGGGCTGCTTCAAGTAAGCAGCCCTCTCTCCCCGGCCTCCAAAGCATGGGGGCACATATGTGCACAACTCTGGGGGCAGATGGCTGATCATCTGCCCCCAGGGAAGGGGGTCAAAATAAAATAAATAAATAAATAAATAGAACGGGGATGGGGGTGCGGGTGGGGGGCCTGGGATTTTTTTGCCCCTGTGAACTGGTGGTGGACTCCCACACCAAGTGGAAAGGGGGGGTCACCCCTTGTAGCCCTCCCTGGGGGCAGATTTATGGCCCCAGGCAGGAGTACATAAGGGCTACCAGGAACTAGTGTGTAGGCCCCCCAAAGGATGGGGCCTGCAGGTTAGACCCTCCCAGGGGAAGAGGACAAAAAAAAAATGAAAATAAGAAAAGGGAATTTCGGGTGGGATGAGGGGGGCACTAGCCACCAGGGATATATTTTACAGAAATGGGGGTGGCCCTCTCCCCTTTACCCCAAGGGGAAATGGGGCACCCCTTGTAGCCCTCCCTGGGGGCAGATATCTGCTCCTAGGAAGGGGCATCTGACTCCAGGGAGGGCTGCATGAGATGCCCCCCTCTTATCTGACCCCAGGTTGGGCTGAATGAGATGTCACCCCTGAATTTAGTGTGGTGGGGTAGAGAGTCACCTCCCAGTACATTAGAAAATTACCTGGCGGTTTAGGGTGCCCCTCAGCCCGCCCTTAAGTGTAGTGTCATTTTTGTTGTTGTTTACTATACCTGCTTTGGTGCAGAGGGGCACATTGGTGTGCCAATCTGGTGCCGGGGTGCCCAAACCTTACTGTCCCACTCACTGGGGGGCCTGTCCCACCATTTTTGGGGGCCCTCTTCCCCCCAACCCAAGTGGAGGGGGGTGTACCTCACGCAGCTGTTTGTAGGAGGCCCAGGGAGGCCTGCATGAGGGGCCCCTGCCACCCATTTGGGGTCAGGGGGAGAGGGCCCCCAAAAATGGTAGGACAGGCCCCCCCAGTGACTGGGGCAGTAAGGTTTGGGCACCCCGGGGCCAGATTGGCACATCAATGTGCCTCTCTGCACCAAGGGGAGTTGGGTTACCAAAGGAAAAAAGTGAAAATGGTGGAACGCTTTTTAGGGGGGGGCTGTGGGGCACCCCAAAGCATCTGGGAATTTTCTAATGGGAACGGGCATTAACCCCCCCCCAGCCACAATGGAGTGGGTGACAAGTCATGCAGCCCTCCCTGGGACCAGATATCTGCTTCTAGGTACGGACGCCTGAGCCCAGGGAGGAGTGCAGGACAGCCCCCCCTTATCTGCCCCTGGTAGGGCTACATGAGATGGGCCGCCCCTCCAATTCAGCCATGTGTGGATTCCCACTGGTGTCCTCTTTTGGGAAATGTGTCTTCATTTCCAGACAATTTCAGAGACATTTCCCTGTGTCCACTCACCGAAACACGTCGCAAACAACAGATGTCATACCTTCTCGCGTTCCCACAGGTGTCCCGACGAAAAAGGTACCTCACATGTGTGGGTGCACCTACCGGGGGCGCAAAAGGAAAAGGGTAACCCGCTGGTAACCCCAAGCCTTTCGCCAAAGCACAATTTGTTCATGTGGGCAACCTACAGATTTGGGCCTAGGGTGTCGAAGCCAGCAAGGAAAACAGGGAACCCCATGCATTTCCCAAAAGAGGGCACCCGTGGGAATGCACAGAGGTCTGACTTGCGTGAAGTGGCCGCAAATTTATTACCCAGAACCCCAGACAAAGTAAACATTGTGTTTTTTCCCCACCAAATATCACACTTTGTCGATGATTGTGGGGAATAAAAACTGGGGCAATTTGTGCAAGGCAGACTTCTGTGGATTCCCACAGGTGTCCTCTTTTGGGAAATGCATGGGGTTCCCTGTTTTCCTTGATGGCTTCGACACCCTAGGCTCAAATCACCTTTAGAATTGCAGCATTGCTTGGATTAATTTTACACGGGCATAACTCCCTGTCTATAGCTTCACCACTAACCTGCCCACAATTCCTCTCTTCATCATCCTGTGCATCTCAATCTACACCTAACATGTCTCCCACCTCACACGTGCCATGCCTTAGCGGCACTTTGTGTAGCACACCGCAGCAACACCTTACCATGATGACTACGTTTGACCATCCTACCAACCTGTACCTCAACGATCTGTCCCTTTGGGTCAAACACTTTACCATGAAACCCACTCCTAACCAACCTTGCACTGTGCCCATGAGGAACCTCAGACTTGGTTCCAGACTCTCCCACTTCTCCCACCATCCGACTATTACCAGCTTGCCAACCAAACCATCTCACCACGTGACAACACCCACTGCCTCCCACCACACACCCACACCTATATTAGACATCGCCCCGGATGCAAGTACCCAACACCATAGCCCCCCATCTCTTCTTAAGGCTGACCTGATCCACACTAGGTCACTCACGGCTCATGCCCTAGACATGGCTGACCTCATCATAACTCATTACTTGGACCGCATAGCTGTCAGTGAAACCTGGCTCCATGCTGCCTCAGGACCTCTTCTATCCCTAGCTATCCCTGATGTCTACATCATTATTAGAAGTGACCGTAACACTGATCAATCCAAAGGAGGTGGCGTAGCCATTATACAGAAAACCTCTATCAATGTCTGCCTCACCACTCCCTGCCAAATCACATCAGCCGAACTACTCACTGCCAAGCTAGCAATCACCCCCTACCAGACAATCACACTCCACCTCAAATACAGACCTCCCGGTCATTTATCTACATTTGCTGAGGACCTATCCCACATCCTCGCTAACAACACTAAGACCAAGTCTCAAATCCTTGTATTAGGTGATTTCAACCTTGCCTACCAAGACCCCAATGATGCCTCTGCCCATGATATCAACAACCTGCTACTTAACTCAGGCTTCACACAACAGGTCACTTTGCCAACCCACTCTAAGGGTAGGATTCTTGACTGGATAGCTGACCTAAATTGTGACACTATCATCAAATCTAATCAACCATGTGCCTGGACAGACCACCACCTAATCACATTCAGCATCCCAACTAGAATCATCCACACTACTCCAGATATTGCACCGCCACCACCACAAGAAATAAGCGCAACATAACCTGTGCTAAATTACTCCCACTCATCATCACTGCTCTCAATGATCTCTCATCCTCTTACTCTGATCCTACAGTCTTGGTAGGCACGTACAACCAGACGATGCTGAAAGCCCTTGATATTATTGCTCCTGCCAAACTCAGAAAACCAAACCCCATGCCCACCTCCACTCTTGGTTCATGCCACAGTTGAGAACCCTACGCAAGGAAAAAAGAACCCTCGAAGCTTGCTGGAAAAGTAATCCAATGGAAGCTAACAAAGCATGTACTGCCTTAGCTACTCTCAATTACAAAGAAGCCATACTTCAGACAAAAAAATAGACGTACAACAAAAACGCATTGAAACAGCCCAATCTAACACCAAGGAGCTATTCAGAATTTTAAAGGAACTGGAATCCCCCACCACTCCACCAGACACCTGTCCTAAAGACAGTACCTAGTGTGCGAACATTCAAAAGGCCCTCCTTGGAAAAATTGTCACTCTGCAAACAAAAACCAATTTAAAAAAAATTAGTTTGCAGGACAGCCTGCACCACAAAACTCCCCAGGTTAATATTAACGCCAACCCTGAATCCTTGAAACCATTCAGCTTCGCACCCCTCTCCATCATCGAAGTTGAACACATTATCAATAACCTTAAAACTTCCAATTGTCAGGGGGACCCATGCCCTGCCACCATTATCAAAGAGGCCTAGCATAACCTAGCGCCCTTTATCACCACACTCATAAACTCCTCATTTAGCTCGGGCATTGTCCCGCACAACCTCAAGGATGCTTGGGTTATCCCTTTCCTCAAAAAACCCACCTTGGATGCTAACATACCCACCAATTACAGACCACACTCCCTTTCCTTCTAAAAATTCTGGATCGTGCTGCTTACTTGCAGATCCAAGATTATTTGGAAACTAATAAACTCCTGGCACTAAGGCAATCTGGTTTCCGTCCCCAATACGGTATAGAAACTGCTCTCTTAGACCTTAAAACCCAGATTGAAGACCTAAAAGACAAGGGTAAACTTGCCCTCCTACTCCACTTAGATCTCTCTGCGGCTTTTGATTTAGTAAATCACCAAATCCTCTGCCGCCAACTCAAAACCGCCGCCCACTTCTCGGACAAAGCCACAGCCTGGATCACTTCCTTCCTTGCTAATAGATTTATGAGGGTCTTCTCCCCCACCGCCACCGCTGATCCTCACCAGTCACTTTTGGAGTTCCTCAAGGATCATGCGTGTCCCCGACACTCTATAATGTGTTTACAAAACCCCTTTTCAACATTTTGGATTATCTGTCACTTATACTAACTACGCCGATGACACCCAGATAATCATCCCTATCACAGGTGACCACAAAGCCGACTTGCTAGCCATCAACGCCATTTACCAAGTCATCCAGGCCTGGATGGCCCAGCACGAACTGTGCTTGAATGATGAAAAGACCGAGATTCTCATCCTTGGCTCCCATCAACGACTCAGTAAACTAGACGCATCGTTTAAATCTTTCACCATTGATGGTAACACCATCAAAGTGGCTAAAGATGCAAAAAATGCTTGGAATCTACATCGATTCCACTCTCTCACTAGCTAGGCAAACTAATGCAGTCTCATCGGCTGCCTCTTACACATGCAAACATATCACAGCATGCCTCCCTTCCTATCTCCAGCCAACTGCACTACACTAGCTAGGACCATGGTCCTATCTAAAATTGATTACTGCAATGCACTCTACCTGAACACCAACCAATGTAACATTAAAAAGCTACAAATCATCCAAAATAATGCCATCAGAGCAGCTCTTAACCTACCCAGGAACCTCCACATCTCTGACACTAGACAGAGTCTTCGCTGGCTCTCAGTCTCCCAAAGAGTCCCTCTTAAAGCACTTGCGCTCACACACAAAAGCCTCGCAAATCAAGCACCCAGCTACCTAGCCAGTAGATTTACACTACACACCGCCGTGAGACCACTCAGAAGTGCCCAAACTAACTGCCTTGCTATCCCACCGCGGTTCAACCTCCATAGATCTGGCTGTCGTAGCTTCCCGGTCGTAGCTTTGAAACTATGGAACACACTACCTAATCCTCTTAGAGCTGAATCTACCTTCCCAGCTTTCAAGAGCAAAGTCAAAACCTGGTTGTCTGCCCAAGACATGCCTTGACCGTGCTCCTTGTCCTCTGAGTCATTTATAACCTATACTATAAATTTGCACATATACTGTATTTCCTGTATAACTTGCATATTCTCTCCTAATTCACTGTCTCTACTGTACACTTCACTGTTCTGTTCTATGCCTGTAACTAAGTGACGCACCCGGATGCTCTGGGGCCTGGTGCGCTATATAAATAAAATAAATACAAATACAAATACAAAGTGTATCAACAAGCCCAGTCCATATATGTTTAAAGCAGTCTTGTTTCCTGCTAACATTTTCTACTACCTCAATGTACCAAGTTTAGCAGAGTTCTTCGATGGTTCATCGCCGGATCCCTCTTGAGTGGACTCCATTTAAGGCAGGAGCTATCAGTCATCGAGATTCCTATGAAGAAATGTGAACACTGTTGTTGAGGGTGCAGCTTTGACCTTCGCGGTACTCGTCGCTGATCACTCGTGGACGTCATGTGAAGATGAGGCATGCGGTACACCTTGATGACGAGAGTTTGTTGCCGCAAAGCAGACTGATGAAGAACGTAAGCCCCACCTAGAATGTTGGGTCATCTGCGTTTGGCGTTGTTGATCGTGTCTCGACCACGGCTGGCTTTTGGATCTTCATCAGCATATATGTGGCCTTCGGGTGGCAGGAAACCCACCGATGGATTCTCCTCAGTTCGTCGATGACCTCGACTTTCTCTGGCAGGACAAAGTGGTTGACAGTGATGGCAAGGGAGTCCTCGATTTCAGAGTGTCTTAGGCAATGGAGCGTTGTGGCTCTGGTCGACGAGGTTACTGCGGTACTCCGAACGTCGGTCAACAGTGATGGTCGTAGACGGCCTCGACGTCCTGGTGCTTACTTCAATGTTTCTCTGCGGACCTCTTCTCCAGTCGGCAGCCTTTTGAGAACTGACTACCAGGGTGCCTTGATGAAGTTGAGCTGGTGCACAATGTTCCCTCTTAGCTCGGGAAGAGACTCCTAGCCAGGCCCTCTCTTGGATCAGTTCTTGGAGACACAACAGCTTTCGGATTGCATTGAATGAAAGCAGCAGCAGATCCTTCTTCTTCCAGCTGGGCTTCAAGGTTAAGCATCAAGTTTTGACTTCAGCTTCTGGACAACTGTGGTAAGTGAGAGGTCCCCAAATATACTGTTCTGTCTCTCATTCACACTGCTGAGCCAGGCCCAGACAGCCAATCATTCAGAAGGGCATTCAGCAGGCAGGAAGCCAATCAGGCTCACAGTGCATTCAGGCCATTCTTTTCCATCCAGACACTCACAACAAGAAATGTGGATTGGGGCAAGAACCCAGCCTTTCAGCACACCACACTGCATTCATACCAGTTTTGGGCAGGGCTACCTCATTCATTGTGTCACACTCCAGAAACCAGACACCCATAACATGAAATGTATTTTGGTCACACACTCCATTCACCCAGGTCCCACCCAAACGGTGTACCCACAACATACAGTCATTGGAAAGGCTCCAGCCAGTCTGGCTTTGACCTCCCCACAATACCATATATGGAACTTCCACACAAAAGTTTGTCAGGGGAAGGGACAGAGTCAGTGCTTCCCAGGACTTTGGGAAACCAAAACAAGGTAACAGGCAATAGAAAGCAAAGGCCAGAGGGGCCATAATGTCTTCTACCAGGAATCAACAGATTCCAATGGCAGGGCCTGGGTATCCCAAAATGAATGATACTCAGAGAACTTCTCAAATTCAGCATGGAGCTGCCACCAGCCCATACCCTGCTCTGTGGGCCACACACAGGTGCCATCAAACATTCACTAGGGGTACAGGGTTGTACCCCCACCCATGTATGCCATAAGGGTATCTCAAGGGTCTGTTCACCACAACCAAAAAGAGGAAGAGCTGCACTGCTAGGAGTCCAACATGGACTCCTGTGCAGAAATCAACACAGAACACACATGAAAAAGGGGTACAGGACAAGGACAGGGAGGCCCTGTCCCTCCAATGCATTTCCAGCATCACAAGTGCCATGAGAATGTGATTTCCCAAAAAGAACATAGTACATTGGTTTGTTTTTTGATTCGGGTGTTCAGTGTGTTCTGTTGATTGCAATGGGTTTTAGGGCATTCACGATATTCTAAGTCGTCATTTGCACATTTTTTCTGAGATCGTTGGCAGTATTTCTCAGCATTTATGTTTTGTTCCTAAACATTATGTCTGAGTCACTGTGAATATACTTCTGCATTTGAATCCATCAAAAATGTGCTTCAAGATATGCATGCATTGACACGAAAGGCAAAATGGAAATACACAATGGTTTCCACTGAAACTAACGTAATTTTACTGCCTGGTGCCCTTCCCAATAGGTAGACCATAACCTAACAGGGTGAAGTGCAAAGCAATGCTAAGTAAAGGTTTTTTTTAATTCTTTTTACCATTTATTACCATTAGCAAAGAACCCTGCTATGTTTTAGTTTATGCATCATTATATTTTATATAGGCTTATATTTGTATAATCACATAGACATGACTTTAGATGTTTGTTTTTAACAAAGCATCATCTCCAAAGACAAACACACTGCTTATACAACCAAGATACACTTGGTTAGGGTATTTTCATTACATCAGCCATTATCCCCTGCAATTAAACTATTATCTCGCAGGACAAATAAAGCTTGCAGGACTTCACAGGATATAGCCTGTTGTAACTGCTGGACAGAGGTACTTCAAAGAGATCAGAGTGTGATGTGTTTTGGGCAAGGTGGGACCGTTAGTGGGTTGAAATGGCCATAAGGGGTAGGTAAATAACCAAACAACAGCCACGGGCTTTGTGTCGCTGCTCACATGCATCCTCTCTCCTATTTTCACATCCTATGACAATAGTTTTGGCTTACAGGCAGTGCTTCAGTGCCACATGATAGCCAAAACTAAAAGAAGTAGATACACAAAGAACAACCCTAATGCCACCTCAGGTTTGCAGTGGTGCCTAGGAGTAAAATAATAACATGTGGAAAAGGAGAGCAGCAAAAGGAAAAGTCATGCCCAAAAACAATCTGTGTGTCCACCAAAGTAAAGTGGTCTGGAATTCTATTTGCTTTACCTCACCCCTAGGGAGACAGCCACACGTTGTCCCCTTCAACAGTAGGACCTGCAAGGTAACCTCTCAACAAATCACCGTGACCCTGTGGCAGAGTAGGTTGAAAGGAGGTAATGGCAGATATCAGCATGTATGACCTCACGAGGCACACCAGAATCACAAGTAAGCCTGCAGACATGTTCAAGTAAGCCTGCAGACATATCTTGGTGGGGGTGAAGGGGGGCTGATTAGTTTTGTTTCATTTTACTTTTAGTAGATTTTATCTGTGATTTATGTAATTCCAAGAAAACTAAGTAGGATATGGCTCGGCAATTTGTTATCTGCAATATAAGGCAATGATGTTTGATATCAGTTGAAATTCTCATTCGTGGAATACATGTGTTTTTGTATTCCTGCTTTTGAAACACCCTTATGTTTTGTAGGGTATTTTGTGTAGATTTGGGGCCTAGCAGTATTTTTTTACCACTAAGAATAAAAGTAATTTAGCAATAATCACTCCCTGCATTCAGATTGGGTTTGGTATTATAGTGGTATTGTGGCTATGTATTATTTCAGTACACAGATACATTTAGTTGGTATGCATTTTGTTGTGGTATAGTGATGAGCATAATTTCTTTGCCTTATTTGTGGCCCCAACATACGAAGCCCCTTTCTTTTGTTTAGACTGTTCTTGTGATCTCTAGAGGCCTCAGGCTTCTACATTATTCAAGAACACCACATTTTCATATGGAGTGCCACTTATGGCTGTTATCACTGATTTATCTACACCAGTGAGCTATGCTTCCATAAAATATTCACAATAACATGTGGTATAATCACTAATTTATTTACATTAGTGAAGCTATTTCCAGAGGCCCTCTCTCTGCTGACTCATGTACGTCCAGCAGACTATCAGATTGTGTTCCACTCAGAAGTCACGCACACATATACACTGAGTGGAACCACGCACACAGCTATTTATAACTACTCATAACATAACTTTTTCCACATGGGAAGCTTGGCATATATTACCTAATAACCTCCCCTTTTATCAGGTGATATGGGCTAACTGCACCAGAGAAAAAACAGAAGCAAATAGACGCCTTTACACAGATTGTGATTTACATCAGTTTCATTTCAAAAATCATACATTACCAGTTTTGCGAGGCAGTCTTTTCTAGAATAAACATAAGAGAAGCAATTACAAAATACATGGCATTTCATTAGATTCTTTGCAACAATAAAAAGAACAGTGCATCAGTTGACTTGCATTTCTGAATGGCAAAATTAGAATGCAGCTACCGCTACGCTGCCTGACTGAAATAGATTTCATTCACACACCGCATTTTCGCTTTGTGTAAGATAATTACCAGCAAAATTGTAGCAGTTCAGCATGCGAACTCTCTGGACAGGTCGCTTTCTTTAAATGGCTCGGGGCTTCCTTTTAGAGCACCCCGCGAGAACATGCAGTTCCAATCTGCACTCTTTGGTCCTCAAGCCGGTGCCAATTGACTGGAATCTCCAGCCTGTGAAGGTCAGCAGTACACTGGAACAACGCCCCTCAATCAGGCAGCCCCACAGCAACTCCCGCCAAGTCCTCACCGAAGCTGTGCAAAATGTCCACTGCCTTCTTCCTCCCCGAGATTCACCAAGAGACCTCTGTTACAGCCCCTAATGTGACGTGCATTCAATAAAAATCTATCATGTTGTCTTGAAAAGGGGAAAATCTTCCTCGGGACCAGCCCTTGAGAGCAAAAATTACCCAAATCAGCCCAAAATACAGGTTCTATTGTGCCAAGCAGTGAACACATGCTAGTGACAAATGACACCTTCAAAATGTTTACCATTTATTATAAAAAGCATAAATAGTAAAATTTAGCAGCACCTGGGGATTCAAGTTAGAGAAGATTACAAAACACAAAACTTAGAGAAATAGAAAATATAGAGAAACATAGAACTTAGAGAAACATAGAGAAACACAGTCTTACGCCCCTTCAATCAGCACTGGGAGACCCTGGCCCTCATAAGCTAGCTGTTGCCAGCCCCGCTCAGATGACAGCGCTGCAGGGTGCCGACAGAGCATCAGGTTCCGGACACTCCATCTTGCTCGAACCAAATCCACGGATCGATCTCCTACCTGATCCATGTGGGCATGCATTTTTGTAATCTCATGCTGTCAGTCCATGACGCACAGTTCCAGAACTTTCCCTTTGCAAAAAATAGGCTTGCTCATGGAAAAAACCAACTCTCTCTGAGATGCTCCCTGCTCGCTCCTACCCCTCCCTTGGAGCCCTCTCTGCGAAAGCACTGGAATGTCCTTATCAGCGTGTGGGCAAGGCCGTACCAGGCCTTCTCAGGGAAACAGGATTTGTTTACGAAGCCATGCAGGGCTACAGTTAGAAATGCAGAATATTCTAAGAGAAGCCGAGATGAATTAACCCCATGTGAGCAAGCTCTAAAAGGCATGCACTCATAGCTTAGTGTTCATAGCGCTTAAGATTGGCTATCTAAGCGCTATATAGGTGCCATAATGCTCCAAACACTCCAATAATGTCTCTATTAGCTACAGAACTGGGGCCTTCGCCCTGCCTGTCTATCTACAATGCATAATGTGACCTACCACCCATACTAGGCCTGCATATTCCTTGTAGCTCACTACTGCATAATGGAGGTGCTACAACAGACTACTGTCAGCATTTAGCACATACTTTGAATAAACTATTGGCTTTCAGCGGCTAATGCTGTCATCTAAAGCCCTGATTGGCAAATTTGCATTTTGTGTATCACAACATTCCACCCCTATTCAAAGTGTGGGCGACAATGCTGGCTAATACCCATCAACATAGTATGTAGTGCAGTGATAAATGAGGTGGTAAAAGACCTTGGGGCTTTGCAAGAGGTTTAAGCAAACTATCTTCTAGCGGTTAGTCATCGTGGCATGCAAGGTTAGTAAAAACACTACCTAAACAAAAATGTACACAAAGTGAACATGGATATTCACTCTAGCCAAAACCTGGCCTACACAAAAAATACCTACACAAAGTGAACATGGATATTTACTCTAGCCAAAGCCTGGCCTACACAAAAATACCTAAATAATTATCGTATAACTGATTGTCAGTTAAAAAGCAGCATGCAGTTAGAATATCAAGGCAATCCGGTGTAGTCGAATCTACTATGCACTATTGCATTTATGTATGGTTACCAATTCTAAACCTGCCAGCCTTTCACTCTAAGGGCCTACCCTCCCCCTGATCCCAGGGCATTCAAACGTGACTATGGGCTGTGTGATTAGACACTTCCCCCATGTATGTGGAACCCAACCAAAAACCATCTAATTTCATGAGCAAGGTGAACCCATGGGCACCAGGTTATCTAAATAAAAACAATTCTACTAATTTGCATTAAGGCATGGCATGTGTTATTCATGCAATCAAAAGCAAGCGGTTTAATCCATATGTTTGCTGGTAGCTGTAGCTCTGTGTGCCAGTGGGTTGAGGATAGTCACCCCCACTCGGAGCGAAAAGCCAACACCTGCTGATTTAACAATGTTCGCCATAAAATGCATCATGTGTATTTAGCAGTTTTGTTGACCTGCCCTATGGCCGAAAAAATGCCTTCATAACTAAAGTTTTGCCATCTGCAGTGGTGGCCAATACTTGTAGCAGTGTTGGGCGTATCAATGGACCTCACTAGGCCAGAAGTTTTATAGCAGAGCTGGCATCAGAACCCATAGTGGCTAGCTTATTGTGCACAGTTTCTATGTCAAAATTGTTTAAAGCTTCTGTTACCCCCCGCTGCTCCCGCAATTAATGAATTTAGCTCCCTAGCTATGCGCACTCTAGTGATGGGCTATAGAAATTGACTCCATTTGTAGCAGCTTGGTAGTACTAAGAAAACATTGCCTTAGTACTAATATATTACGCTCCTGCTTGCATAACCCTGCTGCCCCAACAATTCATAAATCATTTTCCTGTCTACGTGCAATGTAGTAGTTTTTTAAAAAAAAAAACAAAAAAAAACAAAGCATCTCTGGTTAAAGCAATTCAATTGGAAGAGCAAAACATTTCTTTTTTTCAGATTCATCTCAAAAAGTGCATTTAAAAACAATTTTTTTCAATGTGTTAGCATTCAAGTGCTGAGTCACACAGCTGTTTGTGGCGCATGATGTCACAGTCCACAACCCACTGTCCACAGTCCTTTAAACAAGAAAGGCAAAACATATCAACCAGGTTATTTCCAGCAACTGAATCATTTGAATGTGCAGCATCAAATGTTTGATAACTAGCCAAGTCTGCACCGTGCCAGTTCAGCAAAAGTTATTACTCTGTTGGACACTTCTCGCAGGTTGCAGAACAAATGTCCTCTTAAGTCATGCATGTTAGCAGCATTGAGTGCGGTGCAGGACATGTTCAAAGTTCACATATCATCTCGCAGTGACCCGCTTTCTCTGAGAATGCGTCTGCTTGACTGATCAGTGTCACCCGCAAATTGCACACATCTACCTCAATCATGGCATGCAACTGTCTTGGTTTTTTGCCCAGGCAAAATACAAACAGAAATGTTAGGATTTCATCAAAAGTACAATGTCATTGTTATTCACGTTAGGATGTCATCAAAACTACAATATCAGCGTTATCCACCCCTTCCCTTAACACCACCCCCACCTTCAGAAGTCTCATCAGGTAAGTACACACTTTATCATTGCTACCACAATTATTGGTCACCCTTCTTTGTGTTACTGGGGGATTATTTACACTCAACCATACGGGGTGTAATTGCCTAATCACAAACTCATTTGTGCAATGCGATCATAGTTGGTCAATGGTACTTCAGACTGATCTGTGATTTTACAAAAGCCATATAATAGGTACCCAGGTCGCACTTCTCAATGGATCAATGCTTTTCTTTGTCACCAGAGCGATCACGAATGTCAGGCGCCAACTTGCTTCCAGTGTTTCATGATCTTGATTTAGGATGCCTTGCTGCCATCACTCCATTTTTTCAAAGTGGCATCACTCCATATTTCATAGGTAAGGTCCTTTAGTCCAATAGGCTTCTGGATCATGGCTATATATGGTTATACTCCAAAGCCTTGCAAAACGGCTACCTTTGTCAGTTTTGCTTCCATCTGGAACGCCATAATGTCTTTGTCAGTTACTCCAGCCCTGGCAATGTAGCTTGCATTTTGACAGCTGTGTATTTTCACTTCTCAAAGCGCCTAGAGGTTTCTTCTCCAGTGCACATCGCTTTACTTCATTTCACATCACATGGAGTACTGGGATGCAGCTTGCACAGCAATGTCTCTTCACTTCACATCACATGGGGCATGGGGATGCAGCTTGCACTGCAATGTCACTTGACATGGGCAGCTGTGTTTTCTTAGCCCATTCACAGATGCACAGTTTCCCCAAATGTTCAGATGCGCGATGCGCCCAGTCTGCCATCTGCATGCAGCATTTCTTTTCCTTGCAGTTTTGATACTGGGCAAATTCTTTACTTCTGATCAGCTCTGTTATTGCATGCCAGTGTCAGAAAGCATGCGTGCGTCAGCATGTGTAAGGTAGATTGTGCTCTTTTTCATCTCCTCACTCACGGCAATTATTGATTAGTTTTGTTTCAGCATTCTGTCTTTGCACCCCCTCCTCAGTCTTTGCTCACACTGACGGTATCTCTCACAGGGGATGGAATGCAGGAATGTCATTGTTTATCTTTCCTGTGCACACGGCAGCGCCATACGCACGCAGCAAGCTTGTCTCTTTGCCTATAACTCATAAACTGGGGCTGCTTCAAAGGAAGGCACTCGTTTCAGACAGTTCACCCAGATTAACTGTTTTCTGCACTGCTTCAGCAACTCAGAAAAGCTCCCATATCTGCCAGCTTCTGTAAACACCATTTTACTGAACAGGAGTGCGGCATTCTGCTTTCCTGCCTTCCTCCAACAGTTTTTTTTTCGCGCACCTCGCCCAAGACAGTGCAAGTTATCTTCAAGGCACAAGCTCTGCACAGCAAGACTCTTATTTTCAAAAGAGGCACTTCTTCTTGTCATTAGATTCAACTCCATGTAATTTTGAAAATCTGCAAAGCGTCTTTTAGCTTGTTTAAACTGATCAATGTCCCATTTAAAGGCATACATTTTTCTTTTTCCTCGTAACCTTGTAGTTTGGCTTCACAAACTCACTCCAATGCACTGTGCGATCTTTAAAAAGAACCCGCAACCCACTAAATCTTTGTGCTGTCTCATCACACACAGATTTTTCATTCTGTTGTACCATTGCCAAATTAAAACCAATTATTTCAGTGCATTTAAAACATGTAATGTGTAGTGCAGCTCCCTGCACGTTTTCTGCAAGAGCAACCCACACTCTATATGGCTTGTGGGCTGTTAATGTGTCAACAACATTTTTCACCATATATCACAGTCAACAGGTCATTATTTCCAAAACATACATCACTTAATAGCAACAGCACTTTAATCCATGACATAGCGTGGGAACAGTCACATACTCTAGGGGCAATTTAGGGGCAATTTAGAAAAATATAAATTGTCTTTTTCCCCAAACCATTGCAAACTGATTCTGCAATTTCAAATCAATACACAAAAATCGAAAATCCAAATACCACTCACTCACTTTCTTTTTTTAAGTGAGTCTCTCACCCATTGTAAGCATGGCACAGCTAAAATGCAATGTAGCCATTTTAGTGTGTTTCCTTAAACAAAATACACCACCAGCACATGGAATTTACAGTTGCCAAAAAACAAACCCTTTAGGCTCTCAACAATGATGTTACTCTTTCTCCTAAACCCCGCTCATTCCCACATCATCTTCAGGAATGTCAACACTTCAAAAGCATACATTTAAAAAGCGAACCTTCGCCTCCTCACATTACAGCCCCCCACTCGCTAGCACACTGGAGCTGGATCTCAATGTTTAAATCAATATTCCTAATTTGCATGTCAAATCCTTGCAACTATTTTCCTGCCCTCATGACAGAATAGAGTGAGAACTCTGACTCACTTTGCATTCCAAATTACAACTTTAACTGGGGAAACCGTATGATAAAAATTCTTTCCTAATTGAACATGAATCTTTCTTCACCATTCATTGGAGTGCTTTAAACATAGCCATTTTCCCGCTTGTTTATCGCCTTGTGCTCCCTGGCTCTGTTCCCAAGCAGTAAGTCAGCCATGACTGATTTACTGAAGGGGAAAGTCTTAACTACACAAGCTATCGGCCGCGGCAAGCCGACACAAAAATGCTGTCTATTTGATGTCTCAGAGCTGCAGTGAGACCACCAAGGAATGCGACAGCCTGCTCCTCACTCTGCACTGTGTTCTCGCATACACAAATTGTCATTTCACAGCAAGGCACTGCTCTGCACAAATCCCACCGCTGCCGCCAAATGTCTTGAAAAGGGGAAAATCTTCGTCGGGACCAGCCCTTGAGAGCAAAAATTACCCAAATCAGCCAAAATACAGGTTCTATTGTGCCGAGCAGTGAACTCATGCTAGTGACAAATGACACCTTCAAAATGTTTACGATTTATTAGAAAAAGCATAAACAGTAAAACTTAGCAGCACCTTGGGATTCAAGTTAGAGAAGATTACAAAACACAAAACTTAGAGAAATACAAAATATAGAGAAACATAGAACTTAGAGAAACATAGAGAAACACAGTCTTACGCCCCTTCAATCAGCACTGGGAGACCCTGGCCCTCATAAGCTAGCTGTTGCCAGCCCCTCTCAGATGACAGCGCTGCAGGGTGCCGACAGAGCATCAGGTTCCGGACACTCGATCTTGCTCGAACCAAGTCCACGGATCGATCTCCCACCTGATCCATGTGGGCATGCATTTTTCTAATCTTGTGCTGTCAGTCGTGACGCACAGTTCCAGAACTTTCCCTGTGCAAAAAATAGGCTTGCTCATGGAAAAACCCAACTCTTTCTGAGATGCTCCCTGCTCGCTCCTAACCCTCCCTTAGAGCCCTCTCTGCGAAAGCACTGGAATGTCCTTATCAGCGTGTGGGCAAGGCCGTACCAGGCCTTTTCAGGGAAACAGGATTTGTTTACGAAGCCATGCAGGGCTACAGTTAGAAAGGCAGATTATTCTAAGAGAAGCCGAGATGAATTAACCCCATGTGAGCAAGCTCTAAAAGGCATGCACTCATAGCTTAGTGTTCATAGCGCTTAAGATTGGCTATCTAAGCGCTATATAGGTTCCATAATGCTCCAAACACTCCAATAATGTCTCTATTAGCTACAGAACTGGGGCCTTCACCCTGCCTGTCTATCTACAATGCATAATGTGACCTACCACCCCTACTAGGCCTGCATATTTCTTGTAGCTCACTACTGCGTAACGGAGGTGCCACAACAGACTACTGTCAGCATTTAGCACATACTTTGAATAAACTATTGGCTTTCAGCGGCTAATGCTGTCATCTAAAGCCCTGATTGGCAAATTTGCATTTTGTGTATCATGACACATGTCATACCCTCCTTCTTCAAACAATAGCTTACTTTTCAGTAAGAAACTGTATCCACTAATTTCCTGCTTATTCATGTTTTGTTTCCTTAGCAAGGACCGTGAAAAGCACAGAGAAAGCAAAATGTCCGTTTAAAATGAGTTTCAGCCTGCCTCATTTTGCACTTGGAGAGCACATTATGATATTAATAAGTTAAAATCATGTTAGAACTGTTAATTATATTAGTTCATTAATCCTCTAATGTGTCTCCTGCAACAGAGGCATTTCAGGTGAGAAAAAAAAATGGTGTGTTTTTAAATGTGAAAATAAATTATATGTTTTTGACTGTGTAGCCTGTCTTCATTTACATATCCATATGTTACACCGGCAACACATGGCTTGCTGTACCGCATTATAGCAATACATTGATCCCATGCAGTGGTGCTGCACTCCAAAAACACGCTAAATAATCCTACATATCCCCTCCTTTTTCTGAGAATTTTGGCCATGGTCCAAGCCACAATTGGAAGAAATTCAAATTGCCCCCTTTCTTCTTATAACATGTAGCAATCCAACAAAATCAATACTCATATGTGAGGAAATAAAACTGAAAAGTCACTGTTCAATCATCATAATATCAAAATTCATCTTTGAGTCCATCAGTTCTTATAAAACATTTTACATTTTTCTTCCCAATGGAAGTGTCCATAGTCCAGTGTTTTAATTTTATACTTGAAGTTAATCACAAAACAATAAAATAAAACAAATAGTTAAAATAAATAATTAACATAACAGATTAAAATAATTAATTAAAATAATAAATACGTGGAACTCCATACTCCGGGACACTTGTCTGCCTCTGATCTGTCCCGACCAGCGATATCACATCATTTGGTTCATTCAGGTGCTCTTCCATCTTGGCACTCTTGGATCCTTTTTCCATAGAAGTCATCTTTTCTTTGGCATTCTGGTTATTTTGTCTTCACCTCCACCCGCAGGCAGGCATAATTTGATCTTCTTCCAGTGGACTCCAAGACTCCATCGTCTCCCGTGTCCTCTGGTCCCGTGTCCTCCAAGTACAAATATGTTAATATTCTAAATCAAATAGAAAAGAAACAAATTAAGTATATAGCACAACACTAACTTCACCCTTTTTAAATGTGAAAAAAATGATGTGTTTTTGACTGAGTAGCCTGTCTTCATTTACATATCCATATGTTACACCGGCAACACATGGCTTGCTGTACCGCATTATAGCAATACATTGATCCCATGCAGTGGTGCTGCACTCCAAAAACACGCTAAATAATCCTACAGTTTTCAGGTGTGCTAATGCCAACCTGTTTTATACTTGCATGAGGTAAATTGCGGTTTAACCCATATTTATTATTGCAGGTTGAAATGTCTGTTTCGGTTCTGCATTGTTCCCATGGTCACACCATTTCGCGTATGCACTTACTTGATACAGTCTTGAACACCACTAATGTGATGAGGAGGCTGGAACCTCTTTATTTGTCCTCTTCTACAGGTTGCTCACAATCATTTCTGTACAGGAGCATTGGGGTACTCAGGTTTCCATTCCATATCATGTTATTTCCACCCAGAGCACTTAGAATCACATAGTGCCTATCCACACTGTTCTGCACTGCATGTTTGCTTACACATCGGCCATAATTGCAGGTAGTCCTATAAAATCCAGAGTGTACTACAGCAGTAGCATGAGTTACCAATTTAAAGTTGGTGTTGAAGCAGCATGTAGAAAAAGGGCTTCTTCGTTCGATAGATAATTAATTACCTGAAAGGGCCTTCTCCAATAGATAAAAAGTGTTTTGTGAAACTTGAGGGCAAAATTCATTATAAGAGCACCGTTTATCAAAAAAAATAAAAGATTCTGTGATAGGAACTGGGTATCCTCCTTTTATGCAGTAAAGGGTGGAGACTCAGTGACCTTCTGGAAACGTGTAGCAGCCTCTGCGGGAAAATGTGCTTCCTTAATATAAGGTTGTATTGGGATGGATGCCTGGCATAGTCATTTTAGGAAGCTTTACCAGGAAATAAGACCTAACATTAAGAGCAAAGCTAATATAGACTACCCCAAGGGCCACAGATATTGCTAGGAGCCCAGACATCCAAGATCACCTTACAGGAGGTTATTGAAGTGGTTGGATATCAAAAACCAGGGAAAGCCCAGGGCTATGATAAAATACTGGTGGACTTATTCAAGAACAAACCAGTAGTGTGGGCATCGGTTCTGTTTTAGCACACACAAACACTTTGAGGGAAAGACATTTTATAGGAGCTTAATTCTTTTCACATTCAATGTGTAACCTACCAGTCCCTAGGCAGAAGAACACCCTTTCCCTGTGTGAGGTGCCTGTCCCTAGGTGGGAGGTGGTGGACCGCCTATCTAATATTGAAAGAAAATGAGAGCTATCCTTAAGTCTACAATAATTGTCACTTGGTATATCTCTTGGTGAGTAAACACTGCAGTATCCACTTTAATAATGTCAACATTTCAAGGAGGAACTTTTTCCATAGTGCACCAGGCCCTATATTGTTTTATTGACCTTCCAGGAAGTGTGTTAGCAGTATATTGTAGATCAGATTCTACATAAACATTGTGACTCCTGAAATGGAGGCCTTTCAAACATGGGAGATGGGTCTTTACCTCATTCCAAAGTTAGATACTTATGTAAAGTTCAAAGACCAAAACTACGTCTGCCAGGGAAACCATTTATACCTAATGCACAAATGATCTATGTGGGTTTCAGGCAGAGCAGAGTGTTTTAGAGGGATGTGTGGTACCAAAAGGGTTATCCAAAATCTGAAGAGTTACTGCATACCAAATTATTTAAGTGCAGGTGGCTGGTTAGTATGATATGACATGATATGGTATATATAACGCACCTGTACACAAGTGTTTTTAGGCACCACAAGACAAGGGAAGAAAGACAAAG
The DNA here is from genome assembly GCF_040938575.1 of Ambystoma mexicanum. NCBI lineage: Eukaryota > Metazoa > Chordata > Amphibia > Caudata > Ambystomatidae > Ambystoma > Ambystoma mexicanum. The sequence continues at coordinate 271,592,903 of NC_090940.1, forward strand.
GGAAGATAAGACAAATTATCCTACTAGGTCTTGTGTAATTCGGACCATGCAAGTGCAAGGGAAAGGGACAGGCGGAACTGCAAGGGATAGAGGAGAGGAAGTGTGATCAGGGCAGCTTGGCTCTAAGTAAGTGCAGCCAGGTCAGCAGGGTTCTAGGTAAGTGCAAGGAGGCAGGGGGCTGTAGGGGTTACAGCTTACAGACCCCAAGTGCGTGGTAGGCCAAGAGGCAGTGCAAGGAAGACTGGTCTTGGAGGAGCCCGGTACGCAATGAGATTCTGAGGGTACCAAGCAGCCAGTCGGTACAACACAGCTAAGTTAGCAGGGGAGGGACAAAGAGAATGCAGAGGTAAAAAGGAAGGTCTTGAGCTGCTTCCGGAACTTCAGGTGGTCCACCTCAAGTCTGAGAGGAGCGAGCAGGGAGGCTGTTCCACAGGGAGGCACTTGCAGAGGAGAGAGATCTGCCCCCAATCTGTCTAGAGAAGCATCTGACCCTCAGAGAGATGGAGATCGCTGAAGGAAGGTCTATAGAAGGAAGAGTTGGATGTAATGTGGACCCCGACCCCAGAAAGCCTTGAAGTACATATGTAGTTAATTGTACTGTTACACACATCAACCATGGATCATTTGTTGTCAGGCCTTTGCAGTACAATGGGCCTCATTATATGTTTGCCAGTCCAGAAACAAGGGTGCTGGTAAGCTCACCGGCACCCTTGTTTCCAGACCGGCAAACTACAAGTCTGCCTGCCAAGGCCGCTGTGCCAGACAGGTCTGAACCTGTCAGGTACAGTGGTCACAGTAGGGAGACTTTTCAAGGTTGCACTGGCACCGTTAGCAACAGTGTCAGTGCTGCCATGTCCCCACTCCCATAGGGTCCCATCGGACTCTATGGGAACTGAAATGTACAAATATACCGGTTCTTGACTTCCCGGCTGCCAGACTCAGAATGAGCTGGTGGCACCGGGAGGTCAGGTGCGGTTAATTATTCCGAATCCGGCTGCAAACCGCCGGTACCACGGTCATGGTTACTGCTGGACTCGGAATGTGGCACATATGTGTTCTTTATAACAGTATCTAAGGATACTGTGGTAACGGTTGGTGGTCTAACATTGTTTCATCTAGATGGCGATTTATAGGAGGGGAGAGTAGAAAACAATGAGTTATTCCAAAGGAACAAGTTCCCTATGGATCCTAACATAGAATATCTGCTGAGAGATAAGGAGGCACACACAATCAAATTGAATAAACAAAAGGATAATATCACAGTGAATAATCTGGATTTTGGCAGATGAGGATGTAAACACGTGGGGGACATTGCAATGGACAGAGAAGGGGTTGATGAGTGTAGGCATGCATATAGTTGCCATCTGGGTAGTGACACTTACTATAAAGTTACATTATAATTCATCCTGGCTAACAATCATGGAAAAGAAGAAAATATGTCTGAATGGGGCTCATGATTTCTAGCCTGGGAGGCTATTTGTTAAGCCGAGTCCCCATGTTTGATCAGTGTTTTCCACAGAAAAGGGGGGAAATGTTAGGATATGTATGAGGCTGATGGGTTTGTGCAGCATTGTCAATGTGTAGTTAATAGCACTTAGTATTGGGGGTCACATTTGGAACCCGAAATTAGTGTTAAAATGGATAGAATGGGCTAGATTTGTTAGGCTACATGCCACAGAAGTGTTGGCATTGCGGCAGGGGCACGAACACGGGTATTGCCGCTTTCAGAAAATAATGCTTCAGAAAATAATGTAAT